>NC_062547.1:115594346-115916376 GCF_016906955.1 Phacochoerus africanus | reverse complement strand
TTTCATGGAAAAAGATATGTAACCAAAATCTTAAAAGACAGCATCAAGTCATGCAAGTATGCAAATAGTAATTAAGGTGAAATGTAGTAAGACTTCAGAGGTTTATGTGGAAATGCTTAACAGTTAGGATTTGAAAATAACAGAAAATAACTCTGCTTATTCAAGCAAAAAGAGAATTTATTAAAGGGATAAAAGTAGCTTAGGGAACAGGCAAGAAGCTGGAGAACCAAATTAGGATGGAAGAAAGGAATCAGGAAAGGTATACTAGCAGCTCTGGCTGTGTAGAAAGCATTTATCTTGTCTGTCTGTAAGTATTTAAGTCCACAGAGAAATTAAATGTACAGAGAATAAAAGTCCTAATTTGGGAGTTCCCGTCATGGCGCAGTGGTTAACGAATCCGACTAGGAACCATGACGTTGCGGGTTCGGTCCCTGCCCTTGCTCAGTGGGTTGACGATCCGGCGTTGCCGTGAGCTGTGGTGTAGGTTGCACACTCGGCTCGGATCCCGCATTGCTGTGGCTCTGGTGTAGGCCAGCGGCTACAGCTCCGATTCGACCCCTAGCCTGGGAACCTCCATATGCCGAGGGAGCGGCCCAAAAGAAATAGCAAAAAGACAAAAAAAAAAAAAGTCCCCACCAAGAATAAAAAAAAAAATTCTCAAAAGGAAGCCAAGTGGCTCTCAGAAAGAAAAATGGATGTTGACTAGCCATATGAACCAAAACATGTCCACTCTAGGACAGAATACAGGACAAGTTGTTTTGAATGGGAAGGGAAAGAAACAATTTATGGATGACTTTCTTTGTGCCAGGTATGTGCCACTTTATACTTTGTGTCATTTAATTCTCATAACAATCCTGTAAATCAAATATTATTTTTCCCACCTCTGAGAAAACTATGGCCAGGCTAAGGAAACTGCACAAATTCATAAGCCAATAAGCATCTGGGCTGGGACTTGAGTTCTCCAATTGTGCTGTTTTGAAATGAAAGATAAGGTAAGATCTAAGGTGTTGTTAGCCTCTGGGAAGAATAAGCCTGTTAAGATGCCATGGCAGGAGGCCTGGCAGAGTGATAGCTCTTGCAAAAGAAGACTATAGGGCAGAAAACAGACACAAAGAAAGAACTGGCTGTTTCACAGTTGAGTCCTCTTCTGAGGAGTCACAGAAGAAAGATGGGAGCTAGAGAAATCTCCTGTGTGGGTCGGTGACCAGCCTTTTGTTTTTTTTAAATAAGTAAATAATAAAACACAAAAATATTCATGGACATGGAGAACAGACTTGTGGTTACCAAGGGGGAGGGGGAGGGAGCGGAATTGTTTGGGAATTTGGGGTTAGTAGATGCAAACTATTGCCTTTGGAGTGGATAAGCAATGAGATCCTGCTGCATAGCAGTGGGAACTATGTCTAGACATTTACGATGGAACATGATAATGAGAGAAAAAAGAATGTATACATGTATATTTAACAGGGTCATCTTGCTGTACAGTATAAAATTGACAGAACATTGTAAACCAGCTATAATGGAAAAAATCATTATAAAAAATAAAAAAATAAAAAAAACACAAAAATATACCTGACATCCAGTATGGCAGGATAAGAGAAGGGCAAGAGGCAAAAATAAAGGTCATAGAGCATGAACAACGGTGAAGATATGAATTGATCCCGTGTCTGTGGAATCCATAATTCTTATGGATAGGAAGACACTGTTTTCTGATCATTTATTACTGGAAAAAATGCTTACTGAGGACTTACTATAGAGGCTACAGTGATAAAGAAAGAGATTGGTATATAGTTGAGGTTTGAGAAATAGGCAGGAATCAAGCTGGCCTGGTAGGACATGAGAAGAAGATATGATGTAATTAATTCTAAGTCCAGTGGGAGGCTAGTGAAGGACTTCAGACAGGGGAATGACATGATCCCACTTCATCAAATTTACTCTGGTTGCTGAGTGGCAAATAGATTAAGTGTGAAAGAATGATAGCAGGATATCTAGTTATTCCTACTGAGTCATTTTCTGAGTGAAAGAAAAAGGCTTCCTTAATGGAAATTTGTCCCTGTGATTTTAGCTTTTACTGGTGTTCAGAGCAGAACTGTGCAATGTGCTTTCTGACCCTAGGACCCTGAACTCTCTGTTAATGTTCTTCCCTCTTCAGTCCATATTTATGTCTGTAAATCAGGAGCCCTCACCTTCTTGATCTCTGTTTCCCGCTTAATCACCTCACTAGGAAGGCACTGCTAAACCAAATTAATGACTGCCAACATTTCAATAGATGAACCTTCCTCTCTGGGACAGATGTTCACATTTTAATAGATGCAGACCACTGAACCAATAAGAGCACTAATGCTGAACTTCCATTAAGGGTCTATTAAGATATTTGGGTATGGAATTTGTCTTAATACCACTCACAATGAAACTCCTATGCCTACATTTGGCCTCCAATGAAAGGTTATTTTTGATGTTAAAAAGCATGTTATCATGACACAGCCAAAATCAATGGTGCTGAAAGTTAGTACAGTGACCAGTCCATTATGTATGGATGGTACAATAAAAAAAGCAAGTCACCAGTCCAACTCCCATGCTCCTCTTATTGGACCTCAATTTAGTGCCTAAAACTGAGCTTGGCATCAACCTCAAACTCTCTACCACAGTACTTAACATCTGGATTAAACTGTAGTCATCCCATCCCATTCATGACCTTTGCCTTTATGAGTTGAGGTATGTATAACCCACCCATTCAAGCTGCTTACTTTGAAGCATGAAGGGGCTACCCACACTGCAGCACTCCTTTCTGTCATTTGTCAAATGTGGATATGGAAGGATCAGTGCAAGTGAAATAACAGTATCAAGTATTGTATTACACACTTGTTGGAGGGATCTAAAAGTGAGAACATGCATATATTCTAGGCTCACATCCTCCAGGAAGTTTATAAAGGCTGTTCTAGTCTTACTTAGATGTGTCTCTTCAGGTTCAGGAGTCAGATTTCCCTTTATCAGCTGGAAGACTTTGAGCAAGACACGTCACTTTCTGCGCCTTAATTTCCTCACCTACAGGTGCACACGTTACTAACACCTACCTCACACCTACTTCTTAAGGAATTTATGAGGATTAATTTAAATCCAAAAAGCACTGGACACAATGCCTAGCACATAGTAAATATGCAATAAACAGGAGGGATTATGAGTTAATATCACTAGCAGAGAATTTATTATTTTACACCACTACTCTGCAATCATGAGGTACTTTTGTAAGCTGTACACAATAAGCTCCTTGGAGGTGTGATTCATGACTCATTTAACTTTACATCTTCAGTGGAATAACTGGCATGTGGCAGGTGTTTGGCAAAAGACTACTCAATGAAAAAATGAGCGAATTTTTTGGATTTTGTGCTTGCACTTGTCTCTGTTTAAAGAGTCGTACTAAGTGGTTTAAAATTTTTGGAGGTTTCATGGGACAAGAGAGGCAGAAATGTCTAAGCATCAGGATGACCATTAGAAGGTGTCCAACATTGGGATATGAACAGTTCAAGCCTTCATGCTGTGCTGTCAGACTTCTTAGAGCTTTCATATATGGTATATCTTGTATTTCTAAGTAAAACCCTAAGCCTAAGAGATAGGAGCATTAACATTTCCAGATAACCAACAAGAAGACAAAGAGATGGAACTACCTAATTTGCTTGAAGGCATTTGGCTCATAAGGGGAGCAGACATAAATGATAAGGGCAAAGTATAGTGGTTAGAACTCCAAATAGTTTGGTTCCACCACTTACCAGCTAGGTGACCTTGGGTAAGTTACTGCAATACTCCTGTATTTCAGCTGCTCCATATGTATAAATAAGAATGAGAGTATTCTCTCATAGGTTGTTTTGAAAATTAACTGAGGAAAAAGATTATATTCCGACTCCTGTTCTCTGAAACTTATCTTTCTAGCATAAACTACTGAGCTCCCAGGCAGCACCATACCTGGCATTTTGGGCTCTGCTGATCATATTGACTTTGAGCCACACCCAAGGCCTCAGCCCTTCATCACTCCCTCCTTGACATGGTCAAATGCCAAAACTTTCTTGTGTCCCTTTTACACAAAGAATATTGATTGGAAAATGACTTACAAAAAACAAACTAACAGCAATACTAAATAAAGCTCAAAGTGTGATCTTCATAAATTTAAAAAAAGTGGAGTTCCCATCATGGCGCAGTGGTTAACAAATTCGACTGGGAACCATGAGGTTGTGGGTTTGATCCCTGGCCCCGCTCAGTGGGTTAAGGATGTGGTGTTACCGTGAACTGTGGTGCAGGTCACAGACATGGCTAGGATGTGGCATTGCTATGGTTCTGGAATAGGCCGGTGGCTCTAGCTCCAATTAGACCCCTAGCCTGGGAACCTTCATATGCCGTGGGTGCAGCCCTAGAAAAGACAAATAATAATAATAATAATAATAATAATAATAATAATAATAATAATTAAAAAAAATTCTCTCTGCAATAATTAAATGCAACCATGACAGTGGACATGCAGCCACCACAGCTTTTCTCTAATACAGAGGAAGAGCTTTCCTCGCCCCACAGGTTACACACAGTACATGACTTCCTGCTCTGTATAAGGATGAGGCTGGCCCTTTTAAGCACTGATTGCTACATGGGGCAATGGAAGCCATAGGCTAATGTTTTCATCTTGGCTGCACAACTGAATCACCTCAGAAATTTTTTAAATGTTTGATGCTTAGGTCACACTCCAAACCAATCAAATCAGAATTTCTTGGGATAAGGCCCAGGCATCAGTCGTTTTTTTTTTTTAACCTCAGTGATGACTGTATACACTCAAGACTAAAAACTTCTATCTGAAAGCTTTGTGGCCACAGCAGTTAAGCTCACCTAATCAGTTTTCTGCTGGTTTCTCTACAAGATAGTTCATTCATCTGGAAAATATTGCTAATCTATAGTAAAATATGTATTTTTTAAGATATATATAAATCATTGGCATTGCCTTGAAAATTATTTTCTTACATTATTACCACTAACTAAAAGATGAGTATATACAACCAAACTCTGATGTTTCTATTACTATTCAAACATATATTTCTCATTAAATAAAGTCAACTGGTAGAAAGTCAAACCAAGGTAACTGATGACAGAAAATATTGATTCCTTATTTGGTCTCAAACTTAAGGGATTTCTGGTCAGGAATTTTCACAGGTTAGATGGTATCACCACCTACTGGCAAAATGTGATATTGCACCTCATTCCTTGTATCTGGAATATAAGGAAAAAACTTTAAAATCTTGTTGTGGACTAAACTAAAACATTAAAGAGTTATAGACCTGGAGTGTATTATATTAGGATCCTCTCTTGATTTTTAAAATTATTATTTAATTATTCTTTGAGTGTTATTATCAGCCTGGAAGGACACAGTAACAACACTGAGAGTTGCCTTTTCCATTTCTATTCACCTTCTCTCCTTCATTGTAAGAATTCTGGTTTTGTTCCAAGAAAAATTATGACACAGTTCCTACCAACAGGATGTAAGTAACACTCTATAGTTTTTTACTCAGTAACCTTTTATTCCTTACTAACAGAATCCAGTTTTGTTCAAACTAGCAATGTGCCCAAAAGTTGGGGTGACTGATCAGTTTTCCCTTTTCACATTAACTTCTTGAAGGCTGAGCCAAGCATGTAGCTCTTCTTTAACGAGGAGGGTTCTGTTTTGTGTTATATTTCTAATGTCATTTTATTTTTATTTTTTTGCTATTTTAGGGCTGCATATGGAGGTTCCCAGGCTAGATGTACAATTGGAGCCATAGCTGCTGGCCTACACCACAGCGACAGCAACTAGGGATCCAAGATGCGTCTGCGACCTGGCCTCGCTCACGGCAATGCTGGATCCTTAACCCACTGAGCAAGGCCAGGGATCAAACCCACATCCTCATGGATCCTAGTCAGGTTTGTTAAGCGCTGAGCCACGAAGGGGACTCCTTTAGTCTCATTATATATCTCCATCCAAGATTTTCATTTTTCTTTTTCACCTGTATTCATAAATACTATTTTGCTGCCCTTATCCTGTTAAACCACCCTAAAAGTTTTCTAAAATAAACCATGTAAAAGAAGTAGTGATAAAGATCAAAACAAAGAGAAAGGAAAGAGAGGAAAAGGGGGGAAGAGAGGACAAAGGGAGAGGATAAGGGAAAAGGGAGGAAGGAAGTTAAGGTGGGAGAGGGAGGGAGGGAAGGTTAGGTACATAGGGAGAAAGGAAAGAGGGGAAAAAAGGAAGGGAAGAGAGACAGAGAAGGGACAGAGAGGAAAGGAAGGAACATAAAACAACAATTAGGTGAAGGAAACCTTGCAGGTCCAAATCTATGATGAGACAAAAAAAATACCATTACTATCAATGACTTCATTATAAGAATTAAGCACTACGGTTTATACAGAATAAAAGATGGGAGCAATTATAAAGGGATACAAACATAAAACTAACTGTCTGGGGTATACAATTACAGTTCCAAGCTTTTGAAATACCCTTTCTCTCAATTCCTGGTGTCATAAGGGAAATTACCTTGATACGCAGGTTGCCTGTGAGCACACTATCCAAGAACAAGAAACTATGTAGCGCAACAATTAGCTTGAAGAGCAGATATGGCTTTTATCCTGGTAGAGGACAGATAGGGCCAGAACAGATGGCACTAACGAGTGGCTGATTTCAGATCTCACAAATACTGAGGGTCCCGTGTATAGTTACTGTATTACAACTAGTGTATCTAGTGCCTGTTTGCTCCATCCCCTTCTGTGTTCCACACACATATTTTCTACTTCCTTTGTCTAACATATCTCAGAGGTCACCAACCTACTTATCTCTCCTTAACAAAGATAAGTTGTTTTTTCCATTCATTTCTTTTTTTGTCTGGTTCCCTATGTAAAATTTAATATCCTCAAATAAAGGGGAAAAGTCATATTACATCTGGCATTTTTTATCTTCACAATGATCCTTTCTTTCTACATTCTGGTATAAAAAGAGAGCTACATTCTGAATCTAGCTTTGAATTTAGCTTAATTAATAGAGCTCATTAAAATAAGTATATAAAATAATTGTAACAAAACCCTAGCACATGGAATATATGTTAATGTCTGTCTACACCTTTATTTGACTTCTCAGACATACCTCATGATGTAATAATTCTATTTTTAAAATGGAAACAATTAATTCCTTTAGGTATTTCCTTATAACGCTATACAAATTTTATACACAATTGGCTATGGTCCAACTTTCTCAACTGAGTATGCTATAAAAGGCACAAGAAAACCTTGGACAAACTAACAACTGAACTTTTACAATTTAGTAAACTGTTAAGAATTATATAAGACTTTCTTCACGGTTTTTAATCAGAATACAATTTCTGACTCTATCTCTGCTATCAATTCCTGATCTTATAAAAAAGTAACAATAGAAGAGCCAGGCTGTTTTACCTTTAAATAGGTACCAGGTTATTATTGCTGCCTCAGAACTTTTTTTTTCCCTACGAAATACCATAATTCTCAAAGTTACTAGGACTATGCAATTGACAGAACACATTCCATTACAAAATAGCATAGAACGGTTATATGTATGATCTCTCTTTAGTGAAAATAACTAGACACTTTTTTTTTTTTTAGATCAACCAGCTCCACAACTTCCAGCCATGGCTAAGAGATTGCTTTCTTCTATATTTATAGTATACAAACCAGGTGTGGTTTCAAGAAGACACAGAAACTTTCTGGTCAACTATTGCTGGAAGAGCTAAATATTAATGATTCATAATAAAAACCATGATTTACATCTGATACTCCTTAGTATTCATACAGGCAGTAAAAGTAGAAGCTAACACTCACATAAACACAAGCTATGGTCCAGGCAGTAAATAACTCTATTACAGTAATTTAGCAATCTGAAGGCACATTTTGCAATTTACTCATACACAGGCAAAGATTTCTGTTCACAGTCAATCACTATATAGAAGCTATCTTCGTCAATCTGGGCTGCTGTTAACAGAATACCATAGACTGGGTTACTTAAACCACAGACATTTATTCCTCATAGAGTCTGGAGTGTCCAAGGTCAAGGACCTGGTAGATGTGACATCTGGTAAAAGCCTCTTCCTGTTTTGCAGATGGCCATGTTTGCCTTGTATGCTCTGTGGCAGAGCAGAGGGAGAGGAAACTAGCTGTCTCATGCCTCTTCTTATAAGGGAACTAATCCTACTATGAGGGTTTCCACTCTTATGATCTAATCATCTCCCAAAGTTTCCATCTCCTAATAGAATCCATTGGGGGAGGGGGTTAAGATCTCAGCTATGAAGAGGGGTGGAGAGGAGACACAAACATTCAGTCCATAACAAATGCTACGGGGCATGGACTCGTTTTAGGAATGTTGTTTGTGGTGGTGAAGGTGCCCAGTTAGTGGCAAAGGCCTTCTTCTTTATTAAAGGAGTAGTTGTTTTTTAGGATTTTGGGTGTCTGGATAATAACTGTTAAAAAAAGTATCCAAACTTGCAAATATGGGAAAAGATTACTTCACGCCTTTTGAAATCATACTAGAACACGAAGAAGCCATGTTGTCTAACAAGGGTCATTGATGATGTAAGGCAAGGTAACTAGATATTATTTACTTTGGATTAAGGCCCTGATTCTGTGCAGTTATTTATTGACTTAGAGAAGATTGATAAATTGCAATTCTTTTGGTCAAGTAGAGATGCAAGTAACTTCTTTTCAGAAGAAAAGCTTGAAATTTATTGCCCCATAGAACACTAACTAGTTTTATATCTGAGGAATTGATCTTAGCTGTCTTTTACTTTCTTTCAGTCTCTTGTATCCTCTTTGAACCAGCTTTACTTTCTTGATATTTCCATCATTAAAAAGTGACTATATCTTTTACATGTGCTTATGATATATGTGTATGAGTTTTACATATTTTTCAATTATATTTATCACTCTTTTCCCCCACTCCACTGCAAATTAGGAAATAGATAAAAGCTTAGGAAAAGTGAAATACTTATAATATACTCAAAACATCTATTTTCTTTACTGGAAAATCTGACTGGAGCCAAAAAGACTTGCCAATATTTCACTCTTGATTTTACCTCACTCGCTCACCCAGTTCCTGGCAGGACTGGACAGCTTCAGCCCTCTCACTGCCTCCCGACTCCAGAGGCAGGCCACTTTTACCATGCAGCAGACTGTAGACAGTAACACTCTTTAAAGATAAAGGAATGGAAAAAGGGGCTGGGGTGAACGTGAAAAACTTCTTCTCCCATATCCACCAACCAGGTAAGTCACTCACCCCTCCCTGGGGAGGAGTTAACGAGTAGAAGGGGAGAGGCGAGGAATGATTAAATGTTAGGTTGGTTATTGCTGCCACAATTCAGCACATCTTGGATTCCATACTTCCAACAAAGCTATCCCATCAGTCACTTCTTAAAATGCCTCATTCTTTGGTTGATGAGTGCCAACATGACTATGTTCCAGATTATTCCGTGGTAATCTTATAACTCTGTTGCAATAGCAGTGTTTAATTTTAAATCCAATCATAGATTTTTGGAACTTTTCTATGCCACTTCCTGAGAGGTCACCTAGAAGTTAGGGTTCAGATAATGCCTAATGCTTTACACGTTATTTTTTAATTGTTATTTTTTAACAAGTGGCAATGTAGCCCTTGCATATTCTCTTATGATAAGAAGATGTCTGAACATAATGTTTATGGGGAGGTGATTTTACAAATAAAACATGCTGTGTCTTTGCGGCTACAAAAAAAAAAAAAATGAGGAAAGGAACTGACATTCTGGGTAGAGGGCAACCCAATGGCAATTTGACACAATGCTGCTAGATACTGTTGGTTCAAAGTCAAGCTTTTCATCCCTGTGCTGTATGTAAACTCTCCATTGCTTGCTGCACACTTGCCCTGTCCATGCTCTAGAAGACCTCAGGTGCTTGTACCTGAATAGTATGTGTGTAATGCACATTGATGGGCAGCAAGAGGAGTTTACATGCTGGCAGCCATCAGTCAGGTCTGGGCACTCGTGACCTACCAGACTCTCCCTGCATTCCTCATTTTCCCCAACCTGGCATCACTGGCTCCCCATGAGAGAGGACTGTCGAAGAACTGCATCCTAGCCCCACATGGAAATGGAGAAATCCTCCAGTTGCAGAAAAGCACAAGCCAAGTCTTTGCTACAATAAATCTAATGGCAGCTACCCACGTGTTTAGAATCTTAACTATATACCAAGCAATAACATGGAATACTTTTGTATTGGGACTTTATGAGAGACATCAATTCATATAATGGCAAAAGAAGTAAGTTTTATTCAATTTTAACATCTAGTAAAGCTCAGAGTTGGTATGCAAGCATGTGCTAAATGAAAGAATAACTGACTGAACGTGCAAATAGGCATGGGATGTAATTTTGGCATTTTAGGGGAAGTCAAAGTTTTTCTTACAAGCAAAGTGGAGAATCTAGTCAAATAGCATAGCACATGTCTGCATGATGCTAATTAAGTAGTTTCTTGAAAGAATGATGGTTTAATCAGCTTGGGGCTAAGAGTAACATCTGGAGTATACTGATTGAGTCCTTCCTTCTGCCTCTGAATTTCATCCAAATTATCCCACATCAGTCAGAATGAGTATGATTATGGCCACATGTTCTTGGAAGAGAATTCCATGTCCCTCAAATCTTACAGCTGAGAATTTTAGAAGTCCATTTGAAACCCTCGCTGCTCCAAAACAAACTCAATTCTATCTTCTCTTCAGAAAAGGAATGAACTCTTGTTAGAGAAACCTCCTCTCTGCAAAATATTATGCTCTCTTTTGACAATTTTGCATGAAATCTACTCTAGTTAATCAGAATCCTTTTATTTTATCTTATTTTTTGGTTGCCCTATAGCATACGGAGCTCTTGGGCGAGGGATCAGATCTGACCTGAAGTTGCAATCTACACTACAGCTGCACCAACGCCTGATCCTTAACTGTGCCAGAATGGGGATTGAACCTGCATCCCCAGTGCTCCCCAGACACCCCCGATCCTGCTGCACCACAGTGGGAACTTCATTCTGGATTCTTTTAAAAAGGATATTTAAACAAGCCCAAACTAGAAACAGCCAAAACATCTATAAATAGAAAAACAGTTAGTAGATTTATATAAAGGAATACTAAGTAGCAATAAAAAAGAAAAACTACTGACAATCACAAAAACATGGATAAACCTCAACACATCATGTTGACTGAAAGATGTCAGACACACACAAAAGTACACACTGTATGATTCTATGTATATGAAATCTAAGAACAGGCAACATTAATCTATGGTTTAGAAATCAGAACAATAGTTGTTTCTGGGATATGTGTGTAGAGGATAAGGGAAATGACTGGAAAGAGACAAGAGGTAATGTTCCAGGGTGATGGAAACGTTCTATTTTGTTTGGTTTATTAACAAAACAAAGTGAGTGTGTTTAATCGTCAAAACTTACTGAATTGAGTACTTAATATGTGAGCATTTAAATATATGCAAATTAAATGCCAAGAATAAAATTTAGAAAAGAAAATAAAGGGCTGTCATTCAAAGTGCCTTGCCAGCACTTCACATAAGTCAAGGGCTCTGAAGTTTCAATTGCCTTCTTGAAAGCTGAGAAGACTGAAACTAAGCAAGAAATCATCTTCTGGCTGGCTGTATTTTTCCTCCTCTAAAAATAATGAGGTTTACCAGTACAGGTAAGTCAGGAAGGCAGTTTCCAAATAATTTGTGCTGTGCTCTGAAGGGGATCGAAGCAATAATTAATGAGCTCCGCTGTTAGCCAGGCTGATTTTCTGATCTATTTCTCAAACAAAAACATCCAGAGGGCAATCTGATGTGAACTTTTCACAGCTATTCAGGCACCAGATCAGTGAAAGGATTCTCCAATTGATGAGAAAATTAATAGGTCATTTACAAAATATCTGCACAGATCTGGCTTAACTGATCATGTTGGACGGAGGGCAAGACATACTGTCTCCTCGTCCATTTCAACAGCTGCCGGCCTTCCGGTTTCCAACCCTGGGGACCTTTTTGGGACCTTTGGCGCTTCCCTGTGCCGAAACCGGGCGCCATCTGTGCACCAAGCAGTACCTGTAAACTTAGCTTACGGTTGTGTGGTGGTCAAGAATACAGTGACTTGCTACAGCTTGATGCCACTGCCTTGCTTTGTGCTGAGGCAGTGAGTTTTACCCAGCAGCACCGAAAACATCAACCCCGTGAAAAAGATGTATTTGCTGAGAATAACATGTGTATTCAGTGATATTAATGAGAGGCCAAGAAAGTAGATTCTTTTCCTGTGTAGACCACCACAGACTATTGGGTAGAGTGTCTTGGGCTATATAGAAGGTCCCCACTGGCCAATCATTCCATATACTACAGTATGCATATGCCAATCCCAGACCCCAAGTCCATCCATCCCAACCCCCCACCTGTCCCCTTTGGTAAATACCTCCATCTCCTTCTGATAAAAGTCAATCCTTTCCTGGATTTCTGACACTGCACTGATAATGTCAGTCATTTGGCCTAGGAGTTCAATCTGGAAAGTTTTAATATCTTGGAGCAGAGCTATAAGATTCATTTCTTCATCAGCATTAATGTCATCTTGATCACAATCACAGGAGGTCATAGTTGGATATCTAATTAAATTTGGGTGCTGGTTCTTACATTTATGGTAAACATTTTTAAGAGACTGTCTGATCTTGGAGAAATTCAAATTCCACATCTTCCCAGCAGCAGCTTTTACTCTTTTGGTTTGAAGTTTGTACATCTTTCAAAATGAAGCAAGAGTCAAGGTGTTGGGATCTAGGGATTGAGATGGCAGAACAGAAGGACTGGAGCTCAACTTCTGTCTTAAAAACAACAAAATTCACAACTAAAGACTGAACATTCTTCACCCAAATGGACTGGAAACCTTAACAAAGATATCATACTCCAGAAGAAAAAGAGGAGGACACATCACGAGGTAGGAGGGGAGATTTCACAATATAAACAACCCCATACGTCCTGGGTGGGAAGCCCAACAGAATGGAAACTAACTGGTTCACAGAGACTCACCTACAGGAGTGAGAGTTCTGAGCTTCACATCAAACTCTCACGTGTGGGGATCTGGCATGGGGAGAAAGAGCCCCTGGAGTATCTGGCATTGAAGGCCAGTGGGGCTTGTGCACAGGAGCTCCACGGGACCGGGGGAAACAGAGACCCTGTTCTTAAAAGGCGCACATGGAATTTCACGTGCACTGGGTCCCAGGGCAAAGTAAAGTCTCCAAGGGAATCTGGGTCAAACCTGACCACAGTTATTGGAGGACATCCTTGGAAAACAGGGGTGAACGTGTCTTGTTGTGAGGGAAGGACACTGAAAGCAAAGCTCTCAGGAATATTCAGCAGCCTTGCCTTTCTCTGGAGGTTGCCATTTTGGGAAAATCTGGCCCCACCCATCAGTCAGCTGCTGAGAAGCCCCAGGGCAAACAACAATCCAGGTGGGATCACAGCCCCGCCCCTCAGTAAACAGGCTACCTAAAGACCCCTCAGGCACACAGCTGCCTCTAATCCCATCCAGAGACTAAGCCCCACCCACCAGAGGGATAAGAATCAGCTCCTCCTACCAGTGGACAGGCATCAGCCCCTCCCATCAGGAAGCCTACAGCAAGCCCTCTATATGGACTTCAGCCACAGGGGGGCAGACATCAGAAGTAAGAGAGGCTACAACTCTATTATCCATAAAAAGGCCACCACACCAAAAACCTATAAAAATGAAAAGACAGAGAACTATAACTCATATGAGGGAAAAAGAACCCCAGAAAATCAGCTAAGCAATGAGGAGATTCTCAGCCTCCAGGAAAAAGACTGTTGATGTGGAAGATGATGCAAGACATTGGAAATAAACTGGAGGCAAAGATGGATAACTTACAGGAAACACTGAGCAAAGAGATACAAGATATAAAACTTAAACAAGAAAAGATGCAAAATACAATAACTGAAATAAAAAATTCACTAGAAACAGCTAACAGAAGAATATAGGAGGCAAAAGAATGAATAAGCGAGGTGGAGGACAGATTAGTGGAAATTATGGATGCAGAACAGAAAAGAGAAAAAAGACTGAAAACAAATGAAGAGAGTCTCAGAGAACTCTGGGACAACATTAAACGCACCAACATCCGTATTATAGGGGTGCCAGAAGGAGAAGAGAGAGAGGAGGAGACAGAAAAAATATTCCCAGAGATAATAGCCAAAAACTTCCCTAACATGGGAAAGGAACCACACACCCCAATCCAGGAAGCTCAATGAGTACCACATAAAATAAATCCAAGGAGGAACACCCCAAGACACATATTAATCAAACTGACCAAAATTAAAGACAAAGAGAAAATCTTGAAAGCAGTTAGGGAAAAGAAACAAGTAACGTACAAGGGAACCCCAATAAGGCTATTGGCAGATTTTAGAACAGAAACTCTGCAGGCAAGAAGAGAGTGGCATGATATACTTAACGTGATGAAAGGAAAAAACATCCAACCAAGATTACCCTACCCAGCAAGGCCCTCATTCAGATTTGACAGAGAAATCAAAAGCTTCACAGACAAGCAAAAGCTGAGAGAATTCAGCAACACTAAACAAGCCTTACAACAAATACTAAAGGAACTTCTCTAGGCAGAAAAGAACAAGAGAAGAAGGAAAGGAAAAAGAGCAACAAAAACAAATACAAAGTAATTAAGAAAATGGCAATAAGAACATACACATCAATAATTACCTTAAATGTGAATGGACTAAACACCCCAACCAAAAGACAGAGACTGGCTGAATGGATACAAAAACAAGACCCATATATATGCTGTCTTCAAGAGATCCACTTCACTCTTAGGGACACATACAAACTGAAAGTGAGAGGATGGAAGACAATATTTCATGCAAACGGGGATCAAAAGAAAGCTGGAGTAGCAATATCAAACAAAATAGACTTTAAAATGAAGAATATTTTAAGGGACAAAGAAGGACATTACATAATGATCAAAGGATCAATCCAAGAAGATGTTATAACAATTTTAAATATCTACACACCCAACATAGGTTCACCACAATATATAAGGCAACTGCTAACAACCTTAAAAGGACAAAGTGACAATAACACAATCAGAGTGGGGGACTTTAACACCTCACTTATGGCAATGGACAGATCAACCAGACAGAAAATCAATAAGGAAACACAGGCCCTGAATGATGCATTAAACCAGATGGACTTCATAGATATTTATAGGACATTCCATCCAAAAGCAGCAGATACACATTCTTCTCAAGTGCACATGGAACATTCTCTAAGATTGATCACATCCTGGGCTACAAATCCAACCTCGGTAACTTTAAGAAAATTGAAATCACATCAAGCATCTTTTCCGACCACAACACTATACAACTGGAAATCAACAACAAGAAAAAAACTGCAAAAAACACAAACACGTGGAGACTCAACAACATGCTACTAAACAACCAATGGATCCCTGAAGAAATCAAAGAGGAAATTAAAAAATACCTAGCAGCAAATGACAACGAAGATACGACACTCCAAAACATACGGGATGCATCAAAAGCAGTTCTAAGAGGAAAGTTTATAGCAATACAAGCCCACCTCAGGAAAAAGCTCAAATAAACAACCTAACTTTACATCTAAAGCAGCTCGAGAGAGAAGAACAGACAAGACCTAAAGGTAGTAGAAGGAAAGAAATCATAAAGATCAGAGCAGAAATCAATGAAATAGAAACAAAGAAAACCATAGAAAAGATCAATGAAACGAAAAGCTGGTTCTTTGAAAAGATCAACAGAACTGATAAACCCCTAGCCAGACTTATCAAGTAAAAAGAGAGAGGACTAAAATCAATAAAATTAGAAATGAAAAAGGAGAAGTAACAACGGACACCACAAAAATATAAAGGATCATAAGAAATTACTATATGCAACTATACGCCAATAAAACGGAAAACCTAGAAGAAATGGACAAATTCTTAGAAACTACAATCTTCCAAGACTAAACCAAGATGAAATAGAAAAGATGAATGGACCAGTTACAAGAACTGAAATTGAAATTGTGATTAAAAAACTTCCAACAAACAAAAGTCCAGGACCAGATGGCTTCACAGGTGAATTCTATCAAACATTTAGAGATGAGCTAACACCTATCCTTCTGAAACTATTTCAGAAAATTGCAGAGAAAGAGATACTCCCAAACTCATTCTATCAGGCCACCATCACCCTGATGCCAAAACCAGACAAAGATACCACAAAAAAAGAAAACTACACGACAATTTCACTAATGAACATTGATGCAAAAATCCTCAACAAAATACTAGCTAACCACATCCAACAACACATTGAAAGGATTGTACATCATGATCAAGTGGGATTTATCCCAGGGATGCAAAGGTTCTTCAATGTCCACAAATCCAGCAGTGTGATACACCACATTAACAAACTGAAGAATAAAAACCATATGATCCTCTCAATAGATGCGGAAAAAGCCTTTGACAAAATTCAACACCCATTTCTGATAAAAACCCTTCAGAAAGTGGGCATAATGGGAACCTACCTCAACATGATACAGGCCATATATGACAAACCCACAGCAAACATCATTCTCAATGGTGAAAAGCTGAAAGAATTCCCTCTGAGATCAGGAACAAGACAAGGATGTCCGCTCTCGCCACTAGTCTTCAACATAGTTCTGGAAGTCCTAGCCATGGCAATCAGAGAAGTAAAAGAAATAAAAGGAATCCAAATTGGAAAGGAAGAAGTAAAACTATCCCTATTTGCAGATGACATGATACTATACTTAGAGAATCCTAAAGACTCTACCAGAAAACTGTTAGAGCTCATCAATGAATTTGCCAAAGTCGCAGGATACAAAATTAATACACAGAAATCGACAGCATTTCTATACACTAACAATGAAATAGCAGAGTAAGAAATTAGGGAAGCAATCCCGTTTACCATCGCACCCAAAAGAATAAAATACCTAGGAGTAAACCTACCTAAAGAAACAAAGGACCTGTACTCTGAAAACTCAAGCCACTGATGAAAGAAATCAAAGATGACACAAATAGATGGAAAGATATACCATGCTCGTGGATTGGAAGAGTTAATATTATCAAAATGACTATACTACCCAAGGCAATCTACAGATGCAATGCAATCCCTATCAAATTACCAAGGACATTTTTCACAGAACTCAAACAAAATATATTAAACTTTGTTTGGAAGTACAACAGACCCAGAATAGCCAAAGACATCCTGAAAAAGAAAAATGGAGCTGGAGGAATCAGGCTCCCGGACTTCAGACTATACTACAAAGCAACAATCATCAAAACCGCATGGTACTGGCACAAAGACAGAAATATAGATCAGTGGAACAGGATAGAAAGCCCAGAATTAAACCCACGCACCTACAGCCAACTCATCTATGACAAAGGAGGTAAGAATATACAATGGGGAAAACACAGCCCCTTCAATAAGTGGTGCTGGGAAAACTGGACAGCCACATGGAAAAGAATGAAATTAGAACACTCCCTAACACCATACGCAAAAATAAAGTCCAAATGGATTAAAGACCTAGATATAAGACCAGACACTATAAAACTCTTAGAGGATAATATAGGACAAACAATCTCTGACATAAACGACAGCAACATCTTCTCAGAGCCACCTCTCAGAGTATTGACAACAAAAACCAAAATAAACAAATGGGACCTACTCAAACTTCAAAGTTTCTGCACAGCAAAGGAAAACCCTAAACAAAATGAAAAGACAACCCACAGAATGGGAGAAAATCTTTGCAAGTGAATCGACTGACAAGGGATTCATCTCCAAAACTGATAAACACTTTCTGCAGCTCCATACCAAAAAAACAACAACAAAAAAAAAACATAAAAAATGGGCGGAAGATCTAAACAGACAGTTCTCCAAAGAAGACATACAGATAGCCAAAAAACACATGAAAAGATGTTCAACATCACTCATTATTAGAGAAATGCAAATCAAAACCACTCTGAGGTACCACCTTACACCAGCCAGAATGGCCATCATCCAAAAGTCTACAAACAATAAGTGCTGGAGAGGGTGTGGAGAAAAAGGAACCCTAGTACACTGTTGGTGGGATTGTAAATTGGTGCAACCACTGTGGAAAACAGTATGGAGATTCCTCAGAAAACTAAACATAGAACTACCATTTGATCCAGCAATCCCAGAGAAAACCATGACTCGCAAAGACACATGTACTCCAGTGTTCATTGCAGCACTATCTGCAATAGCCAAGACATGGAGACAACCTAAATGTCCATCGACAGAGGAGTGGATCCAGAAGAGGTGGTACATATACACAATGGAATATTACTCAGCCATTAAAAAGAATGAAATATTGGCATTTTTTGCAACATGGATGGACCTAGAAACAATCATGCTAAGTGAAGTCAGCCATATAATGAGACACCAACATCAAATGCTTTCACTGACATGTGGAATCTGAAAAAAGGACAGACTGAACTTCTTTGCAGAACAGATGCTGCTGACTCACAGACATTGAAAAACTTATGGTCTCATTCTATGATGCCACCATCACCCTCATTCCAAAACCAGACAGAGATACCACCAAAAAAGAAAACTATCACCCAATATCATTGATGAATATAGATGCAAAAATTCTCAACAAAATCTTAGCCAACCGAATCCAACAACATATCAAAAAAATTATACACCATGACCAGGTTGGGTTCATCCCAGGTTCACAAGGATGGTTCAACATACGCAAATCAATCAGCATCATATACCACATTAACAAAAAAAAAGTCAAAAATCATATGATCATCTCAATAGATGCAGAAAAAGCATTTAACAAAGTCCAACATCCATTCATGATCAAGACCCTCGCCAAAGTGGGTATAGAGGGAACATTCCTGAATATAATCAAAGCCATTTATGAGAAACCCACAGCAAATATAATCCTCAATGGGGAAAAACGGAAAGCCTTCTCACTCAAATCTGGAACAAGACAGGGATGCCCACTCTCACCACTGCTCTTCAACAGAGTTTTGGAAGTCCCAGCCACAGCAATTAGACAAACAAAAGAAATAAAAGGCATCCATATAGGAAGAGAAGAGATCAAACTGTCACTGTATGCAGATGACATGATACTATACATAGAAAACCCTAAGGACTCAACCCCAAAACTCCTTGAACTGATTCATAAATTCAGCAAAGTAGCAGGATATAAGGTGAACATTCAGAAGTCAGTTGCATTTCTGTATACCAGCAATGAAATATTAGAAACGGAATACAAAAATACGATACCTTTTAAAATTGCACCTCACAAAATCAAATACCTCGGAATACACCTGACCAAGGAGGTAAAGGACCTATATGCCGAGAACTATAAAACTTTCATCAAAGAAATCAAAGAAGATGTAAAGAAATGGAAAGAGATTCCATGTTCCTGGATTGGGAAAATCAATATTGTAAAAATGGCCATCCTACCCAAAGCAATCTACAGATTCAATGCAATCCCTTTCAAATTCCCCATGACATTTTTCACAGAACTAGAACAAACAATCCAAACATTTCTATGGAACCACAAAAGACCCAGAATCACCAAAGCAATCCTCAGAAACAAAAACCAAGCAGGAGGCATAACTCTCCCAGACTTCAAGAAATACTACAAAGCCACAGTCATCAAAACAGTGTGGTACTGGTACCAAAACAGACAGACAGACAGACCAATGGAACAGAAGAGAGAACCCGGAAATAAACCCTGACACCTATGGTCAATTCATCTTTGACAAGGGAGGCAAGAACATCAAATGGGAAAAAGAAAGTCTATTCAGCAAGCATTGCTGGGAAACCTGGACAGCTGCCTGCAAAGCAATGAAACAAAAGAACACACCCTCACACCATGCACAAAAATAAACTCCAAATGGCTGAAAGACTTAAATATACGACAGGACACCATCAAACTCCTAGAAGAAAACATAGGCAAAACACTCTCTGACATCAACATCATGAATATTTTCTCAGGTCAGTCTCCCAAAGCAATCGAAATTAGAGCAAAAATAAACCCATGGGACCTCATCAAACTGAAAAGCTTTTGCACAGCAAAGGAAACCAAAAAGAAAACAAAAAGACAACTCAAAGAATGGGAGAAAATAGTTTCAAATGATGCAACCGACAAGGGCTTAATCTCTAGAATATATAAACAACTTATACAACCCAACAGCAAAAAAGCCAATCAATCAATGGAAAAATGGGCAAAAGACCTGAACAGACTGTTCTCCAAAGAAGATATACAGATGGCCAACAAACACATGAAAAAATGCTCAACATCGCTGATTATAAGAGAAATGCAAATCAAAACTACCATGAGATATCACCTCACACCAGTCAGAATGGCCATCATTAATAAATCCACAAATAACAAGTGCTGGAGGGGCTGTGGAGAAAAGGGAACCCTCCTGCACTGTGGGTGGGAATGTAAACTGGTACAGCCACTATGGAGAACAGTTTGGAGATACCTTAGAAATCTATCCATAGAACTTCCATATGACCCCGCAATCCCACTCTTGGGCATCTATCCGGACAAAACTCTACTTGAAAGAGACACGTGCACCCGCATGTTCATTGCAGCACTATTCACAATAGCCAGGACATGGAAACAACCCAAATGTCCATTGACAGATGAGTGGATTCGGAAGAGGTGGTCTATATACACAATGGAATACTACTCAGCCATAAAAAAGAATGACATAATGCCATTTGCAGCAACATGGATGGAGCTAGAGAATCTCATCCTGAGTGAAATGAGCCAGAAAGCCAAAGACAAATACCATATGATATCACTTATAACTGGAATCTAATATCCAGCACAAATGAACATCTCCTCAGAAAAGAAAATCATGGACTTGGAGAAGAGACTTGTGGCTGCCTGATGGGAGGGGGAGGGAGTGGGAGGGATTGGGAGCTTGGGCTTATCAGACACAACTTAGAATAGATTTACAAGGAGATCCTGCTGAATAGCATTGAGAACTTTGTCTAGATACTCATGTTGCAACAGAAGAAAGGGTGGGGGAAAAAATGTAATTGTAATGTATACATGTAAGGATAACCTGACCCCCTTGCTGTACAGTGGGAAAATAAAAAAAAAAAAAAAAGAAGAGAACAACAGCTTTATTGCATGAGGTTAGTGTTGGAAGCAAGGGGAAAAAGCCAATATAACATATTCCAAGAAAAATTATATAAAAAGAATCATTAAACACACTTATGCCTAAATTTCAAAAAAAAAAAAGAAAAAAGAAAAACTTATGGTCTCTAGAGGAGACAGTTTGGGGGGTGGGGGGATGTGCTTGGGCTGTGGGATGGAAATCCTGTGAAATTGGATTGTTATGATCACTATACAACTACAGATGTGATCAACTCATTTGAGTAAAAAAAAAAAATTCTGCATAAGCATAGTTATTTCCTCAAGGTAGAGGATGAGACTATCAGTAGTAAATAATCCCTGCCAGGACACCCCAGAATTTACGGGATGTGTAAAAATACTCTGTTCAATGTTAATGACACTGTGCCAGTTTCCTTAAGTGGAACAGGCTTTGGATTTCACTCAGAGGCACCAGCACCACTTGGCCAATGCAGCCTCCTTAGAGATCTGGTCTGTCTCAGTGTGGCAACTCCTCCAAGTTCCCAATGCACAAGTTCCAGCCAGACTGCACTACTGTCATCAGAGATGAATTCCAGATCCATAGGCACCAGCAGCATTTGGACAGGATACATGCCTCAGAAACCTACTAGGCTCTGCTCCTCGAGACCCCTTCTCCAAGTGCCTACATTTTATTAATTCCAAACTTTTCTCTTTGTTTTTCTCATCCTAGAAATGGGTAGTTTCTGAATGGACCCTAACTGAATTGTTTGTTAGCAGTTCCATTTTTAGTATAAATACACCTAAAGAAGCATCTGAGTAGAATTTTCTCAAGTCTGTTTTCCATTTTCAGATATTAAGTGTCTATCTTTGCATTAGGTCCCTATGCTGTTTTTTTTCAGACTTTTCATATACAATTCTGCTAGTAAGGAAATCAGCCAACTGGCTAAAAACATATGTTCATGTGTTTAAATACTATTTTTAAAAATAAGTAGACAATCTGAGGATAAAGTCTTGCACAAAACAAGAAAAAAAGGGCAGACTGATAAAATACAGACATATAAATTGGTGTTGACAACCGGTGTCCACAAAACATAATGGAAGGAAAACTTCTGGCTCTCTGCAAGTAACAAAAGTATAATGTGGTTGGCGTAGAATGAATAGAGTATCAGGAATAAGGAGGATAACTCCAGGGAAAGACAGTGCAGATGTCAACAAAAGCTAAGGTACCAGACCATCCTACAAATTATACAGACATACTGTACAAAATGGTAGATGTACACAGCTGAGCCCTCTGGTGGAATAGACCACCTGGAGGGAAGCGTTAGGTAGGTACCTGGGTAAATCAGAAGAACACAGGAAGAGGAGTTTACAATTGTGAGAACATTTGTAAATCCAGTCTTGCATGTTTGAGAACTTTGAGGGCACTGAAAACTTGCTGTTTATCTCTGCGCAAATAGGTGGAGGCTCACTTAGGGATGCTAGTGTAACTCAGGCCAGAACTGGGATCATGTCTCAATCTATTTCTCAGACTGCTCCCCAATCCAAGAGGGTTAGACCTCTCAGAGGCCAGAACAGGATAGGGAATCCACCCTCAAAATGACCTTATAAGGCAGAATTATTTTTATCCTCTCTTTACAGATGAGGAAATCGAGACTCAAATAAGTTAAAGTCTCTAAGCTGGCAAGTAGGAGAGCTCTGTTTAGAAGTCAGGTGCTTCTGACTCCAAGGTCTTCTAATATCATGATTTGTGCCCAACTGTAAGTTCAAATTGGAGATAGTTTAGGAGTTCCTGCTGTGGCAGTGGGTTAAGAATCCGACTGCAGTGACTTCACTGCAGAGGTGCCGGTTGGATCCCCAGCCTGGCACAGTGGGTTAAAGGATATGGTGTTGCTGCAGCTGCATCTCAGATTCAATTCCTGGCCTGGGAATTTCCATTTACCGCAGGTGTCGCCATTAAAAAAAATGTGAAAATAGTTTAAAATGACTGAAGCATGGCAAAATTTGTCATCTCTAAATATGCCATTTGTACATGAGGATTATTTTGAGCTAAAGGATCTTGAAAAAGAGCAGGTGTAAGAAAGATGCTTTGACCTCACTCAGCTTTTATTCTTGAAAGCAGGAGATAAAACTCCCATTTGAAAGATGTCTTTCCTATACAGGGGGAAAAAACTATCACCACAAACTGGAGAGGTTGAAAGAATTCTGCACAAGCAAACCTGGTTAAAATACTTCTCATCTTCCTTTAGCCTCCATATATTTAGTTACTTTCCCACAAGTGACTCTTTGTTCAGTCTTAGTATAAAAGCATTTAGGTTTTGCCACTTCTTTGGGTCTTCATTTCCTTATGAAGATTGCCACATCACATAAAACTTATATGGGATAAATCTGTATGCTGTTCTCCTGTTAATTGATGTTATGTCAATTTAATTCTCGAGCTCAGCTGGAGACCCTGAGAGTGGAGTGTTAGCTACAATTAGCAATTCAGCTTGCCAAAACCAACAACTTTCTGGTCACTGAAAAAGTGCCAAATGATATGGGTTTTTATTTTTTAATTTTTTTTGCATAATGTTTATTTTTTTAATTTTCATTTTATTTTTTTCCATTATAGCTGGTTTACAGTGTTCTGTCAAATTTCTACTGTACAGCGTGGTGGATATGGGTTTTTATTTTTATTTATTTATTTTTTGTCTTTTTGCTATTTCTTGGGCTGCTCCTGTGGCATATGGATATGGGTTTTTAAACAGGAAGTTTTGTGGTTACTGTTTTTGAAGGAAGAAAAGATATATTTTTACACTGTTATAAGTTTAATGAGAAAAACATGGAGTACGCTAAATTCTATGCTACTTACATTTGTTTTCTTCAGAATTCATTTAAAAACTTAGCATTAGTTGTTCCTAGAAGGTGACATGTTTTTTCTCACCTTAAAATATCAGTTTCCTTTTTGTCACTTCTTTAATGAAAAGTAAAATTTAAAAAATGTTTTTATTTTTTAAAGTAAGCATTTTTTTTCCCTGAATACAGCATATTTTCCTACAGATGATACTGAGATGGTTTTTAATTCCATATGAGCCCTTGGAAAATGTTCTAAAATCTTCCCTACCATCTTTTTTCTGATATTAAGTCATTTAACATTTTTAGATGAGAAACAGTCGGAACCAGTTCTGTTTGCCATCCCTTGACTGATACATCCTTTGAATCCTTAGTTTTTACAAAGTGTTGCTACTTAACAGATGAGGCATTGAGAAGACTGACTCATCAGCACTTTGCCCACATATCGTGGACTACACCTGAGTGCGAATGCTTTAGTTCATGCTGATTGAGCATGGGACTCCGGCAATCAGCAGTGGCCATTCTGACTCAGCCAAGGTGTGGCGATGCTATCATGGGTCTATGCATGTGCCCCAACTTATCAAAATGTATACATTACATGTATGCAATTTTTACATCAATCATACCTCCACAAAGCTTTAAAAAACAATTATTCGAGCAGCTACTATGCCTATATTGACTTAGCAGAGTGAGGGCCTGAGGAGGCTGGGATCTGAGAGCAATGAGACTATCTGGTACCAGCCTTTAAGTTGAAGCAAGTCTGAAATTTAGACTGCTATTAAAAAGCAAATGTACACAGGAGAGCAGGGTCAGATCTTATGACAAATGTCATCTATGACTTTAAATCTTACCTTCTGGGTTCTTTTCTAAGAGCCATATTGCTGCCAATTCTAGAAGAGCTGTGTTCATGATTTATAGCTACTCAGAAACAGTGAGGCAGGCTCACAAGGCAGACTAAGTTGGACTATTTGGACCATTTTCATTCCTTAATCTCCGTTCACTTTCATTTCACACTAAAATATGTGGCCACTGTTAAACTGTACACCGAATTTCTTTCATTTAAATCATATTTAACCCATAACTCAATAAAATCAATCTCCAGTAGACAACGAATGATGTAGTTTTCCCCTGTTTTGGTATTATGAACCAAAGACAGTATTCACTGCCAACCTAAGAGCAATCTCTGCCATTTCTTCCCTTCTCACAGCATCATGATTTCATGCTTAGATAGTGCTCACTGCTCTCTTTCCCAGCCCTGGGGGATAAATCACATTTGGTCTAAGTTAGTCATTATCAGTGACTGGCCAAGGGGTAGTCATGCAGCCAGTGATGTCCCATGATGCTGAGGGAGAATCTGTTGGGGCAGTCATCAGGGAGCTTTTCTAATAAAATAACAAAGCCTCAAAAGGATAAATAATTTTGCTAATCTTCCTTCTTTCATGCTTGGGAAGGTCTGATAAGGTCTGATGTTAGTTTGTTGGCAGCCATTTTGATACAACAAAATGACAAACAGGAAGAACTTTGTTCCTGTCAAAAAAAAAAATGAAGCAGGGGAGTTCCCGTCGTGGCGCAGTGGTTAACGAATCCGACTAGGAACCATGAGGTTGCGGATTTGGTCCCTGTCCTTGCTCAGTGGGTTGACGATCTGGCGTTGCCGTGAGCTGTAGTGTGGGTTGCAGACGCGGCTCGGATTCCGTGTTGCTGTGCCTCTGGCATGGGGGTCTACGGCTCCAATTAGACCCCTAGCCTGGGAACCTCCATATGCCATGGGAGCGGCCCAAGAAATGGCAAAAAGACAAAAAAAAAAAAAAAAGAAGCAGGTAAAGCAGGAGAAACACACACACACACACACCTTATGCCTTTTACAGCATCACCAAATAAATGAACCAATGTGAACAACTGCCTACCTCTAGACTTCTGGACATATGAGAAAAATTAGTTCCCATTTGTTCTAATCATGGTTAGTCAGCATTTTCTGTTATTTAATCCTCAAGCCATCTTTATTTGATAAAGTTGTTTTTCCATTTAGAGGCAAGGGTGTTTTTTTCATTTGTATGAAAAACAGCATTTTATTACTGTTGCTAGGATGCTTAAGCATGGAAGAAGGGTGTATGTTAGACAGTGAAGAGAACTACGGGGATATCTATTCTACTTTTTTGCTTCAAATACCTCCCGACATTGCTGGAGAATCTCCCACATAAAGTCCCTGCATCCCCAACACAGAATCCAGAACTTCATTCTCTTGGCTTCCCTTGTGGCTTGGGTACAGGCATGAGCCTCAGACTATTCCAATGGATGCAAATATAAATTATAAGTCACTCCTATGGAGGAGGTACCATATAGAATCTGTTCCAGCGAGAGTGGTGGCTAAGAGGTGCCAGAGATACCCAGCAACTAAGGCTGGCCATGCAAGTTACCTGGGGGTGATCTAGTCATTTTTCTTAGCCGCACAGGCCACAAAAAACTTGGAAAGATCCCTAATGTTCTTAAGTTTTTGTTTTGTTTTCCTGCTGAAATAGCTGTAACAGATTGTAAGCACCTGGATTGATACATTTCATTATCTTAATAACTTGAGCACTCTTGATTTATCATTTCATTGTCTTAGCCTAAAGTTAGCCAGCTAGTCTTCACAGAACTCAACACATCACAGATTCCAACTAAATCTGACATTGAATGGACCTTCAGAACCTGAGAGCTGGGAGTTCCCATTGTGGTGGCTCAGCGGTAAAGAGCTGAGTAGTATCCATGAGGATGCAGGTCTGATCCCTGGCCTCGATCAGTGGGTTAAGGATCCAGCATTGCTGTGAGCTCTAGTGTAGGTCACAGATGCAGCTCAGATCTTGTGCTGCTATGACTGTGGTGTAGGCCAGCAGCTGCAGCTCCTACTCAACCTAGGAACTTCCATATGCCACAGGTGTGGCCCTAAAAAGCAAAAAACAAACCCTGAGAGCCACCTTGGCCTTCTTGGAAAATCTGAGAGTAGTACTGATTCATTTTCTGTATCCTGAAATATCAGGTTTTAAGGCATTTTCAGATATAAGCATAGGGTACTGCATAGTTTATGCCAGCATTTTTGGTAAGGTCATGTATTTGACCAATCAATTAGAACTGTACTTATTAGCATTTTTGATCTCAGGATTCATTCACTCTTAAAAATTACTAAGGACCCCCCCAAGCTTTGGTTATACAGATTATATTTATTAGTATTTCCTGTATTTGAAATACTTACGTCAAAAAAGACTCAAATAACTTCTGAGTCTTATTATGAAAATGGTTTTTCATAATACTTTGCTGACCCTCTGAAAGAATTTCTGGAACCCCCAGGAAACGATATCACTCCATGAAAACCATGGAATTATTTATTTAACACCTGTTGTGTACACAACAATGAAATGGACTTTATACCAAATTTGGAAGTTCAGCTGAAGGCCACAGCACAAACAGGGGCAGAGCCATGGGAATATGATGGCCATGTTGGCAAAAGAGGCAAAAATCAGCCAGGTGAAGCACTTTGAAGATGATGGAAAACAATGAGAGACACTTTCCCTTATCATCTAAACTTACCCTAAATGTTTCTGGTCAACTTTATTTGTTCAGGGGTTTTGCTACATAAGAACTATAAGAAAAAAGGCTTTTTTTGTTTCAAGAAAGAATCTTTTTAAGGATTAGTATTTTTTTAAAGATAAAATTGGTTTCAAGTGATACAAGGTGTGGTATATTTGCTGAGTGACTATTATTTCCCAGCAGGAAAGAGAATGGTAATTTTCTTCTGTTGGCTCTGGTAAAGGGTAAAGAGATAAGCTAATGTGATATGTGTTTCTCTTTGCCATTTGGTTCATTAGGCATCAAGTGGGTTATTTCTGCTTATCACTGAAGGAGAGTGAAACTCTCCGCCCTAATATTCCTCAAGCTTTCCGAGAAACTTCAGGCATGTATCACATCATTTAGATAATGATCTCTTTTGCCAGTTGTCTTTCACACCACTTCCTGGAAGAGCTCCAGGCTCACCCAGCACCAGGTGAATCATGGCCACTTCCAGGGGTTTCCTACATCCCAGGTCTTGTCAGCCAAGTGTGGAGAGAAGATAGGACCTGGAGAGTATTAGCTCCTCTCAAAGACCCAATGCTAAGGACTTGCATTCCCAAGAATTGTCAGGTTAAGTGTGGAGGTTTGTGGGAAGGTCCAGTGATTGGGCAGCAAGCACTGTCGCTTTCAGAGAGGAAGTGCAATTCTGGCCAGCCACATAGGATTTATGTACATAATAGGATATATCTACATTTGGAAAGATAGATGGTAAGGCGTGCATATATATATATATATATATATACACACACACATATATGAATGTTATTTGAAAAATTAAGAGTAAAACATAATGCAAAAGAGTTAAATAATCTAAAGAGTAATGAAATGTATATATAGCAACACCTAAATTCAACAGTTAACATTTTACCCAATTTTGTCTAATTTTAAATAAAACTACATAAAATACTGCAGAAAAGTCAGTTCCCTTTGCACCCAGTTCAAGGACCACTGGCCTTCACAATTCCTGGTGGTAACAACTAGCATGCATTTAGCAACCCCTGAGTTTCCACCGTTTTTCTTTCCTTCCTTTTTAGGGCCGTACCCACGGGCTATGTAAGCCCCAGGCTAGGGGTCAAGTCAGAGCCACAGCAACGTGGGATCCGAGCTGCGTCTGGGACCTACACCAAAGCTCATGACAACGCTGGATCCCTCCACCCACTGAGGGAGGCCAGGATGGAACCTGCATCCTCATGGATCTAGTCGGATTCGTTTCTGCAGAGCCACAACAGGAACTCCTCCACTGCTTTTTACGTTCCACGCTGACTGAATTCTTGTCTGCTGCCACCCACCTGTCTTTTGAGCTCTCCTGACAGCTGTCCTCTGTAGCCTCCCCTGGCTCCACATACACAGATGCTCTTCTGTGTGGCTCATCTGGGGTTGGAGGGCAGGCCTTTACCTCATTTACGGTGGTATCTCCAACACCTTGTCGAAGCCCACACAAGATCTGGAATGAACCACGGAGGAAAGGAAACAGAATGGACTGAAGAAACACACAGTCCCCACATGCATCTATTTCCTCACCCACAACGGCTCCCACCTGTGCAGTGCCCTTCACCTCACCTCCTTGTCACTGTGACAACATGCAGCCTGTCCCCTGCCTCCACCTTCCCTTTGGGTCAGACCAGGGGACCTCAGATCCACCAGTTCTATCTATCTAGCACCTCCAACCCAATTCCTCACTTCCGCTTCCCCAAATCTAGCCCTCTAGTACCAACCTGGTTTCGCCAGAAAACGAAGAGGTGGTGGTGTCTTCTCAGGAAAAAAAAGTTCTTTCTCTTAATTATTTTGTCTCATCACATGCGTTGCTTTTCGAAGTTGGAACCAAACGCTTTGTTTAAAAATAAGAGCAGCGAAACGGCATGCAGCCGCACTCCCACACTGAATGTTCTCTCACGCAGGTACCTGCTCGTCTGGGAGCTACTTGAGACCGTCTCTCCGCACGTACACGTGCACGCACGCACGTGCGTACTTACGCACGCACGCTCCGCACTTTGAAACAAACTCCCAACAAGCAGTCCCTTTGCAAAGTGGCGTCTTAGAAACACTTTCGTCTTTGTACTAAAGAGAGCAAAGGAAAATAGCCAACCAAAAGAATATAAAAGAATGGGGATGGTGAGTTAAAACTAAGCTCTTCAAGGACCAGAGCGCTTTGTTTTATTTTCTGAAGTATTTCAAGAGCATAAAACAGCACCTGAGATAGAGTAGCTGCTAAGTGAGTAGCATTTATGAGACAGTAAGTCAGTGATTGAAGGAAGGAGGAGCGAAGCACTGTGCTCGGTGGAGGAGGCTTTCACCTTTTGGTATATTATACCTAGACTCAATCCACACAGTAAGGTGAATCCAGGTTGGAAAATCCATGCGCTTGTACTAATTCAGCCACTGTGCTTGTGTAATATTTAGTCTAGAGAGCAGGGTGTGGCTAGGACTGAGGAAATAAGGCCAGAATTATGGGACAGAGGCCAGACTTGGAAAGTACAGATAAGGAAAAAAACCCAAAATAAATAAGTTGTAAAGACTGGTTAGTCAGAGATAGTGGGGAAAAAAATTAAAATGGTAACAAAACTTTTGATTTGAAATATACATTCCTGACTGTAATAGCAAATAAATGATATTGCTGGAAAAAAAAAAGTTTGTCCAGGTTTTATGCCATGCTTATTTTTTTTCGATGAACATTCAATCATTGCTATGTACGTCATTGGTGTAGATAAATCATTTTTAAAAAGTGGATAAAAAAATAAGTACTCAATATTTTATGTACTCCTTTTGAGACATTTAGTAGAATTCAGCTGGAACTGTAAATCAGCATAATTGGAATTGGAAATTCAGTCTACCATACAGACACTAAAAAAGAAATCCCTACAGATTCTTTATAGAGCAAACTACATTTCATCCTAAACCCTCATACTGCTGGATTTGGAAGGGGATGAGGGAAACATTTACCAAATAAAAGGTATCTCAGTCTCTTTCGCATAGTTTAGGCTCTTTTGAACAAATATTTCGTGAAATTTTATGTTCAGATTTTCTACTAAGGCTGTTTCTTCTCAGTGGTTCAGTCCACTCCCTTCTCCTTTCCAAGATGGCATGTGGATAAAGGAAAAGCCTTTTGTGATGCCAGATCCTTTCCTTCTCCTTCCTCCACTCACCACCATCATCCCATTTAGCCTGTGCCCCAGGTTTCACCTAGCCTTCCAACTGGGCCTTGGGCTAGGATAGTGCAGTCACACTCTGATATGGGGTCATGGCTCCCTTTGACTTGGTGGCTCTACAGCCAGTCCGTTGACACTAAACTTTCAGTTCTCCCTTGTTCCCCTCAGGAAGCAGGTGGAAAGTTCAGAGCTCTCCAAATGTCATACAGTCAGGGAAAGCTGTGTGTGAACTGTCAGAGGCCTCTTCCTCTGCTTAAACATGCTACTTCAATCACCATGAACTATGGTACACAGTTTAAGTAGGCTCGCAAAAATTCTCTTTCAGGATTTGTTTACTCAGTAATGAGTCTGTGGGGAAAATATGTAAATTCAGAGCTGCCAGCAGCAGTATTACCTCAAGTTTTAATCAACTTATATTCCCAGCACAAACAAAATTCTGGCACATACTAAGTCCTCAATAAACTATCTGATGAATCAGGGAATGAGAGATCTTGACTGAACAGTTTACTAATAATGAGGAGAGCAAAAAAGGAGAGATGGAGAAAGGGACTAATTCCTGTGGAACCTATGGATCCAGCAGTAGGTAAAGCCAATATTTATCTTTGGACTTTAGATGCTCTTATATTTGAGTTAGGTTTTGGTCATTTCAACCTAGCAATTAATAAAAGGGCATGATCCTAATGTAACTTACACTAATAAATTTGAAAAATCTAGATTAATGTCATGATTTGAAAGGAAAATTTACTTTACCAACACTGGCTTGAGACAGATAATCCAACTAGTTCGGTAACCATAGAAAAAATTAACCAAAAATCACTATTTAATAACAACTTTATGCAAGACCCTTTCCCCTTTGGCTAGTTTAAAATACATTCAAGGATAGATAAATTCCATGAAACAGACAAATGTACCAGTTTCATCTCTTATAAAAATAAAAAAGTTCTATTCCAAAAATAAAAGTACATCTCAATGTAAGAAATCTTGGAATAAAATGCACTAATTACACCAGTTAAAGATATTGATTTTCCAATATATACTGGGAAAATAAATCACTTGATAAGATTCTGTACTTCTAGTTTAAATTAAAAAAAATAGCAAATTAGAAATAAAATAGAACTTAACTAAGTATAGCTACCAGAAATTCAGAGCATACACTATCCTTAATGGTGGAACATTAAAAACATTCCACTAAAATAATAACACAAAAATTTCTAAGCATTGCTATTGTCTAACATTCTGTGCCAGATTGCTAAAGTAATCCTAATTAAAAACAAATGAAATATGAATATCAGATAGAAAATAAAGACTCAACTGCAGAAGATGGGATTCTCTTGGATTGCCTAAGAATATACTCACAAACTTTTGAGTTTTTCAGTGTCATAAATGTTCAGCATATAAAAAAAGCAAATTGCTTGTACCATGACAGCAATAACCAATTATAAAATATATTTTAAAAAATATATATTTCACTATATAATGAAAATAAAATACCCAGAAATAAATCTTTCAAAACAAGTATGATTATATAAAGAAAGAAATCTCATGAAGCAAAGAGAAGCCCACACTTGGTTTAATGAAGACATAGATTGTTCTTGAAGAAAAATAACTATTGTGTGGTTGACCCTTCAACAACACAGATTTGAAATGGGTGAGTCCACTTACACAGGGATATTTTTCAATAGTATATACCATAGTACTACACAATTTTCAGTTGAACTCACAGATGCAGAACCACAGATATGGAGGAACCACAGGTATGAAGAGCCAAGTATAAATTATAGACAAGATTTCAACTGTACAGAAGGTTGGCACCCTTAACGCTCTGTTTAAGGGTAAACTGTAATTCTCTTCAAACACCATAAATTTAGTGCAACTAAAATCAAAACAAAAAGATATACTCACCAATAGCCAAGAAATTTTTGAAAAAATATTAGGAATGCTTTATCACCACCATCCCTGAAAACATACTGGAAGACTATAATCTAAGCCATGCATTATTTATTAGGAATATCAAATACCTTAAAGAATTTGGCACATAATAAAACTGCATCCAAAATGAGTAAGAACATACTTCAACAAATGGTTTTTGGACTTCTGAATAAAAGTAGCATTGCACCTTGTACTCTTCACAAAAATAAATTCCAGATGGAGATCTGGATGCATATATGACAATTAGAAGAAAATACAGAATATGCTTTATATTTTGAAAAAAAAGTCAAAAAATATTTATCAATTTGATTAGGTATAATATAAAACAACTGTCTAACAGAGACACCAAAAGTAAAAACAATTGACCAACTGGGAGAAAACATCATAGCAGATGTATAAGACTAATATTTATTTAAACTGTATGAAAATCTCCTCACAAGTCCTTAAGATAAAAAGACAAATCATTCAACAAAAAAATGAGCAGGGTTGGCAAAGAAATAAAAGTCTAAAATATATGAAAAGATGACCATCCTCACTAGAGTCAGATTTTTTTAATATAAACAATAAAAAATGACAATTTTTCACATATTAGGTTAATTTAAAAATTGTTAATCTAAAACCAAATGTCCTTAATGATATGGGGAGCAGGTATTCACTCACTGCTGAGAAACTGTAAACTAATAATGGCCCAATAAAGTGTCTCTTTAAAACTGTCTAACTCTGATCCAGCAATTCAAAGCTTAAGCATATAGTAGAGAAATCCTTATGTGCACATAAAGAGGCAGAGGATGACATTCTTTTCAGCACCGTTTGTAAATAGGGGGAAAAAAAATTACCCTAGTGTCCATTATAGGCTAAACAGATTGTGGAACACTATACAAAAGTTAAATAGGTGAAATTAGGTGAGATTATACTCAAAGAAACCACAGAGAAAAGCTGCAGAATGATATACATATATTTATATAAAAACTGAAGCTACACACTATTTCCTGTACCAATATACAACATGTATATACATCCACAAAAAAAGGTCTAGATGGAAAGTTAAATGTTACTTCTAGGGAAGGTATTAGGATTGAAGGTAATCATCAGCAACAGACTTGTCTTTAATGTTTTCACAAGTCAACAGTAGTCAAATACTGGGTCTGTAGTTTAAAATTTAAAGAAAAAGCAGTGTATACAGACCGATATATTTTTAAAAATATATACACAAAAAATTATCCTCTGTATTTTTTTCTCCCTCTCTTCCTTGATGGCAAACATACAAGATTCTGGAAGAATACCTGCCAGAATGAAGCTTTAAAACTATTTAAAGATATCTCCAGTAAAAATATACTCAACTCCTGTATTTCCATGTGAAAAAAAGTTCAAGATTTGTCACAGCAATACAAGTTGTTTAGAACTCTTATTAATGTTTTTAGATATTTACAATCTTCACATAGTACATAACTGTATATCATATCTTGCATAAAGATAGTACCTGTCTTTAGAATACAGTATTTGGAGCAAGGGAAATATAGTTTTTAAAGCTAGAACTTAAGTCATTATTAACATTTAATAAAATGGTTTTAAGTTTACATACATTTCTAAAAGAACAAAGTATAAAAACCAGATTGGCTTATTTCTTTAGCAGTTTAATAATTCTGCCTTTTACGATTAAACAAAAACACCTTGACAATTAAAGGACTATTCATTCAGGAGATTATTCTGTAAAAGTATATCCTTAATTAGAATGTACCTGTATTCAAATACAACCTGTTTAAATTTATGAATGACACTACTTTTAACTAGAAAAACTAAAAAGTTTTTAGAACAGTGTGCTTTTTAAGAAGAACTGCTTAGTTAGGGTTGCTGAAGTCTTGAACCACAACAACAATGATAAGAGAAAGAGAAACTTCCAGAGCTTCACAATGGTTATGAAAGAAAAGTACAGTCAGCAGTTTCTTCCCAAATAAAAAGGTCATCAGTGAAGAAGAAAAGCATTTCAAGGGTATCTTTAATGGAATTTGGAATTTCCTCACTTATCCTTGGGGTCTGTTCAATTGTCTCCTGCAGTAAGTTGCTTGTGAAAGAGCCTCTCATATAAAAGAATAAGTTCCTTTAGAAAGGTTACCGTGGAGACAGGATTAGGGAAGTGTTAGAAAATCTGGATCTGTCACTGAGATCTTGAGCAACTTCCTTGTCAATTCCTTGAGCAATACAAGAGCGCTGCACTGTCCAACACGCCTCCCAGCTCTATGTTTTCAGGAAAGGCCACCAAGGAAAGAAACATGCCTTTTACCTCATAACATGAAGGCACTTTTACAGCTACATTATGTATCAGTTTTATCTTCAGTTTAACTCAGCAATACCTTATAGGAAACACCAGCACACCTCATATGTTACAAATATTAAAAAAAAAAATGAGCTTGGTGATGACAAAAAAAAAAGTCATACCCAAGTAATTGACATGAAGAGTCTCAGGAAATAAATCATTTGAGAAAATTCTTTATATCTTTAAAGCAAAAGATAGGTATAATTTTATTTCAAGAAAGTATTTAGCATTTAAAGTGGAGGATGACTGACTAGTTGGCAGTGCTGGCATTTACTTTCTTTTCATATGAGGAACTTGGAAAAAAGATATGAGTTAAACTCAACTCCTTTAATATAAAAGTCTTTGACTTAGTTACCTATGTTTATTTTTATAACAAAGCACTTTTTATGTAATTTAAAACACACATGCTTTGATTGAAGAGTGATTGTAAATGGATCCATGTTTCTTCCAACTGTGATGACAACTTTGTGACTTCTTCTAGAAGTACTGGCTCTGAAGGAAGCATTTTAAGGTGTAACTGAAAAGAGAAATAATAGTGGAATGTTTTAAGAAAATTTAACTGGATTTAACTCTTTTACCAAGGAACATCAGGAGAGACTATTTTTTTCATAAATCTGGTTTATAACCATTTCCAACCTCCCTCTCCTCTATCAAACTTTGATAGAGTTCCTTTATCACTCTCTTAGAATTAAAGTGGTCATCACTTTCTTCCACTTAAGGACAGTCCTGATACAGACGCAGAGACAAGGTCCCAGTTCTTACACTAAATCTGCATTTCTGTGCTTCTTTTAAGTCTCCTCCTTTCGTTGTAACACATTAGTAATGAATGGCCTAGGGGCCCTTTGCTTTATTTTCTAAAGATTTAAGTAAACTTATATTCAGGAACCAAATCTGGGAAAGAACATAAAAACAATTTGTGGCACTTCACTTCTTTTTTTTTTTAATCCTTCACACTACTATCAATAAATCTACTTTTAAATAATTTTAAATAATTAGATCAAGTGAATACTTGGATATAAATGGAATAAATTTATCCCAGTGATAGCAGAATTACATCTGCTATCACTGAAAATCCTATCTGCTATCACTGAAAATCAGCATCATCTACCTCCTTCAATACATTTTACTGAGATAAACATGAGTTCTCCATTATATTATCCATAAAAGAAGTGTTACTGTCAAGTTATCTGAAATTCTTTCAACCAGGGTAGAAGTAAAAATTTGCATTTCAGCAGTAGAAAAAAAAAATACAAAAAATAAACATAAAGCCCGACGTTCTCTTCATCATCATAAAAAAATTGCCAAAACATAACTACTTTAAAAAGTTAATAGTTTAGTATATTGATCAAATCGATGACACAACGAAAAGTCAAGAGGTTGAATCAAAACTGTGTTGAGTTAAAAGTAAAACAAAACACAACAAAAAACAATTACAAAGCTGCTGCACTGGCAAGCTAGCCAACATGGTAGTCACTAGAGATAGGAAGCTATTTAAATTAATTAAATTTCTGTAAGACGAAAAATTCAGTTTCTCAGTCACATTAGCCACAATTCAGGTGCTCAGTAGCCACACATGGAAAGTATGGATATAGAACATTCCCATCTTTGGAGTAAGTTCTATCAAACACTACTCTAGAGGAGGGCAATTTTTACATATTAGACTTACCTTCAGAAAGAGTGCAAGGTATGCCTGGGCTAACTCAAAATCACGCTTTCTATCCAACATCATCTCAATCATTTTCAAGAAGCTCTTCATAACTTCTATAGAACCACCACAATCAGGAGACAAATTTCGCAGCTCTGTTTCAATTCCTGATGGGCCTAATTCTTTCAGAAGGCTAAGAGCAGCTTCATCTATAGTAAGTTTTATTAAGAATCCAGTTATTACCTACAATCATCTCATTTAGGAAACTAGTTTTCATTTCAGACTCCCAAGCAACATACAATGAAATTGCAAAGGAAATTACTTCTGTGGCTTAATTTTTTTTTTGGCATTTTCAGTATTTTAAATTTTTTCTTACTAAAGCTGTTACAATCTAATTAATGCCTAGCAAAAGACATTTTAAGATGTTCATAACTCCTAAATCAACCAGAAAAAATACAAATATAAGAAAGCTATAGGTATATATCCCAAGTTATTAATAGTAGCTGTTATTTTTCTTTCTTACTATTGTTGTAAAATTGTAATTCCACATGATCATTAAGAAACACTAACAGTACAGAACTATATGAAGGGAAAGACTCTATTCTTACCCACCCCAAATCTACTTCTTTTCCCTAGGAGTAAGCATTCTTGTTGCATATGCATCCTATGAAAACATAATACATACTTAAAGGTTTTTATTTGGCTGTGCCTGTGGCATGCAAAAGTTCCCAGGCCAGGGGTGGAAACTGAGACAGCAGTGACAGACAATACCAGATCCTTAACCTGCTAGGCTACCAAAGAACTCCAAAACTTTATGAGGCATTTCATATTATACTGGCAATAGGTATGCTTTTAGTTTTTTTCAAAACGAACACCAATGACAAAAGTAATACATTTTATTTTCTGTTCTTCAGTATATATTAAATAATAGTGCTTTTCTTCTTTGTTCCTCCATAAATATAACAAGTTACTCCTTTTATGATACTGCTACTCTTTAGCCGGCTACAGTGATCCACTAATACCATTCTCTGACTTTTTTCAGTGTGCACTTGAGTGATACTGGTATAAAAACAAAAGCATTTGGGTCAGATAACAAGAGAATAAATCAAACAGAATTTTGATTTGCGATTCTGTTAACTGCTTATAGCTCTTATTGTTTATCATTAGCTACAGACTGTAGCTTTCAGAATTTATAACACTCAAATTTCAAAATCACCTTTTTTTATGAGATAATTTGGTAATATCTGAAATTACCTAAAACGAAAGTCTCTGCTGTTTTTCAAACTACACTGCAAACTGTATTTGTAAATAAAAACAAAAGAAAAAAGAAAAAAATCCAATTTTCCATGCAGAAAGAAGGAAAGGTTCTCAAAAAATTATTATAATGTCAGTATCATCAGAGGTTAGTGTCACTCATTCAATGTGTAACACAAAGCTAAAACTACTTCAGATTAAAACCAAAATTTCAATCGTTTTGGTTTTTACTTTCAGCTACTGAGAAATGTGCTATTATTTCACCCAATTTTTCCTCATATCAAGTAGAATAAGCTAAAGATACTTGGTAAAACTTTTATAATTTAACTTACATTTATTATTTACCAGTCCTTCTTCAAGTTTCAAGCAGAAATCTGATTTTTGAGCCAAAATTCCAAGATTTACCACTTTAGACTTAAATAAAAACAAATACACATTATTCAGAAACCACAAATGTAACAAAAAAGTTATGGTTTATAATTTCAAAAAGCTAGATTTACCCTATATCTATAAAATTAGGTCTTGGTTAAGAACTACAAATGTACAACACAAAGCACACACCCCATATACTTCCAAAGCTCCAATATGGTTCTTACCTGTTGAGGATCATTATTTTGTTCAGGTGTAGCATATCTGGGTACAAGGCCAGGAACTGTTGGAATAAAAAATGGTGCTGATTTTGGTACTTTGGGTGGTTCCTTTGGTTTATTCTTTTTCTAATTATGAGAAAATGAGAAAAGGAAAAAAGACCAGTAATTATCTTGCCAACAGTTTCAAACATTTAATTCCCATTTAAATTTTAAAAAGTTCAAAAGTTAAAAAAGGAATGAGGAATTCCCATTCCAGCTCAGTGGGCTAAGAATACAACTAGTTTCCATGAGAATACTCGTTTGATCCCTGGTGGATTACGGGATTCAGTGTTGCCGAGTGCTGCAGTGTAGGTCGAAGACATGGCTCAGATCTGGTGTTGCTGTGGCCGTGGCCAGCAACTGTAGTTCTGATTCGACCTGTAGCCTGGGAACTTACATATGCCTTCGGTGCGGCCCTAAAAAGACCGAAAAAAGAAAAAAGAAAAAGGAAAAAAAAAGGACTGAAACTTTTTCAGATTAGGATGCTAAAATAAAATCCCAACCAACCAATACCACAGCTATCTTTAAACTGGGCTTCCCAAAGCAAACTTCCAGTACTCTTGCTGATAAGGCAAAAAGAAAAATGCAGAGTTCAGGAAAGCTCTAAGACAAACATAGCTCATTTTCCTGAAGCATGAATATTCAGGTGAAGAAATAACATGCAATTCGGAACTTTTATACTGAAATACAATTTTTTTTTTTTTTTGCAAAATGGGCTAGAAAGCAAAATCTTCATAAATGCTCAATAATTCAAATTTCTTTTCTCCAAAGAAAATTTGGACTCAAGAGGCAGACTCTGCTATTAGGAGCTATTTGGTGAAATTTTTTTGAGTGAAGCATGACACTAATTCTTCTATTTTCTTGGAAATTTTATTTTTCTTTAGAACTTTGTATTAATCACTCATTTATAAAACATTTCAAATGTTGGCAAAATTCTATCAGGAAAACCTCCATCAGAATTCCTACTGACAGCATTCAGTTATGGTGACTACACTGCTATCTATCTCTACCACAGGAGCATTTGATGGATCCTTTCTATGGTAAACTGCCTAATAAAGGAATCTTAAAATTTTACCACACACTATTCCTCTTCCATTCTTTAGGAACCCTGAGGAAACCTGCTTTTTGAAAGAAAACCAGGGATGCTTGTGGCCTCCAGGGGGCAAAGCATAAAAGAAAGTCATTACCAGAAAGCAGGACAAAGTACTGTAAGAACAGCCCTTCTTTGGAATAGTAGAAATGTAATAAGAGTCAGATTACCCTTCTAACTCACTGTTCTTGAGTTAGAAGGCAGACAGTCAACTGAATTGTAAATGAAAACAAAAGACTTTGGAGAAGCTCCAGGGGGCTCTGGAAGTTACCTAATTTCAGAAAGAAAACACAAAGTAGAAAACCCACAGGGCAAGAATGAAAAAATATATGAGTTCCTGCTATAGTGAACCTGAGTTAAGAATCTGACTGCAGAAGTTCCTGTCGTGGCTCAACGGTTAGCCAACCCAACTAGCATCCATGAGGATGCGGGTTTGATCCCTGGCCTTGCTAGTCGGTTCAGGATCCGGCATTGCCGTGAGCTGTGGTGCAGGTCGCAGATGCGGCTCAGATTCTGCGTTGCTGTGGCTGTGGCATAGGCCGGTGGCTACAGCTCCAATTGGACCTCTAGCCTGGGAACATCCATATGCCTCAAGTGAGGCCCTAAGAAAAAAAGACTAAGAACAAAAGGCCAAAAAGGAAAGAATCTGACTGCAGTGGCTTGGGTCGCTTTGGAGGTGCAGGTTCGATTCTAAACCTGGCACAGTGGGTTAAAGGATCTAGCATTGAAGCAGCTGCAGTGTAGGGCACAGCTATGGCTCAGACTCAATCCCTGGCCCGGGAACTCCCATATGCCATTAAAAAGAAAAAAAAAAAAAAGATCTAGGAGTTCCCACTGTAGTTCAGCAATAACAAACCCGATTAGTATCCACGAGGATTCGGGTTCAATCCCTGGCCTCGCTCAGTGGAGCTGTGGTGCAGGCTGGCTGCTCCAGCTCTAATTTTACCCATACCCTAGGAACTTCCATATGCAGCAGGTATGGCCCTAAAATAAAAAAAAAGAAGAAAAAAAATCTAGCTTCATTTGGAGGAAAATAAAAATATTAGAGGTGCTAGCATATTTCTCTCATAAAGATCATTCACTTGGGCTTCTAGTTTTTATGCAGAACAAAATATATCTTAGCAAGCAGAGTGGTCCCCAAATTTAGATCAATTAATTGGACTTATGATTGTTCCTTTCACACTGACCTGCTTGCACTTTTTAATGTATTGCCTTCAGAGCTCTTCCATGAAGTACTTCCTTTATAGTTGACAGACTACACAACATGAAGGAGATTTTACAACTATTCTCCTACCTTTATGCTGATGCCCAATCTTGTAAAAAATGAGCAGGTAAAAAGCACTTTTAAATTCTGTAAAATTAATATGTGAACACTTTTCTTACACAAGACACATATATCTTCTCTGATGCTACGTTTTTAGTTACAAAAATACTTACCACACTTTGTCATGGTTATCTATGTCAGTGTTCCTTACACTTTTATTATGCCAGCCTATATATGACTCAGTACAGACATAACCTCTAGTGACTGTGTGTATGTGTATATCTAACCACATCATAAAACAATACTTACCCTTATTACCAGGATCATCTTTGCAATTTTCTATGCTAGACTATCTTTCAATTGCTTTTGCTACTTACAAATAGGGATCATGAAACATGCCCTGAAAAACACTAATTTATGCCATAATTGTCCATTTTCCTTTTTTAAATAATCATCCCTTTTTTCATGTAAAACTGTAAATGCCTCAAGGACAAAGAGACTAGGGGTTTTTCCCATTCCTTTTTTTTGGGGGGGGGGTTCTTTTCTAGGGCCGCACCCATGGCATACAGAGGTTCCCAGGCTACGGGTCCAAATGGAGTTGTAGCTGCCGGCCTACACCACAGCCACAGCAATGAGGGATCTAAGCCGTATCTGTGACCTACACCACAGCTCATGGCAATGCCAGATCCTTAACCCACTGAGCAAGGCCAGGGATCAAACCCACAACCTCATGGTTCCTAGTCAGATTCGTTAACCACTGAGCCACGATGGGAACTCCGGTTTTTCCTATTCTTATGGTCTCAGGACAGTAACTAGTACCTAGTTCATATTTACATATGTGCCTGAACCTGACACAGCAAATCTTCTCATAGCTAACAGAGCAGGTTGTGATATGACAAAGGGTGAATGAAGCTTAATTTTAAAAAAACCAGTGACATGGAAACAACCTATAGGTCCAATGACAGATGAATGGATTAAGATGATGTAATACACTCACAACACACACACACACAATAGATTACTACTCAGTCATAAAAAAGGACAAAATAATGCCTTCTGCAGCAACATGGATGCAACTAGACAATCTCATACTAAGTGAAGTAAGTTGGAAAGAGAAAGACAAATACAATATGATACCACATTCATGTGGAATCTAAAATATGGCACAAATGATCCTGTCTACAAAACTGAAACAAATCGTGGACATGGAGAGCAGACTTGGGGTTGCTAGGAAGAAGGACTGGGATGGACAGGGAGCTTGGGGTTGGGAGATGCAAACTATTACATTTGGAATGGATAAGCAATGGGATCCTACTATACAGCAAGGGAAATATGTCCCATCTCTTGGGATAGAACGTGATAGAAGATGGTAAGAGAAAAAGACTGTATGTATATGTATGACTGGATCACTATGCTGTGCAGCAGAAACTGATTCACCACTATACTCTAAAAACAATAACCAAAAAATAAACAAAACAACCCCCAAACAAACAAAAAACAGTGAAAGCCTTCTAGTCCCCAAATGTCTAGTGATAGAAACATTACACATTATGGCAACAATTTTTTTTCTTGTTTCAGAAGTTAAACAAGTAATTTATTTGGCTGGGCCTAAAACATACAATTTCTAATAGCTCTGTAGTTGCAAGCTGTACTTTTGCTATATCCAAAGTCCTTGAGTTGTCTCAAAGTCAAGACACACACACAAGGAGGGAGAGGGAGAGAGAAAAACAGAGGAAGAAAATCTTGTGATCATCATACTGGATTAAATAGCATTCAACTAAATGGTGTACTCTTTACTACCTTAGTCATTAATTGCTCCTCCTAAAGTCCTCAAAGGGAAGCTATCTCTACTAAAGAAAACGCTTCTGGAATGTGTCTTTATGGACCAATATTAAGTATACTATGGTATAATATTACCTTAATAACATCAAGATTAAGAAGGTTTTTCCACCGGGATTCAGGAAGAAGTGAAAGAGTCACCAATTGCTCATTCAACTGTTCTGGGGAGTCATATGCTATCATTTCATCACTTGGTTCTGTGGTTTCTTCTGATAATTCTATATCTTAAAACAAAAAGTTTTCAGGTGAAACAAATTATTGCCAAATGAGATTTTTATCATATAAAAGCAACTTTAATTCATTCCAAATCCATTAGTATTTCATAACATGTTCATTCAACATAGCCTTGTAAACTCTATTAGTTCATTTTCTTATTTTCTCATATTAACTACAATTCCCATCACCAAACTCAAAACATTTTTCCACTGGCATACTATTTGATATCAATACCACATCAATTATCTTTGAAAAAATTCATGAAGTCATTAAAAATATTTCATATAAGCTAAAAAATATTTTGATTGAATGCATTAAATTTTGCCTTCAGCAGCAACATTCTGCATTGTTAAGTTTATTATATTACACTTCAAAAATTCCTTTATTATTTTGTGATTACCTTGGGTTTGACAAGTACCAGGAAGCATCACTACCGAAGGAACATAATCTGTGGGAAGTGGCCGTAATGAAACAACTGAGTACAGGGAAATATTGGACCTGAGAGAGAAAAACATAAGCAATATTTTAAAACTTATAAAAGAAACATCAATTATAGGTAATAATCTCTACACTCTTGAATTTGGCTATGATTCTGATCACTTGTAAGTTTAAAAAGTTCTCAAGGAGTTCCCTGGTGGCTCAGTGGGCTAAGGATCAGGCATTGTTACTGCTGTGGCATGGGTTTGATCCCTGGCCTAGGAATTTCCACATGCTGTAGGCATAGCCAAAATAAACAAAAGTTCTCAAAAATAGATAATATTAATTAGAAAATATTTTGATTCATGTCATAGATGTTACCACAAGAAAGTGATGCATAAACATTATTAATGGAGTCTTTACTTTTAATGTAGCACAAAAAAGTATTTACTTTAGAGATCAGTAGTGTGTAAAATTTTGATAAGGTAACATAACATCCATATATTTACACTGCTTTCACAAATGGCAATCTTCATATAAGGAAATTACAAGTGAAGGAAAGATGGACTCAGAATTAAGTCCGAGAGAGAATATGCTGGTCAGATCCTTGGGGTAGCCGAATAGGCATGGATTTCCCCTTCTCTAGAATGGTCCTCTAAGTGCTACTAGAGCCTGGACCATGGCCTTGGATGACTAATCAGGATGTGGATAACTGTTCCAAAGCAGGCTAATCAGATTCTGCTTCCTAATTGAAAATAAAAAGTAGAACTATCAAGTTCTTAGTTATATTAATAGCTTTACTATATACTCTTGTTGCTGGGGTATCAGAGCTGCCATTCTTCTCTTGTCTTGATTGTTCAAGCCTCACAGACTCCAGGAGATACTCCATTTTGCCTATTAAGGTGACAAGAGTCTATTTCTATTATATACTGAATTTACTTTCATATCCTAAAAAAAAATTAGAAAATCTTATAATTAGAAAAGGAATTCATTTTTTCTCTACCCCAATAATAAGAGTTAAAAAATAATTAGACATCTGAACTCAGAAAATAGACAAAAAATTTCTAGACCCAGATAATGGACTATTTTGAATTCTTACATATTCAACACAGTGGAGTTAGAAGATCACCACCAATATCTTACATGATTATGAAAAGTAACTAAAATCAATCTTAGAAAGCATTTTTTCCCACACATATACTTTATTTTATAAAGTAGGCTGAAGTTGAGGAGTGACTGACCAAGGTCATTAGGGGCACTGGGGTAGCAAAAGGATGACCAGCATAACTGGAGATATCCCTTTTCTAACATTTTTAAACTTATTTACCCTTTCTGCCAATAAAAGCCAAATATTTGGGTAACATAAAAATCAATTATGTGCTTTAGAATATACACTTGAGCAAAGCTATCTAAAATATCAATCAGATGCTGAATCAGTCTTAGAGTTATGGTGAATTAACTTTCTGAGTTAACTATGTGACATTTCTATTTTATAGGTTTAAGAAGATAAAACTAAAGGGCAATGTTAGCAACTATGATTGACAATATCATCTTCCTTCTCCTTCTTACCTCAGAGAGAACTTACCATACAAAAGAACTTACCATAGATAAATTCCAAGGTGGTCCACATGGGAAGTGGCCAGAAAGTCTCCAGTAGGGGACATAGTAACATTAAGGGGTGCTGAGTCCAACAAAAAGCTGTCTATAAGGCTATAAAAAGAATCAAGGTGTTAAAATATTTCAAGTCTACCAAAAAGCATGTAATTCACAAAACACATTTTTGCTAAAAGAACAAAGGATAAAGGATGCAGAAAGTTTTTTTGTTCTTTAAATCCCCAATACCAGAAAGTCATCACTAACAGAGAGCTCTGTCAACTAAGTGACTATACAAAAATTATCTCCTTAGTGAGAAAGACCCAGAACACTAAACAGACCAATTGGCTGGCAAAAGAGTTGTAACAACAGGGAGAATACAGGAGGAAATGCTGTTTTTCTGGAATGCCATTTTAGTAGACTTGCTTGGAAACAATTCTAAAAATGTCACACATTTAAAATAAATTATCAGTATTCTGTTTTTGTTAGTCCAGTGAAAATAACAGGTGTAGGCCACAGAGGAAAGTAATGCAATGAAATGGTAAATAAGAATAAGACAATGGTAATGAAAAAAATGTTTCAGCAATTCTACCTGTTTTTCAAATAGGTAACCATGCTTTACATGAAACATGAAAATTCTGTCTATAGTGCGTAACCATAAAGTAGCTTATGGAAATGCGTCTCAGAACTTTAAAATGCTGTAAGCAGGGTTAAAAAGTTGGGGAGGAAAAGGAAGTGATCACACCCACGTAGGAGACTCAGAATAGGCTTCCCCGAGAACAGTGTGTGAGATAAGCTTTACGAATGGACAGAAGTTCAATGCATGGAGATGAAACATGAAGGGCAAGGCGAGGAAAAACTGTGTCTAGGGAGGAGTGCAGACTGGTCTTGAATACCAAATATATGCATTTCCTTTTATCTTTTAATCAATGGAAAGTCACTATAATCCTCACCCTTATAAAAAAAAGTCTGCAGCAGAATGTATTTGAACACGAAGAACAGTGACACTATGGTAGTAGTCATCTAACAAGCAGTGAAAATCTGAACTAGGATGGCGGCAACAAGAAAGTGAAAAGAGGTGAGTTTAAGAAGTAAGAGAGAGGCGGCAACGACTCGACCCCCAATGTGAGTGTCATTTATACAACTGCCCAAAGACCACGATGAATACATGCTGGAGTAACTGCTGAAACTGAATTTTATTGACCAGAGACCACCCTTTGTTTCACTTCTTTTTGTTTTCCCTACTGCTTTGAGTTTTATTGTAACAGCTGAAAAACTTGGAAAATAAAATGAACATACTGTGGTCTTGAAAAAAAAAAAAAAAAAAAAAGAAGTAAGAGAAAGACCTAACACAGGGGTATCTTGCATAAGAGGCGTCTTAAGCTGGCTGAGAATGTGAATACTCTATACCGGTTTTAATCAGAGCTGTTTTAAAAACTACTTTCTTCACTGAAGGCAAAACACTATTCATGGGAAGGCATGGCAAAATGATTGAAGTTCAGAATCTATATTAAATAAAACAAATTATTTCAAGAAAAAAAAAACAAACAAACAGCAGTTAACACCTTTTTTAGTTCTTTGTGCTAGGATGCATCCTGAGCACTTGTGCCTACCAATTTAATCCTCACAATGCTGAGACAGATCTGTCCTTATTATACAGATTAGAAAAATGGGGCCCGGTAAGATTTAAAAACATGCTTAAGGTGGACAGTAACTGAGCCACATCTGTCACCAAGAAATCTGCACTCTTAATCACTGTAAACTCGGCAGAACCAGTATTAAAACTATAGGTACAACAAACAGTTTGATAGCACACACACACACACCCACCAGAAGACTTGTGATTCATGGAACAGGTTCTGAGCAGCTCAAATGTAGACTCCCCAGTGGACGCATTAAATGACTTGTCTGGAGTTCCCCTTGTGGATCAGTGGAAACGAAATCTGACTAGCATCTGTGGCCTCACTCAGTGGGTTAACAATCTGGTGATGCCATGAGCTGTGGTGTAGGCTGCAGATGCAGCTTGGACCTGGCATTGCTGTGGCTGTGGTGTAAGCCAGCAGCCACAGCTCTGATTTGACCCCCAGCTTGAGAACCTCCACATGCCGTGGGAGCGGCCCTAAAAAGACAAAAAAAAAAAGACTTGTCCATAATAAAATCCCCCTCAATTTGTTCAGAGGATGAACATGAACCTTAACTAAAGAATTCAAAGTAATGAGACAAGACTAAAATTAGGAGCACTAGAAACCAATCTAAAGCATGCTCAGGAAGATGACCAATGTTTAATTCTCATTTATGGTGAACAAAATAATCTGCCTAGTTTCTGCTCAAACCTTCTTTGGAAACTCACAAGATCAGCTGCTCTCGGGGAGCAAAGAAACTGGGGAAAAGGAAACATTTACTAAACACTTACTGTTAAATTGTTTGTCAATTCATTTAGTGCAAACAACCCAGAGAGAAATCATTCTCAATGTGCACTGATGAAGATTCAACCTAATGTCAATAATTTCGGATCTTACGATTTCTTGTCTTAACATTTGTGCAGTAAAAGTATAAGTGGTGAGGGGTGAAACGTGCTAATATTGTTCAGAATCTATCTGTTAAAAAGAGAAAGCTACTTGAGCAAATTTATGTCCCTTGATACTATAATTACTTTGGGAAATTCTTTGTGCAACATGATTTCCACAGCTGTTGTGTGTGGGTAGAATGGCCTTCTACTGTGTAAAAGCATCAGATTGAGGAAGGTGGTTTCTACGTACACAGCATATTTTACACGGCCACATTCGTTCATAAAGTAGGCTTAATCCCAGATCTAAACCACACTATATTCTGCTAATCCTGCAAAATGAAAGGTCCCAGGTAAATTAGAAGGTTTTTGAGAGAACATTAAAAAATAATTCCCAGGGAGTTCCCGTCATGGCGCAGTGGTTAACGAATCCAACTAGGAACCATGAGGTTGCGGGTTTGATCCCTGCCCTTGCTCAGTGGGTTAATGATCCGGCGTTGCCATGAGCTGTGGTGTAGGTCGCAGACGCAGCTCCGGATTCTTTGTTGCTGTGGCTCTGGTGTAGGCTGGTGGCTACAGCTCCGATTAGACCCCTAGCCTGGGAACCTCCCATATGCCGCGGGAGCGGCCCAAGAAATGGCAAAAAGACAAAAAAAAATAATAATAATAATTCCCAGGAGTTCCCATCATGGCTCTGTGGTAACAAACCTGACTTAGTATCCCTGAAGATGCAGGTGGGATCGCTGGCCTCTCTCAGTGAGTTAAAGGATCTGGCATTGCAGTGAACTGTGGTGTAGGTTGCAGACATGGCTTAAATTTGGTGTTGCTGTGGCTTGGCGTAGGCTGGCGGCTACAGCTCCAACTCCACCCATAGCCTGGGAACTTCCATATGCCATGGGTACAGCACTAAAAAGATAAAAAAAAAAAAAAGAGAGAGAGAGAGAAAATACTATTTCAAGACAACAAACTGGGTGCAAAAGGTGTTTATTGCTTCTAGACTGGTCATTGTTTGGGGGCTTCTTTTATAAACACAGCCAGGAAACTCTACTTGTTTATTCATCTACACATGTATGTATTTATAAATTTTAAGATGAAATACATTAGGAGCTCATACTGATCTCTCCAATTTAAATTTAGATTACCAGGTGCTTTTACTAAGAGACTATTTTATTTGTATCTTCTTTCTTTCGCACTAAAAGTCTTAATATATTTATAAAAGATAAATATATATATAAAAGATATATAAAGATAAAAATCTTTATATATTTCATTACATATAATCTATATATATTTATAGATAACACTAATTGACTTCTGATTATATTCTGAACAAGGGCTAACAATGTCTAGATTTTCAATCTATAAAGTGATGGAATCATGTAAGGAAACTTTAATGAATAGAACAAAGGTATAGTTTTGCTTCAGTGTGAAATGCAACACAACGTTCTATTCCAATATTCTTATGTAATGCTCCTCAGAAAGTAGGGGTCAGGGAATAAGACAAAACAAAATGCAAAATTCTATTAAAACTATTTAATTTCATATTTTTCTTACTCCCAAAATAGTTCAACCTAAACTTTTAAGAGATTAAGTTACCAGATGGAATTCCCATCATGGCACAGCAGAAACGAATCTGACTAGGAACCATGAGGTTACAGGTTCAATCCCTGGCCTTGCTCAGTGGGTTAAGGATCCGGCATTGCCATGATTTGTGGTGTAGGTCGCAGATGCAGCTCAAATCTGGCATTTGCAGTGGCTGTGATGTAGGCCAGCAGCTACAGCTCCAATTGGACCCTTAGGCTGGGAACCTCCATATGCTGCAGGTGCAGCCCTAAAAAGACAAAAAGACAAGAAAAAAAAAAAAGAGAGAGAGATTAAAAGTTACCAGAAATAGGAGTTCCTGTCATGGCTCAGTTCCCGTCGTGGTCCATCTGCTAGTAACCATGAGGACGCAGGTTCTATCCCTGGCCTCTCTCAACGAGTTAAGGATCTGGCATTGTCGTGAGCTGTGGTGTAGGTCACAGACGCAACTCAGATCCCACACTGCTGTGATTGTGGCATAGGCCAGTGGCTACAGCTCCAATCTGACCCCTAGCCTGGGAACCTCCATGTGCTAAAGGCCCTAAAAAGACAAAAAAAAAAAAAAAAAAGCTACCAGAAATAAAAAGTGATAGTGGTAGTGGATGATACATAATTTTAGGAATAAAATACTTCAACTCTGCTTCTCTGAGAATCCTAAAAACACAAGAAATTTTTCAGTACTTACAAAAAAAAAGAAAAAAAAAAACCCAAAACCAAACTTTACAGAAACAATTCAATACCTATGCAATTTGTTTTAGACAGGCACAACTCCAGATGGATACAACTTTTTATGTTACCACACCCACAGGTTACTCATACATAGCTTCACTTTTTAGCCTAGATAATAAGTATATGCATTCTTTACATATTTAACATGTTATGTAAATGGTAAAACTTCTTACTGAAGAAAGAAGTAGGACTCTCCATAGGTTGCCATACTAATAATGTTCAAAAAAAGACAGGGAATCAAAAGGCCCAACAGTTACCAGTGGTTGTATGATAAAATACTGATCCCTACTTCCTTAATATCTTCTACAGCAAGAAAACCAAATCATCCTTAAAACATATGACATAACCCAAGCAAGGCAGATGTCACAACTGCTGGGAAATTTTTTTTTCTCTTGTGCTTACAAAATATCATTTGCAAACTATGCTGCCTTAGGCAAATCACTTAACTTCTCTCTGAGCCTCCATTTCTTCATTTATAAAACATAAAAATAGTAATAGTACCTACACCTAATGGGATATGAGAGAAGATGAAAAAATAAAAGCATATAAAATGCCTTGCAACCCATGATAAATGTTAGCTTAATTGCAATTAGGCAATAGCAGTTGTGTGATACTGCTTTTCAAACTTTCTCATCTGCTCCACTTCACGTCTTAACCAAAGTAGTTATTTTTTTCTTTATGCAAAGTATACTTTGATCTAATCGGTGTAGTTATACTTTCTTTTAACAATCCTTATGTGACTCATTTCTTGCTCTTGTGTTTCTCCCAGTTTTAGGTTTTTGTATTCACTGAAATTGCCTCAGTGTTTACCTAAAAATAAGATACTAGAGTTGAAAACCTATCAGATTTAAATCTGTTTACTAAAATAAGAAATTCACCAAAAAAGGATAAATGCCGAATCAAAAGCGGGTGGCTTTGAATGCTACTTTCAGATCCTAATTCTTCCATTCTAAAAAAATGCTCACCACTTTTAAAAAATATTTTGCCAGTTTAGTACTACTGAACATTAAGCTGTCTCTCCCATCTAATGCGAACTAAAACTACCAAAAAGGAAAATGAAAGGACATTATGTCAACTCTATTTCTTGTACAACTTTCCTACTGTAAAGCAATTCAAGTTGTAATGTTCACTTTTAGAAAACAGCAAAAGTCCAAGAAGCAAAAGACTAATCAGTATCTCTAATGGTAACTTTTTTCAAAAAGGGCTTTTTTTTTTTTTTAAAGTAAATAAGTAAGTACCAACTTCAGGTGAACTTTTTGAAGCTATAGTACACAGTCAACTAATTTTATATACATTTATATATATACACACATACATATACATATATATAGTCTTTATTAGGATTGCACCCATGGCATATGGAGGTTCCCAGGCTAGGGGTTGAATCAGAGATACAGTTGTCAGCTACAGCCATGCCAGATCCCAGCTATGTTTGCAACATACAGCACAACTCACAGAGGTGCCACATCCTTAACCCACTGAGTGAGGCCAGGAATCGAACCTATGTCCTCATGGACACTAGTCAGGTTTGTTTCCACTGAGCCATGATGGGAACTCCAACTAATTATATTTTGCTTTACTCTGTTTTAAATAAAAAAAGAGACACACCTGTGGACAAAATTCCCTAGTTATTCCAGACCCATTACTGACACCCTTACTGTGCATATTCCAAATCTGCTCTATAGGTAGTTATGCCTCATTCCTATGTCAAACCTGAAGGCAAATGAGTACATCACAGTTTTTCCTTTCTAAAGGTCAAGTTTCTTTCAAGTATGAGCTTATGCAATTCCTAAGAAAGAGAGAGAATTGGACAAAACTTATTAAGTTAAGAATATTTCAAAAGACTGAAAAATACTAGCTTCCTTCTCATCTTTCTTACCTTTCCCTTTCCTGATAGTATGTTCCTTTTCCTATCACTCCTTTCAAACTCTAAGCAATTCTATGTTAAGTGATATGATTTCAAATTGTACCTATTTCTACATAATTTTTAACAACGAAGTACTCTCTCTTTGTAGGTCTCTAGTGTTCAAATTATTTAAAAGAATTTAATGTTTTCTCTTCAAGTGCTACTTTAGTAGCAAGGTTCAATCTGTGACAGATTTCTGAATACAACTGGGTTGTACCCAAATCTGAAGACACATTTTCATTACCTTAATGTTACTAAATGTCTTTTTTTCAGGAATTATGTTAGAGATAGAAAACACATAATTACACAAAGCAGAATTAGGGGTTCTAACCTTTTAACTAAATTCAAATCAACAACAACCATCACCAAAAAATACTCAAAATAAAAGTTTGCAGTCCTAAAGTCTGATCTCTATTCTGGAGTATCAAAAAGGCCAAATGAGCTTTCTTAAGGTTCATGCAACTCACTCCTTTTCTCAATTTTGCAGGAGGAGAGAACCTAAGAGATTGCATATAACCTCACCATTATCAGGTCCTACTCCCTGCTGTTTGAGATAAAAAACACTCCAAGGATAAAATATAGTCAGGTTAGAAAAATCCCCAAATACATTCACATTCAAAAAGTACATACTCCAGGAGTTACCACTGTGGCTCAGTGGTTAACGAATCCGACTAGAAACCATGAGGTTGCGGGTTCGATCCCTGGCCTGGCTCAGTGGGTTAAGGACCCGGCGTTGCCGTGAGCTGTGGTGTAGGTTGCAGATGCAGCTCGGATCCCGCATTGCTATGGCTGTGGTGTAGGCCGGCAGCTACAGCTTCAATTAGACCCCTACCCTGGGACCCTCCATATGCTGAGAGAGTGGCCCTAGAAATGGCAAAAAGACAAAACAAAAACAAAAAAACCAAAAAGTATATAATCCATTAACTACAGGTAAAAGTCACATGTAAAGCCAATGACTGAGAAAACTTCTGATAAGATTAGGCATTTAAAAACTTACCACCCAGACGGAAGATCCCAAGTTCTAATAGAACAATCCATTGAAGCACTTATTAACCAACGACCATCAGGACTGAAAGCCTTTAAATTAAAGGAAAAAAAAAAATATATATATATATACACACACACGTGCATATATATGTATTTATGTAGGTATATATTGTTTATATGTATTGTATATATTTAACAGCTTAAATAATATAAGAAATAAAAAGATAATGCATGCTTCATTAAAAAAGTTTGCATAAAATTTATACATTATCTAACATTAAAAAAAAATACCATTTCTTATACACCACTACTTTGGATACAGCTAAAGATTAGACTTTTACATGAATCATGAAACATTTAAAAAGGAAGAGTATCACCAATTTTCAATTTAGACAATTAACAGACTGTTTGACTACTAATTGTTTTTAACATGAAACTGCTCTTCTGAGAATATTCAATTAGAAATATTTTGTTAGCCTAATTTCAGTTATAAAATATCTGTGAAAGCAACAAAAGCTGCATTTCCTTGAAAGAGTCTATATATTGGACTAACTTTCTTTTTTTTTTTTTGTCTTTTTGCCATTTCTCGGGCCACTCTCACGGCATATGGAGGTTCCCAGGCTAGGGGTCGAATCGGAGCTGTAGCCACTGGCCTACACCAGAGCCACAGCAACACAGGATCTGAGCCGCGTTTGCAATCTACACCACAGCTCACGGCAACGCCAGATCCTTAACCCACTGAGCAAGGGCAGGGACCGAACCCGCAACCTCATGGTTCCTAGTCGGATTTGTTAACCACGGCGCCACGACAGGAACTCCCATGGACTAACTTTCTAAGAATTAATCCAAAATGATTTTGAAAACAAGAGTACAAATTCTCTTAAAATAGTGAAGTTACTAAAGAAGTCCTATTTCTACTTGTAGATTCAGTTAAAAATCTTTTCTTCCTTATTATGATGTTTATTTTCAAAATATAATTTAAAACCACAATAGTCAGGTTTTCAAAATAAATTTAAATAAATTACTTTTGCCACCTTTAAGAAGTTGAATCTTTGCAGCTGATAAAAATGGAAAAATAACAGCTCTCCTTGCCTGCAGCATGTGAGGCTTAAACCAGATCAAATGTGAAAGAAGACCCAAATGGAAAAACTATAAGATTATAATGGTAATAGATTGTTCATCAGGGAGTTTAAACACACCATAGAGGTTACAATCATCCAATGATACTGGGATAAGTGAACACTAACTTAGTCATCAGGCTGCAGTGATAATCAAATCTTAAGATACAGAAAGGTCGATTTACAGAAGGACAGTGCAGATTACAAAGAATGGGAACATGACTCTGATAGGCAAAGTCATACTATAAATGCTCATAAATTTAACTGGACAGGAGTAATTTATTATTGACTAGGAGAAATTCCAAACACATAACTTGAAAGTCTGAAAAGCAAAGAAAAAGGAAGAGTTAAGTTGGCACTGAGAAATGTTTTCAAAAATGCAATTTCATGAAAATTACTCCACTCCCACTCCCATTTCTATTAATGCTGTCGCAACAAATTCTGTTAATGGGTAGTTCTGCCAATTTCCTATCTGCAGAACAAAACAATTTCCTGACCACATTTCCCCCTGTTTTTAAGGCAATAGGTAAACATTACAAATTCAGATTCTTGTGTGAGAACTGATAGGTAAATGTAGCTGATGGGAGTACCACTAAATAGCTAGGATTTTATTTTGATTTTCCTATTTTCAAGTTAAACAAGTTATCTACAATTGATACAAAATCTTCAACATATATTTTTACACTTGATTTTAGCCAAAAGGCCGAGAAGCAATCAACATACATTTTTAATACTAGAGTACTTCTGAAAATATTTCTCACAAGAACATAATAGTAAGCTAAAACACATTTTTATTAATTAAATTCTTTTGAAGTTAAGACATATCAACTCTAGAAATAACACTAAACTAGAATAAACCAAGTACCAGATCTTCCTGGTCTCCTACTATTAATTCATTATGCATGTAGAAAAAGAGATATAAGTTTTCTCAGCTTAGCTTAGTATTAAGTAAAAAATGATATACTTAAGTTTCAATGAATCATTCATTCTCCAAAGTATATTTTGGCCTTGTTTACAGTTTAAGAGGAAAAGATGAACTCTGGGATTTTAATAGCATTGGCTTCCTGAGAAATATAAAACTCCGTTTATTTCTAAATTTTCCTTAAAAAAAAAAATTCTTTCAAATTAGTTTCCAAATTATTTATTTTCAACATCTCCACACACAATGAATTTAGTGCTGTTAAAAGATAAAAGTTTCATTTATTTGAACATTTTAAACCTAAACAGATGTAGAAATGAATCAGTTTTATTTAAACATCTAAAGTTTGTTTTACCATGTCATTTATTTGGCCTTGGTGTCCAGAAAACTCTCTGACAATCTTCCTAGTTTCTATGTCCAAAACACTAATGGAGAAGTCATCCAAGGCGAGTCCCAGAATGCCACTAGTAAGATAAATGCACCAATTTTAATAAACAAACAAAACCTTGAGCCAAAATCTCATAGTCATTTCATTTTTGTTAATCAGGCATACTTTTGGGGGACATTAGGCAAAATGCTATTCTTTTCTATGAAAGTCTGGTTTTACCCACTTGGTAAATTATGGTACACTGATCACTGAACATGAGGGCTAAGGCACCCTCTGCGCAGTCAAAAAGCTGCATATAACTTTATAGGTGGCCCTCTGTGTCCATGGTTCTGCAAACCAACAGTGGATCATGTAGTGCTATAGCATTTAGTGAAAGAAAGTTGTATATAAATGGACCTGCCCAGTTCAAACCTGTGTTGTTCAAAAGTCTACTGTACTTTACTTAAATTAAGAATTTTTACTGAAAACATCCAGAAGAAAGTCCATCATCATTAAAAGAAAAACTTTACCTGTCTCTATGTAATAGCATCATATTCGGAGATGAATCAAGGCTCACAGAATGAATTAAAATTTTGTTCTTAAAGTTCCAGAACTTGAGTAATCCTTCACTACCAGCTGAAATTGTCAACTGGTTTAATCCATCCACTGCAACACCTCTAATGGATCCTTTATGGGCTTTTTAAAGTACATGTTAAAAGAAAAATGAAATAAGTTTGCATCACCTCTCTGAATACTACAGAGTGATTATTTAAATATCTAGGTACCCACTATTTAACTCCTCTAATACCTTTAAATTAATTTGGATTTTTAGGGAACAGAGAGACGATTATAACACAAGTAATTTAAAAATCCATCAGGTTAATGCCATGAAGGTGTCAAAAAATAGTTAATATTTTCTGCTTAAAGCAAAGAGAAGAAAACAAAAACTTTAATTTCTGTAATATCCACTCCCCTCTAATACAAGTATGACTTCATCCTCTTTGAGTACTTTATTTTACTTTTGTCTTTTAGGGCCGCACCCGCAACATATGGAGGTTCCCAGGCCAGAGGTTGAATTGGAGCTGTAGCCACTGGTCTACCCCACAGCCACAGCCACATCAGATATGAGCCACATTTGTAACCTACACCACAGCTCACAGCAACACCGGATCCTTAACCTGGTGTTTCTAGTAGGTAAAATGGCAATATATGCCACATAGGATTGATGATAACCCACCTACAACTTCAGCAAAATGCCTGGCACTCAAGAATTTAATAAATGCCAGCGATAGTTATTAGCCTTATATCTATTTATATTACTTCTTAAAAAAAATTTAAAAAAATTCAATACCTTGATCCTTGCCAAAACTTCCTCGATGTATACCAGACTGCATGTTATATACATCTATAGTTCCTGATGAGAGACCAATGACAGCAAAGTTTCCACAAGAAGTTATATCCACTGCCTTAAGGGAAAAAAAAAATTAAACACAAATGACTAGAAAATAACTAACATTTTTATTGTACTTTATGGTTTCTAAAGTAATCTTTAATACTTATCTCGATTTTAAAAAAAACCATGATAAATGAAATGCTTCATTAATTTTCTTAAACATAATGTAATTATATTTGGATATATAAGAAATATCTGCTTGATTCTACCTTCATTCTCTAGGAGGTATGAAGAAATTACTATCTAAGATGACAAAACATAACCAATGTTAATTCAATTGAAATTTACAAAGTCAGGAGAATGGTTTATCAGCTGGCCTTCAATTTTTAATTTATTCACAACAGCGCTAAAGTCAAAGCATTCTACTGCCTAATTTGTACCTTGCCTTACTTTCGTTAATTGCTTCTATAGCTGATATAAAACTGAAAATGTATGTTAGGATGGCCAATGAAAAAGCCCATAATATTTTAATTACAACATGTTAGTAAGGAAATACATAAGATATTGCATGGAAAACATTTAGTTTATAAGCAGTTTCTGTAAAATAAACTCATTTTAATACTTAAGGTAACAATATTTAAAGCAGCAATAATTAAAAAGATGCATTTTTTTCTGTTAAAAACATGGGACTGGCTCTGTAGTGCACCATGGCCAGAGAAATCCTTCATTGCCACTGCGGATCAGTCAGATGTCACCCATTCCAGAGTTCATTCAAAAGACTGATGAATTTATGCCTAAAGAAAGAGATGACTTCTAAGACCTAAAAGAAAATATTTGAAAGGATATTCAATAGTACAAAGCAGCATAAAATTGCTACACTGAGCCAAGACACATTTACACAGCATTCACATAAATATGCTGCACTTACATGTATTTTTCCAGATAATATAGCTTACTACTTAAAAAAATTTTAGATAGAAAATTATGAACTAGGAGTTCCTGTCGTGGCGCCGTGGTTAACAAATCCGACTAGGAACCATGAGGTTGCGGGTTCGGTCCCTGGCCTTGCTCAGTGGGTTAACGATCCGGCGTTGCCGTGAGCTGTGGTGTAGGTTGCAGACGCGGCTCAGATCCCACGTTGCTGTGGCTATGGTGTAGGCCAGTGGCTACAGCTCCGATTCGACCCCTAGCCTGGGAACCTCCATATGCCACGGAAGCTGCCCAAGAAATAGCAAAAAGACAAAAAAAAAAAAAAGAAACAAAAAAAAAGAAAGAAAGAAAATTATGAACTAATCTTTAAAAGCATTCTAGGAATTTCCGTCATGGCACAATGGAAATGAATCCAACTAGAAACCATGAGGTTGCAGGTTCGATCCTTGGCCTCACTCAGTGGGTGAGCTGCGGTGTAGGTTGCAGACGCAGCTCATTGCTGTGGCTCTGGAGTAGGCTGGTGGCCACAGCTCCGATTTGACCCCTAGCTGGGAACCTCCATATGCCGCAAGTGTGGCCCTAAAAACAATGAAAAACAAAAAAATAAAATAAAATAAAAAAACAAAAGCATTCTATCTTCCTAAATAATCTTACCTATTTTAAATAACTCATAAATGTTTATGCTAATGTTATATAATTATGCTATCAGGAACTAGTGAAGATACTACAGCATACATAATTACAAAGAAATCTGTTCAAAATGCGAAGTTTTAATTTTAATATGCATTTTCAAAAGCAGAGACATCCCCTAACAAACTATTAGAACTAAGAGATAAGTTCGGCAAGATTATAAGATACAAGGTCAATACGCAAAAATCAATTATATTTCCTTATATTAGCAATGAGCATCCGAAACGAAATTAAGAACTCTATTTACAACAGCACTGAAAATAATAAAACACTAAGAAAAAATTTAATCAAAGAAGTATGAGGCTTGTATACTGACAACCACAAAACATTGTGGCCAGAAATTAAAGTTCTAAATAAATGCAAAGACATCCTATGTTTATGGATCAAAACACATCCTATGTTACTGGATCAGAAGTAACATTTATATGTTAAGAGTCCTCAAATTGAGCTAAGGAACCAACAAGACCCCTTTCAAAATCCTAGCTGCCTTATTTGCAAAAATTGACAAGCTGATCCTAAAATGCAATGGAAATGCAACAGATTAGAACAGCCAAAATACTCTTGAAAAAAAAGAACAAACTTGGACAATTCAGTCTTCCTGATTTCAAAAAACTTACTACAAAGGTAACCATAAACAAGACAGTGTCACACGAGCATAAAAATAGACATTGTAACAATTAAAGAAAAGTGAGGGTCCAGAAATAAGCCCTCACATTCATGTCAAATGATTTTTGACAAAGGTAGCAAGATCATTCAATGGGGAAAGAACGGTGTTTTAGACAAATGATAATGACATAACTAGATATCCAAATACAAAAGAATGAACTTCCACATACACAAAACACTATGTGTGAAAATTAACTCTAAAGGAGTTACAAACATAAATTTAAAAGCTAAGATTATGAAACTCTTAGAAGAAATCACAGGAGAAGTTCTCCTGTAACATAGCAGGTTGAGGATCTGGCATTGTCACAGAAGTGGCTCAGGTTCCCGCAGTGGCATGGGTTTGATCCCTGGACCAAGGTCTTTTTTACATGCTCTAGACAAAGCCAAAAAAATGAAAATGAAATCACAGGAATAAATTTTCATGGCCCTGGCTTAGGCAATGTTTTTCAAAAACCACAAACAGGAATTTCCTGGTGGCTCAGCAGGTTAAGGTCTAGCATTGTCTCTGTAGCACGTGTTTGATCCCTGCCCTTGGAGCTTCTGAATGCTGTGGATACACTCAAACATACAAACAAAGATACCTTGGACTTCAAAATTAAAACCACTTGATGCTGAAATGACACCAAAAAGAAAAGGAAATGATAGCTCACAGAATGCGAGAAAATATTTTCAAGTCACATACACGATAAAGGACTTGTATACAAAATATATAAATAGCTATTACAACTCAAAAATAAAAAGATAAATAATCCCATTAAACAGCAGGCAGAGAACCTGAATAGACATTTCTCCAAGGAAGATATACAAACGAATAGCCAACAAGTACAATAAAAGATGCTAAACATCGTTAAGTCACTGGGGAAATGCAAATCAGAGCCAAAGTGATACACTACTTTATTAGGACAGCAATAATCAAAGGAACAGACAGAAATTCCCATTGTGGCTTTAGCAGGTTAAGAATCCAACTAGTATCCATGAGGATGCAGGTCCAATTCCTGGCCTCACTCACTGAGTTGGGGATCTGGTGTTGCCACAAGCCTTGGTGTAGGTCACAGAGAGTTCAGATCTGGCATGGCTGTGGCTGTGATGTAGGCTGGCAGCTGCAGCTCCAATTTGACCCCTAGCCTGGCAACTTCCATGTACTGCAGGTGTGGCCCTAAAAAGAAAAAAAAAAAGAACAAATGATCTCAACTGCTGGCTAAAATGTACAGAAATTAGAATTCTTATACATTGCTGGTGAGAATGTAAAATGGTGCAGTCACTTTAGAAAGCTGGTTGGCAGTTCCTCAAAAATGTTAAGAGTTACATTATGACCTAAAAATTCCACTCCTAGGTATAAACAGAGAGAAACAAAAGTATATGTCCACACAAAAACTTGTGCACTAATGTTCATAGGAACATTATTTATAATAGCCAAAAAGTAGTAACAACACAAATGTCCACCAACTATCAATGGCTAAACAAAATGTGATTTATCTAAAACCTGAAATATTATTCGGCAATAAAAGGAATGAAACATTGATACATGCCACAACACGGATGAACCTTAAAACATGCTAAGTGAAAGAAACCTGTCACACAGACCATATATTGTATGATTTCATCACTCTAAAATGCCCAGAATAGGCAAATCTATAGAAACAGAAAGCAGGCTGTGTCTGCCCAGTTTGGGAAGATTGGGAAAGGGGAAAGCAAGACAATGGGGATTATTGCTCTCATTTTAGAGGTAATGAGAATGTTCTCAAATGAGATTACATTTTGGTGATAACTGCACAACACAATGAAGACACTAAAACCTGTTAAGTTGTATACTTTAAGTGAGTGAATTTTATGGTATGTGAATTATATATCAGTAAAACATTTTTGACAAAGCAGAGGCAACAACTGCACAAACCAAATTTAACATCGTTTCTTTATACCTTAAAAGACTTACACATTATCAAAAGAAAATAAAATTTCAAAAGAGAAGTAAGACGTTAACACTGGCATTTAAAAACTGTTTTTTAAAAGGCTTGGACAAAACTCAGACAAATACAAGAAATAAAGGATTTAAATAACTTCTACAGCTATAACTCATTAAGGATTTAGCTAAATCTTACTCCTATACTGGAAAGAAGAAAGGGAGGGAGAGGATAGAGGGCGGAAGGGAAGAAGGAAGAAAGGAAAAGAGAAAGAAAAACAGAAAGAAAGAAAAGGAAGAATCTTAAGATTCATTCACTGAATATAGTACTGTATACACAACATGAATTCAGGTAAGAGTGTATTGATAAATGCTCAAATCTTGCTCAAACAGTATTCTGAATAATCCTACATTAAGCGGAAAGTTAAAGTAATGAATATACTATATTTAATTAAGCCAAGTTTAACTTAAAATAATTTTCTCGGAGTTCTCGTCATGGATCAGTGGAAACGAATCTGACTAGTATTCCATCCCTGGCCTCGCTCAGTGGGTTAAGGGTCAGGTGTTGTGGTGGCTCAGATTCCGTGTTGCTGCGGCTGTGACACAGGCTGGTGGCTACAGCTCCAATTTGACCCCTAGCCTTGGGAACCTCCATATGTAGCAGGTATGGGCGTAAAAGACTAAATAAATAAATAAATAGTTCTCTCCAAGCTGGAAGACTTAACACTATTAGACAATAATTTCAAAATGTTAAACTACGTTCTTTGTTCTTTCAACCAATACTATTTGTAAACTTGAGTAAAACAAGAGTCACAGGACAGTATTATAGAAGAAAGTGCCCTTATAAACAAGTTCACTTACTGTTGCAGTTATGTCATCTTTCTTCAGCTCTTTGGGCTTGAGAAAGTAAGCACCTATTGTAGATCTTTGATAGTTCCAGGTTGAACAAGATAGCTTACCCTGATGGCAAGCAATGATACCATCCCAGTCACTTTCACGAGCTTCCTCTAAGACAAAATTAAAATCAAAAATCAAATTGCTTTTCTTTCTCTCATTCATTCATTCATTCACCTATTATTTATTAAGTAGTTCATATTCTATGTTGTAATTAAGTACTAGGGACAGAATGGTAAACAGGTGATTCCTGATAGCTATCAGCTTTCAATCTAACGAGATTCTGATTAGAAGAAATCACGATAAAGTGTGATAGGGTCTCATAAGGGCACTCAGGAAGAGTTTAAGAGTTAAGAGATGTTGGGAGAGTAACGAATGGCTCTTTGAAAGAAGCAATAATGGGGGGGGGGGGTCCACAGCTGATAGGGGATGAGAGACACGGAGTAACTTGAACAATATTAAGCACAGCAAATAAATCAAGTATTTTCTTGAGAGGACTGGGAGGAGGGAAAGGCAACTGGGTCATATTACTGGGGTCTTGAAAGCCATGTTAAGAAGAGGAGATTCCACCCAAAAGGTAATAAGGGGCCACTGAAAGAATTTTAAACAGGTGAATGATTCAGATGTTTTAGAAAGATCACTCAGGCTCCAAGACAAAAAATAGACAAGAGGGTGGTCAGGATGAAAGTTAAAAAAAACTACCATCATCAGGTTGAAATGATGAAAATCACCATTTCCATAACATTGAAATGGAAATGGTACCTAAGCAGTTTTTTTCTATGACAGTTTTCCCTCAATAATCTTATCACCTATCTAAATTTTTCTTAAAAAATCACTTCTTCCAATGAAACACTGCTCAAAGGACACAGCATACTAAGACCTCAGTGTGGTTAGGTCTTTATTAAATTAGCCAGAGCTCTATGTTCTCAGCTCTCAACTTTTTCCATTAGTGACTTTCTTATACCATGCACATAATAGAATAAACAGAAGGGCTACAAAATGAAATGTCAAATATTCCATATTAATAGCTTATAGAGAAGAACAAAGCCTGAAATTAATAGATAACAAGTTCAAATTATAAATAATTCATTTTTAGTCTTCACGCAAGATTAGTATGCACTTGGGATGGATTCTGGGTTCTTATTAATCCTTATAAAAACATTTACTAAAGTGGAAGAAACAAAGAAACACATAGGAGGAAATCAATAACAGAGCAGAACTCGAAACACAGCATGAAGTTACTTACCAGCTGCAAACTCTGTGATGGGTGGAAGTCTCACTGTCATGGCATTCTGAAGTCCTTTACGTTTGACTCTCTTTTTATTTATTAATCCTGGGGTGAGGGGAGAGTGCAATACAGTTATGAATTCTTTTTAATGAAAAAATGTATATAAAAGAAAAACTACCCATTGCCTTGAACTATAAAGTTTAAGACATTCCCATTTAAGCCAGGTGCAAAATAAAGATATTATGACCGCTATTAGCAATAGAGTTGTAGTTAGAAATAAAAATGCTGTCTGTACAGCACTCAAAATATTACCTAAAAAAAAAAACAAATTATACTAAAATATATAAAATACCAGTGAGTAATCTTAAATATGTAGAACCAATAGGAGGAAAACCAAAAAAATTTCACTAAGGAACATTAAAGACAACCTGAATGAGGATATATCATATTTCTAAATGTGACAGTTCTTAAAAATATCAAATCACTCCATTTTGATTCCAAGAATTATTTTGGATACTGATTTTAAAATAATCCTGAAATTCATCTAGAAGTATATACATGCATGCAGAGCGAGCATATTAGCTCTCAAAGAAGTGTAATTATAAATAAAACTGAACTTTTTTTTTTGTCTTTTGTCTTTTTAGGCCCACACCCATGGCATATGGAGGTTCCCAGGCTAGGGGTCTAATCTGAGCTGTAGCTGCTGGCCTATTCCACAGTCATGGCAATGTCAGATCCAAGCTGCATCTGTGACCTACACCACAGCTCACGGCAACACCAGATCCTTAACCCACTGAGTGAGGCCAGGGATCAAACCTCACGGTTCCTAGTTGGATTTGTTTCTGCTGCACCACAATGGGAACTCCAAAACTGAACATTTTTATTTAATAAACAAAATCTTTCAAATGACAGAAACCATGGGATGGAATAGGGCATCAAAAGAGTCCTATCTGCAAAAAGATGAGATATTCCTTACTTTGATGCATTCTCTAAACTCCTTTCCATCTTTAAAATTTTGACCTCCATAGATGGCCTCAAGTTAGATCATCAAAGTCTTTTGGTGTGTTTTTACCATCTAAGATATCTAACTCTTTAATAATCTTATAGCAGCACCTCAACCACGACTTCTATATCACCAATGATCTTAGGAATCTTACTACTACTACTCTTTCATATAAGGAATTTTTATTTCATCCTAGGAAAGAGGAACTTTATCAATGAAAACTCCTCTGGTCGTCTCACAGACTCTTGAAATATTTGTGTGTGTGTGTGTGTCCAGGAGCTTTTTTTCCCCATCTTGCAAATAACCTACCATGTCCCAAGCTCTTGTTGAATTTTTCATGTATCGTGGAAAATGACTGAAGGGTTCCATCCTGACCTGTTGATACAGATAGAAAATGCCTAATCAAGCTTCAGCAAAACAATGGACCATTTGAATCACTGCTCTTATAAAAGCAGGTTCTATGAAAAGCTTGAAGTTAGTCTGCAGCACTTTAAAGAGAGCCAACTGCAACCATCTAATTTATAATATCCAACTGCACATAGAATGCTATTTAGTAAGCACAAAGGATAAAATGAGGCACTAATAATCATCAAAAGATTACCTGAATAGGCAATGGCCACATTTCTGGAATTTTCCCATCCTGCCTCTGATAATTAGCAAACAGAATGATTCTCTAAATGAAAGTAGTATCAGCTACAGTGTTTCCTAAAGTATTCAAAATCAATCACCTCATTTTACACAGATTTCTAAGTCACTCGAAGGGACATCTGAATCTAAAAATATGTCAATAGCAAGCCTAATAAATATTAAACACTCCACTCTCAGTACTTTCTGGAATAAACTAATAGCACAAGGTAGAAACGTACTTGCACTAAGAATCTGTTGTCCATTTTGTCCATAGTATCTTATTTTGGTAAGAGGAGCACTATGTCCCATTCTGAACCTCAAAAGCCGGCCTTCACCTGTGGGACCATCAAATATCCATATCTGCCAAGAAATAAACAAAGTAAGGTTTTTGCACGATGTGTTAAGTGATCTGTAAGGAGTCAAATCATCTTCTAGATAAATCAACTGGCACTACGTAGAGACCGCTGACCCTGGAGTGGGAGTTGGGGAAAGGAAAAGCTGTAACTCCCTCTCTTAACTGAAATCATGTAACCTGCTAAGCTTTCTGTTTCATCTGTATCAGCATCTTATCTCATATTCCCTTCAGCTTCAAGGTTCTGGGCTGATACATTAAAGCAGGCTTGAAATAGCCCAAAGGGAAGGACAGATTAGCAAAGAAAGATAAAAATAATAATCACAGTACCCTGAGAGCATTGTCAGCACCATTTGTGACAAGAAGTGGCTCTCTATGGAGAAATGTTAGCCCAGCAATTGCTGTAGAATGTGCATTTCTCATCTGATTGATTAACTTTTTGTCTTCTAGATCCCAGAGTCCAATATGGCCACATGGGCTTCCAGCTGCCATTACCGGATGACCATCTGTTATGAAAATAAAATATATTAAGAAAAACATGCACCATAAAACAACTCAACTTAATAATTCCTCTTTCTACCCTTTTATCCATTAATATAGTTAAAAAAGAAGACTATATATAATCTATGAATACTCCTTGGCTCTTTCTTATCTAGTATTTCATTCATTTCTATTAGATTTAAATCATAAGAAAATACTAAGAAAACTTCTATAAGCCTCAAAATAATGCATTTTAAGTGTTTTTAACTCTTACCAATAAACATGTTAAGAGTTACCTGTGCGAAATGAAATCGAAGTAATAGGTCCCCAGTCTTGACGAAACTTCATTAATGTTTCATCAAACTTGATGTTGTGAATGATCACCTGACCCGACATAAGACCAACAGCAACAACATCCACAGCTGGTGCCTGAAAATTAAATTACTCAATTTATTGTCTTAATCAACTAGCTTTAATAATCCTGATGACATACATCATTATTTGTGTTATCAAAATAAATAATGGACTACCTTTTTGGAGGCAGTAAAAGCAATTAAATATTACCATTCTGGCATACTCTAATTGACATTTGGCATGGACGTATTTAGGAATGATTTTTCCAAGTTACTTCCCAGTTTCAAATCTGGTAGTCATCATCAGTTACCTCCCTGCCCCCTAAAACATAGCCGAATTGCTAAGAAAACAGTCATAATACAAAGGGCAGCTGATTGTGAAATCAAGAGATCACTGACTGCACAGAAACAGAATAACAAATCTTAGAAGACTTTACCACTTGCATGGCAACAGAAAAAGCCAATTACAAAAGAAGAACTGCTTATGCAAGGAAAACAGGAAAAACCCATAAAACTTGTTAAAAGGCAAGTAAGTTTTTTTGTTTGTTTGTTTTTTGTGGCTGTTCTTACAGTATGTGGAATTCCTCAGGCTAGGGATCAAACCAGTGCTACAGCAGTGACCCAAGCCACTGCAGTGACAATGCCAGATCCTTAACTTACTAAGCTACAGGGAAACTCAAAAGGCAAATAAGTTTTACAATTAGTCTGTTCCAGCTCTATGATTATAAGCTTCATTTTATACAATGGTCTTACAGATTCCATAGCAAGTTTCTCTGTTTTAGCACAGAAGATTAATGCCCAATACCATTATAAAATGGAATCAGGCTAAACATTTTATTACTTTGCCATCAAATAACTACTCTGCATAAGACCCTGTGTAGAAACTGGGGATACTAAAACAAATATGATGCCTTGCCCTCAAAGGATCTAATCATCTGATGCCTTTGGGGTTGTCTGGGGGGCTAAAAGTGTATCAAGGTTGAAGGTAGTAAGAGAGAGAATGAAAGAATGTATACGAACTGGGCAGGAATAAACAATGAATATTTGGAAAGACAAGGGTACATGGTCTACATATGTGTCCAAAATACTGATCCTCTGCAGACAGTTATTCCTTCATACATGTCCTACAGACTCACAAAAAAGCAGTTATTTCTGGAACAGAACAACATTTAATGACTTATTAAGATTTGGGCCCTAATTACCTACTTACAAATCTCAAAATCCTAAGAAATTTCTCTGTATGACCTACAATCTCCCTTGCTTCACTGAAAAACTCAACTTCACTCTTTATAAAGCACTGGACTACAAAATGATTAGTAAACGTAGTTCCACAGCAAACATAGATTCAGAGCTAATTCCAGGCAAAAAGGTTTCCACAAAGGTATTATTTTCAATTACCTTTCCAAAACATTATTATTTTTTTTTGTCTTTTTTGTTGTTGTTGTTGCTATTTCTTGGGCTGCTCCCGCGGCATATGGAGGTTCCCAGGCTAGGGGTTGAATCTGAGCTGTAGCCACTGGCCTACGCCAGAGCCACAGCAACACGGGATCCGAGCCGCGTCTGCAACCTACACCACAGCTCACGGCAACGCCGGATCGTTAACCCACTGAGCAAGGGCAGGGATCGAACCCGCAACCTCATGGTTCCTAGTCGGATTCGTTAACCACTGCGCCACGACGGGAACTCCTAAAACATTATTTTTTAAGGTAGTATTTATAAAGATATACTAGTTAATATTATTATTTTGTCTTTAGGTCTAAAAATACAGTGGACCCCTGAAACTAAAAGATCCTACTATGAACTTCATTTCTTCTTTGACTTAACAGAAAAATACTAACCTGCTGAAGCGCAGTCACTCCAGTTTTCCATCCAGCAAATGTATACAGAAGTTTACTATAAGAAGAAAAATAGTTGAAAACACTGTATTATTAAAAGATAAAATAGTAACAGGTGATATTTATTAAGTTCTTTGTCTCACAGTCTTCTAAGTATATATATTAAATATATATAAACATATTTAATGTTCAAAACAATTCCATCAGGTAGATATCAACATTTTCCAGATAAAGACACTAAGAAACTTAATTATGTGAAAAAAAAAAAATTAGGCTAAAATCACATGGCTAATATCGATAGAGCCCAGGAAGACCAATTCCAGATTCTAAGCTGCTAATTAACTACTATCCTATGCAACTTCTTTAGAAAATTAAATAGACCCTCCCCCAAAAAAGACATAAGTAAAAACCATGTTATATTACAGACTACAAAAAATCTTACAATATTGGCGGATCTCATTTTTTTACTACAATGTGTTCCTAGAAACATATCACAAAAGGGAATGCATTATGACTATACTACTCCTCATATGTTATCTGTGATATGACAATGTTGTCACTCCAAATTTCAGAATCAAGCCATGAAGGATAGAGTCCGCAGAGCAGAAATATCTGAAACTGGTATGATGTCAATAAAGTATTTAATCACATATTAAATTATTTAAGTGGTAGAAACAGATGAGGCCACTCAAAGATCATCCAAGGGATACTTAACCTACAATAAAGTAAACATCACATAAAGAACCTAAAGAGATAACCTTAGGGCAGAGAATATTTCAGTCATTAACACTGAGACTAGTATAGAGTAGGTAGTCAATGATATTTGCTAAATCGAACAGAAACACTGATTTGAAACTAAGAACTATGATAAACATTAAACCTCTGAAAATCTTATTATCCCTTTCAAATTTTTAAGGGCTTTGGGAAGGACAACTTGGAAGGTCAAACATTTTTGTTTTCCCTTTGAATGCTTGCTATAGAAAGAAACCTGAGCTGCCACTTTTTTCTCTAGATAAATGTTCAAATAACAGGCAGAGGTATATATGTAGGGAGTTCCCTACATACATGAATCATATACTAGGGAGTTCCCTCCTGGCTCAGTGGAAACAAATCTGATTAGCATCCATGAGGTGTGATCCCTGGCCTTGCTCAGTGGATTAAGGATCTGGTTGCTGTGAGCTGTGGTGAAGGTCGCAGACGCAGATGAGATTTGGCCTTGCTATGGCTGTGGCGTAGGCTGGCAGCTACAACTCCGACTGGACACCTAGTCTGGGAACCTCCAAATGCCGCCAAGTGCAGCCCTAAAAAGCAAAAGCAAAAAAAAAAAAAAAAAATCTATCTAGCTCTCCAGCTATACCAACATTATAGAAGATATTTCCCATGTTTGTGGTTGATGAGAATGTATTTCACTGTGAAAACCATTCCTAAATGCTAGCACCAAATTAACAGATTTGCTTTGCCTTCTTACCTTTCAAAAACTAGAAGCTGCCCAGTGACAATCTCATAATCATTTTCTGATCTTGTGTATTGAGGTCTTGTTTACAGCTATATGAATTCTTTAGAGTGACTAAGGCCATGAGACTATACTTTTCAACAAGTGTTTATGAAGCTGCCTACCATGTGCCAGGACCATAGGCCAGCTTTACGTATGTGTTGCCGTGAGTTACAACTCCAAAATAGCCCTCCAAGTAAACATATGAAGGCAGGGAGAACTGAGAGACTTAAGTATGCATTAAAGAGCAGTGGATGAGGATAAGGTAGTAATCACCTACGTTATGTTCTAAACAAAGTGCTTACTTGGATTTTACATTCCACAACTGGAGACTTCCCTGCTCACTGCCAAGAAGTATTTTATTCAAGTAGGTACTCGGATGCAAAATTGCAGAAATTTTAAATACTGATTTATCGAAAGACAGCTGCAGGTATTCTTCTACAAAAGTAAAAGTTATAAATAACATGTAATTTAAAAAAATAAAATAGGTTAAAATATTTTTCATATGCTCATATATTTAGCACTTAAAGTCTACCATATCAAAGATTTATGTACCAATATAAATCAAAGACATATACTAGCTTATAAACATTTCTGGAGAAATGAAATAAATGTGATGAGGGACAACTTGCAAATATAATTTAGACTATCAAGAATTTTCTAAAAGCTCTGATATCGGTACTACTAAAAATTTCACTTACTGCCCAACTGGTTTATAGGAATGAAACAAGCATTATAAAAAAATAACACTAGGGACCAGACTTACTACTTTTATAATCTGATCAAGAGGTAGCTAATTTTAAGTAAAGTGCTTGTACTGAGCTGAGCTCTGCTGGGGAGTGAAGGATCAAATATCTAGAGAGCTTGATGGGCCCCTCAAACATGTAAAAAGTCAGAGGCAAACCTTAGTGAAACTAATAACAGTGCTTCTCACATTTCCACAGAAGAACCTCTAGAAGAGGAGAGGAAAAGAACTTAATAGCCCTATGGAGTAAGGAACAGCACAGCCAATCGTCTTCTGCTGAAAGATCAAAACATTTTTTGAAACCTTACATGTTTATAATTTGTATGTATAAATTGAGTTTTCTACTTCACAGCTTATCCACGATGAAACCAATTCCTCACTGAATTTCCCAAAAAATTTGATTATCAGAGAACATACACTTCTCTTAATCTTTAACCTCACATACTATTTGGCTGCTGCACACTCCCAGGGGTATGCGTATCCCAGTTTAAGGAGCATAGATGAGCGACAATTACATAAACTTTAAATACTCTTTTAAAAGATTCTTGCCTCTATTTGTAATTAGCAGTTTTACTTAGGAGCATTACAAACAGCTCCCTGAAGACACTGGGTCAATGTGCTGCCGCAACAGTAGCAAAAAGATGGACATCAGCATCAACAGAAAGTCTGCTGAATGATAAGACTCCCTAATTTTATAAAAGGCTTTTTAACATCTATCTGCATGGGACAGTTGGAATTCTGTTCCCTTCACTTGAGCAAAGATAAAACAAAGAGTGACTAATCTGAACAAGAACATGAATGACTCCCAGGAGGGCAATCTCTAGGATTTTTACCAAAAATAAACATACTACACCAAAAAAATGAGTCAATCAGGACGTAACAAAGGCTAAAAATGTAAATACATTAAAACACTTAAAAAGCTTTAATTCATGATAGACCCACTTTCACAACTGCAGAAATAAGCTGGAGATATTCTGGTGATAAATTCCTAACCTTTGAAGATAACATGGTCCCATAAACATAGCTCAGTGATACTCTTTAAGAATATCAGTTAAAGGATACTGACTCATATTCTTAGAAAAACGATGCATGTTTTCCTTCAGATTACTGGATCTTCAAGTTAACTATTACAGTCTTGCTTACTAAAAGCTTACAGAGAAAATAATATGCCACTAAACTTGGAGAACTGCAATGCAATGTGTTAGTATTAGTTCAGATAAACACATTAAACAGGTTATAAATAGTTCAACTAGCTGACTAAAATTGCTTATCCATTTTTTACTTACAACCTTTTTCCTTATACATGTTGAAGACTCAAATTTTTTTTTACAGCTTACACATGAAACCTCTGGTTATGTTTACACAGATATTTAATTTTAGCTACACACATACTATCCCAAGATAAAGCAATAAATTGGTTCTTACCTTCTGAATATATGTGCCAAATAATAAGAACGCTGTCAGTATCAACAGAGATAACATGATCCCCAAAGGGTTGCAAAAGATGAATTTCTGCCTTATGACCTTTAAAGGTATGTACTACCTACAATATTCAAGTTCAAAAAAATTTCTTATTAATACTCATTCATCATGTAATATTCACACTAACCAAAAAACATGATAATCCGGAAGATGTTCACATGAAGAAATGTGGTCCAACTTTTGATTATCCAAGGTTAGATTAACACACAATAAGGAACAATGCCTTTTCACCTGATCCCTCAGCCAGCCCAATAAGAAAACACAGACAAGGAACACAGAATTGAGACCTCCAAGGCTTACCTTCTCAATTCAGCTTAGGGGGAGGCATTTAACCAGCCAGGTCCCTAACCCAACCCAACCAACACAACTATGTGTATCCTAGAAGAGTGGCATGTTCTAGAAAGCTGACCTCTAAAATCTATCACCCCCTGGCTTCCACCTGAAACGAGGGAGACATATATAGGACACGTCTTCCCTATAGCTTTCTGTTTTGACATAGACAGCCTGAGCAGTAACTACAATCCCTTCCCCATGGTTTCAGTTTGTACCAGGCTCCAGGAACACTTATTTCTTCTCCTTGTCCCTTTGGCCCTAGGGATGGTAACAGCTTCCTAGAGCTGATAGTCTCTGATACCTTTCTACTGCTACTTTCTGTATGTACCTCTCAGGGAAAACTACAAGCTACAATATTTTGCAAAACAAAAAATGTCGTTTTTCCTTACTTTCTAAAAATCCAAACAACTCCCATTGAAGAACTCTATAGGTAAGTTATCTTCCTGTACCACAGGTAGTGATAATGGAGGATGCTGGGAACCAATGTCAGTTCAAGTACAACTTTGAGAAGTACAGAGATTCTATCACTTGGCTATCCAGGCATCCCCCTAGCCACTTTCCTTTCTCTCTGCATCATTAAAGCCAGGTCATCTCTCAAATTGGTTATTGTAGGTCAAACTTAGAAACCAATGAGTAAAGTAGGATAAGAAAAAAGAGAATCTTGCTTTCTCTACATAGGAAACAAGCACTTGGTTCTTAGAAAATGAGTCATGGGCTGTGTTGTTCATAATGAAAAAGTCAATCTACAATAAGCAGTAGTGCAAACACAAATCCCTTAGGAAAACATTTTCAAAATACTCTTAACTAAATCCTACCCAACCAAGTAAACAAAGTAGAAAACTCCAGACATGGGACCTGAAACATTGAACATGAAAATGCTTTAGCAGCTGCCCAAATAATTCTAACAATGAGCCCTGGCAATGAAAACCGATCAGAAGCACCAGTTGTAACTAATTTTGAGAATTTGATGAAATCAACTTTCTCTTCCTCCAGAAAAGTGAATATATATTTAAAAAAGAAAAAAAATAGGTACATATCCAGAGTGTCCCAGAGGAAGAATGGCAGTATTAATGTTCCTTCCATTGCAATGACAGTTAACTACTGACTACAAAAGCCAAGCAAAGTAAAATAGTTTGGTGATACAAACCTCTTTATTACGGGCAAATGCAGAAAAAACATTCCCATAAGCAGCAAAGACTAGCCTTCCATCAGCTGCCATACAGCAGATATCCTGTGGAAGAGAATTACCTAGGGAAAAAAAAATAAAAAAATAAAATTTTTTTCAAAGAAGTAAGGATTTTTAAGATCTTAGATACTTTAAGTATACATATAACATTCTTCATGGCTGTAATTTTAAAATATGTATGCGTGAAAATCAGAGTATAAAATTTTGACTTTAAAGTTATTTTAGACATCTAATAATAACAATCACACAGAGACTATGACATCACCTTAACCTTTCTTAAGAGAATTAATGTCTGGTATTTGCAGACATTAAAACATAACTGTAAAGAAATAAGCTTTTTGACGTTATTTGGAAAAAAAATCTTTACTAAGTACACAAACCTCTGGCAGATGGCCATGTAAATGCCTTCAGGAACATCAAGTTCCTAGTAACTGCAGGAAATTTTTTTTTTTGCTTTTTTAGGATTATACCCTCAGCATATGGAAGTTCCCAAGTCAGGGCTCCAATCGGAGCTACAGCTGCCAGCTTATGCCACAGCCACAGCAACTCAGGATCCGAGCCTTGTCTGCAATCTACACCACAGCTTACAGCAAAGCCAGATCCCCCGACCCATTGAGCAAGGCCAGGGATCAAAACCCATACCCTCATGGATACTAGCTGGATTCGTTTCCTCTGTGCCACAACAGGAACTCCCCGGGAAAAAATTTTAAGTAAATCAAAACCCAGAACTCTGTCTAACTCTACCCTTTGGAGTAATTAAAAAAAAAAAAAAAAAAACCTGTATGATATTCTACATACTGATCTTTAAAATAAGTATGGATTTTGCTCAGTGTTCTCCAGAGTATATATGTCTATCGCCTCTGCCATTTCTCCTATCACAGGATTTCCTATCTCCTCTCTTACTACCATGGTCACACTGGCTTTTTCTTTTTATTTCCTATTTTTGGGGCAGGAGGGTTAAAATAGAATTGTTTTAACTATTTTTCATGCTGACATTCTGCTTTAGGACTTCATTTCCAAAATACTATTTTTATAGGTTTATCAATCACTTCAGTATTTGATTTAGATTTTAGTGCCCTTCTACTGTCTTCTACAATCATTTTAAAAATATAAGTTTAAAGTGCTGGAGGGGCTGTGGAGAAAAGGGAACCCTCCTGCACTGTTGGTGGGAATGTAAACTGGTACAGCCACTATGGAGAACAGTTTGGAGATACCTTAGAAATCTATACATAGAACTTCCATATGACCCCGCAATCCCACTCTTGGGCATCTATCCGGACAAAACTCTCCTTAAAAGAGACACGTGCACCCGCATGTTCATTGCAGCACTATTCACAATAGCCAGGACATGGAAACAACCCAAATGTCCATCGACAGATGATTGGATTCGGAAGAGGTGGTCTATATACACAATGGAATACTACTCAGCCATAAAAAAGAATGACATAATGCCATTTGCAGCAACATGGATGGAGCTAGAGAATCTCATACTGAGTGAAATGAGCCAGAAAGCCAAAGACAAATACCATATGATATCACTTATAACTGGAATCTAATATCCAGCACAAAGGAACATCTCCTTAGAAAAGAAAATCATGGACTTGGAGAAGAGACTTGTGGCTGCCTGATGGGAGGGGGAGGGAGTGGGAGGGATCGGGAGCTTGGGCTTATCAGACACAACTTAGAATAGATTTACAAGGAGATCCTGCTGAATAGCATTGAGAACTTTGTCTAGATACTCATGTTGCAACAGAAGAAAGGCTGGGGGGAAAATGTAATTGTAATGTATACATGTAAGCATAACCTGACCCCCTTGCTGTACAGTGGGAAAAAAAAAAAAAAAAAATATATATATATATATATATATATATATATATATATAAGTTTAAGGAGTTACTGTTGTGGTACAGTGGAAACAAATCCAACTAGTATCCATGAGGATGCGGGATCACTGGCCTCATTCAGTGGGTTGGGGAGCCAGTGATGCCGTGAGTTGTGGTTTAGGTCACAGACATGGCTTAGATCCCCCACTGTGTGGCTGTGGTGTAGGCCTGCAGTTGTAGCCCAGATTCAGCATCTAGCCTGGGAACTTCCATATGCCGCGAGTGCGGCCCTTTAAAAAAAAAAGCAAAAATAAATAAATAAATAAAAATGTGAGTTTATCAGACATGCACACTGGATTCCCTGTATTTCTGTTTCTCTTACAAAGATCATATTTTATGGTGAAACCAGAACCTCTCAGCCCTGGCAAGACTTTTCTTCTATTAAACAGTTTTCCAAAAAATAAATATTTCTTTCATTGGGAAAAATACCAATGTGTGGGAAAAGGGAAAACTCTCTTACAATAGAATGATAGAATCAGAAAAATCACTATTTGGTAATCATCATACTAATAACCAATTCAGGCAAGAATCATCACTAAATGCTAACATTAGCAGCAGGTGAAACTTTGAAAAGTAAGAGAGTATTAATACGGTCTCAATGTATCTTACCACATACACTTTTTACATTTATTAGTTACAAAGAATAAAGTTTAAAATGAAGCCACCTGATAAATGTCACCTTAACCAAGTGATCAAAGCTATCACTGTATTACTGCCAGAAATAGGACTAACAACATGTGCCTAATGATAAGACTCACTGAGAATTCAGCACTATTTCTTTGTTATTTCTGCCATACTGCAAAACCTGAATCTAATTATGAGAAAACATAAACTATATATTCTTCAAAAATGTCAATGTTGTAAAACACAAAGAAAGTCTGCTAAACTAGTCTAGATTAAAAAAGACCAGAGACATGAACTGAAGGCAACACAGGATCCTGCCATGGACTTTTCCAAAAATTGAAAATACACTAGGAGTTCCTGTCGTGGCTCAGTGGTTAACGAATCCGATTAGAAACCATGAGGTTGCGGGTTTGATCCCTGGCCTTGCTCGGTGGGTTAAGGATCCGGTGTTGCCATGAGCTGTGGTGTCAGGTTGCAGACGTGGCTTGGATCCCTCAGACTCAGCTCAGATCCCGTGTTGCTGTGGCTCTGGCTGTAGCCTGGCTACAGCTCCGATTAGACCCCAAGCCTGGGAACCTCTGTATGCTGTGGGTGTGGCCCTAAAAAAGGAACAAAAGACTAAATAAATAAATAAATAAATGAGATACTAAACAAGCATAAATTCAGGTTAAAGTCTATACTTACTCACTGCGACCAGACTAAGTTTCTGAACCTGTTTTAAAAAAAAGAAAAAATGATTAGATATTCATTAACAAAAACAATAATCTAACACCTGAAGATTAAGATCTGTATGTCATACATAAATTTGCTATACTCTCCCTCCCTATAAAGGCACTTACTGACATTTTCATTATTAAGAAAGCATTTATTTTCAACTATTTCATCAGCAGTGCTGACTGAGGGTTGGTTTCACATATAATTTTCCATATAAGTCATATGGTAAATATTTTAAGGCTTTGAATGCTATGTGGATTTATTGACTCAACTGACAATGGATCATGAAAGCAGCCACATACAATATATAAACATGTGGCTATATTTCAATAAATGTTATTTATGGATACAGAAATACAATTTTCAAAATTTTCATATGCTCCAAAGTATTCTTTTTTTTTTTATTTTCCCCAGCCATTTAAAAATGTCGTATCTGTCCATCTCAGCACAGAGCTCAGAGCAGTATTGGTGGGAATTCAAACCCCAGAATATAAGAATGTAAGACTGAAAACCAACTAAGTAATCTATGTTTCTTAAATGGAACCAGATGCATGTCTCCATTCCACACCAAAACCTTATTATACTGCATATACTAGCAAATTTTACTTGGAGATTATGTTATAGTGAATAAACACAAACACATATCGAAAAATAAATAAATAAACAAAAACATCATGAGTCATACAGAAACAAATGGTTGTGAGAACTGGCTTGCAGGCTGTAGTGTTCCAGCCCCAATCTATGATTACTGATCCAGCTGTGTGACTCTGTGAACAGTTACTCAACCTCCCTGTGCCTCGAATTCTTCATCTGTAATATAAAGATTAAAATAGGTACCTAGCTTACAGATTATTACAAGGATTCCATAAATAAATTTTGTGTAAAACAGTTAGAATGGAGCCAATCACACAGTAAATGCTCAATAAATGTTAGGTGGTACCATGCCAACACCATGTTGGGGAGGACCTTCAATTTTTCTTCCTCACTTTCTCTGCCACTAACTCAACCAGTTACCAACAGCTAGCAATTCTTGCTAATAATCCTTTTGCTTTTCACAATCCTTCAAGGAATGCAGCTTTACAACACTTTCCATTAAAAGTGCTCAATTAACACTAAATATTTTTGGAGTTCCCGACATGGCTTGGTGGTTAACGAACCCAACTAGTATCCATGAGGACCCAGGTTCAATCCCTGGCCAGGCTCAGTGGGTTAAGGATCCGAGTTGCAGTGAGCTGTGTTGCCCTGAACTTTGGTGTAGGTCGCAGAAGGGCTCAGATCCAACATTGCTGTGGCTGTGGTGCAGGCTGGTAGCTATACCTCCAATTGCATCTCTAACCTGGAAACCTCCATATGCTGTGGGTGTGATCCTAAAAAGAAAAAGATAAAACAACAACAAAAAACACTGACTATTCTCATTTTCAAGAAAAGGTCCCTCCTTGCACAGACCATACTCTCATTTGGAGAAGACTAAAGAAACAATGCAAAAGGCTATTCCAATGACTGAGATGTTAAAGGAGAGAAGCTATCACTAACAACTAGAAAGGCCTTGGGCAAGTAACTTCATTTTTCTGAGATGTAGTTTCCTAGTTTATATACTATATGGATGCTACAGAAAAACGAACATTCTTATAGCAAAGAAACTGCTGCAAGGCTTAGGGTACCTGGCACTGTGCCAGGCCCTCAACATTGGTAGTCAGGGGAAGTTTAGGGAAATTAGTTTGCTCTCAAATGCGGACAGTCCCCTACATCAAAATTAATTTCATCCCCTCCAGTTCTCCCAATATATTTTAATCTGTGTTTCTAACTCAGCTCTTGTCAAGAAATGCATAATAAGACTACCTTGCAAGTCTTTCTAATTAGAAATAGTGGCAGGCACTAGGAACTTTTCTCATTCACATTTACGTTTTCAAAGGATGTTCAACAAATATTTACTAAACAAATATATTCCTACAGAACTGAAAAGTTCTCTTGTGCTTCCCCCTAGCCATACTGCCTCCGGAACTCTTCCCAAGCAGACAACAAGGGCTGAATCAGCACGTGGAGGTGATAAGGCCGCGAAAGGTAGATTGGGGAGGAGAGCGGCATCGCCTCCGGACAAAGCTGGGAGCCGGGGAGGGTGATTCCCGGGAAGCGGGCGAAGGAAGAAATCACTCACGTCATAGGTGTGGAAGCTCTTGCCCACGCAGGTCGTCACAAAGAACCGGCGCTTCAGCGCACTGAACCGCACCACGTGTGGAATATCATTGCTGAAAAGCCCCAAGGCTCGGAACCCCGCGAACAGGGCGCTAGCAGTGCGGTCGCCCGCGCCCCGCTCCATTGCTACCGCGTACGAGTTCCTCTGGGCTCCAATCCCGGTGGAAACCGCGCACCCCAGCGGGTTGGCACGTCTCTCGCGGTAAAATCTTCGGCCCGGCCTCAGGCTCCCAAGCGCTTCCGGTTCCAGCTGCCAATCGTGTGAGCGGAGACTATCCTCAGTGCAACTGAAAAAGAGCTCCCTCGGAACTCGAAGGGAAGGTGCGACTTTGGTTCCTCAGTCCACAGTCTCCAGCAATTTAAAGGCACACCCGGCTCTCCCCTTCCTGGAAGAGAATAGAGCCGCTTGTCAGCAGGACCTTACGGGAGGGGAGGCACAAGGGCCGAGAGGGTGGGTGAAGGGAAAACTAAAATTCTTAACCTAGATGGAGTCAAGTTAAACGTGTGGTTGTGAAAACCTGTGAAACAATGAGACTGGAGAAAATTTGAACCCTGACTGGGTATTTGATAATGCTGAGAAATTATTATTGTTGTTTACACATATGATACTAGTATTGTCATATTTTTAAAGGTCCTTATCTTTTGGAGATACGTTTTTACAGATGGAATTATTTATCTGGGAATTTGCCTTCAAAATAATTGAGGCTAAGGTGCAGGGTTGAGTTGACACAAAAGTGATAATTGTTTAATTTGGGGAATAGAATGTGAGAGTTCATATGTCCTTGTGCTTCTGTATAAAATTGGAATTTTCCATAACAAAAATATTTTTGTTTGCTTTTTACTATGTTTGTTTAGAGTAAAATATAGATTGGAATAATAATGGTTATTATTTACCTGTGAGTCGTGGAAATATGTAAAATGGTTTTAATTACTAGATAAAACATTTTAAGAGTTTTCTAAATTGTAATGCAGATGTTGCATTTATTTTATTTTATTCTTTTATAATTATTATTACTATTTTGTCTTTTGTCTTTTTAGGGCCACACCCACAGCATATGGAGGTTCCCAGGCTAGGGATCTAATCAGAGCTACAGCTGCTGGCCTACACGACAGCCACAGCAAGGCCAGATCCCAGCAGCCTCTGCGACCTACACCACAGCTCAAGGCAACGTCGGATCCTTAACCCACTGAAAGAGGCCAGGGATGGAACCCGCAACCTCATGGTTCCTAGTTGGATTTGTTTCCGATGTGCCACGACGGGAAATCCAGATGTTACTTTTTTTTAATTTTTATTTTTTAGGGCCACACCCGCGGCATATGGGGGTTCCCAGACTAGGGGTCTAATTGGAGCTGAAGCTGCCGGTCTACACCACAGCCACAGCAACGCCAGATCTGAGCCACGTCCCACAGTTCATGACAATGCCAGATCCTTAACCCACTGAGCAAGGTGAGGGATCGAACCCTTAACCTCACGGTTCCTAGTCGGATTCGATTCCGCTGTGCCACAACAGGAACTTCCGAGATGTTAAGTTTATAATCACAAACAAAAACTTCCATATTTATCAGCAGTTTGGGAAGAAAACTGAAAAAGTTTTCTGATTAGGACTTTACAGTTCACAAAGCCTTTGATGGCACCCAATATCTTAATATAATCCTTAAATTAAGACTGTGAGGTATTCAGGGTACAAATACATCTACATTTGATCTACATCTGGACAATGAGACAAAAGTTTACAAGTTAGAAATGCCATGGAAAACCTGATCATATGGTAGTAGTAGATGTCCTTAGGGACTCTTACTTCCTGATACCCATGCCCTTGTGTTGTCCCCTCTCACAGTGAATAAGGTTGACCTGTCACCAGGTTAGGTCATAAAAATCATTGAAGATTTTCACTTGCTCCTTCTTGGTTATTACCTCCAGAATGTCAACAGCCATGCTGGAAAGTAAAGCCTTCAGATGACTGCAGCCATCTTGACAACAACCTCATGAAATGCTCTGAGCCAGAACCACTCTCTGAAGTCATTCCTGACTTCCTGAGTCCCAGCTATGTAACATAATAAATGTTTATTGCTATTTTAGGCCACTAAATTTGGGGATAATTTGTTACACATTAATACATAACCAGTATATTTATACAAGATAAATATAACCAGTATATTTGTACTTATCTTGCTAATCAAACATAGAAATGCTTATAGTTCATTTCCTTGTACTGGCAGACGCATGCACGAAACCCAAAGGAATTTCAAGATCTTTGTTTGTCTTGCCCCTATTCCACAGACAAGTAAACTATGATGGACTAAAACTGTGAAATTAAGTGGTAGAAGAACAGAAACCATATATCTATCAGTGATCCCTATTCTCAGTCTAAGACTTTTGACCTTGTTCATTCTGGCTGTCCCATTTTTCCTCTGGTGGTGGAAAATGTATGAGAACATGTCTGTCACTGGTTCAGTAGTAACGATAAAATACACATTACATAGAGATAATGTTAACCATGGTAGAAATAAGAGATTTGCTGAATATGCCAGATCTATCTTATCCACAAACATTTCACCAAAACTTTGCAATGCCAATTCTGATCTGGAGTTTGGGAACTACAGGAGATGTTTAAGTCAGCCTCCTTGAGAAATGTCACTTAACTGTTACAGCAGAGATAAACCTCTTTAAGCAACTAATCATTTATTTCAACTCTTTTCATGTAAATCCTATTTTTTAAATGTGTCAAATACTACTCTCTACTTTCAAGGTAATAAAGAATTTAAGTTAGCCTGTGTCACTCTTTTGCCTGTGGCCAGATCTGGATTGCCCACCTTTCTAATCATCTATTGTGATAACACTGCACTAGCCACAGACCAGTCCTGAGAATAATAGTGTTGCTGCTTTTATGAAAAAATAACATGAAAATTGATGGTGGATGCTTTCCCCAAAACTCAGAACAAATTATCACCTGATTAAGCAGCAGCAAATGAAACAGTTCTTTAATAGTACTTATGCTGGCACTTAGCTTGAAAGAACAGACAGCTCTCTTGAAAGAGAGTGCTTAAGATTTGCCACTATAGGCAGTTCCCATCGTGGCTCAGCGGAAACGAATCTGACTAGCATCCATGAGGATACAGGTTTTATCTCTGGCCTTACTCAGTGGGTTAAGGATCCGGTGTTGCTGTGAGCTGTGGTGTAGGTTGCAGATGCCACTTTGGATCTCGCCTGGAAACCTCCATATGCTGGGGGTGCGGTCCTAAAAATACAAAAAAAAAAAAAATTTGTCACTATAGGCATCCACATAACGTTTTCCCCTTCCATAGTCAGGCTGAGGCAACTCTTTATTTTAAATATGCCTTTGGAATTCCTTTTGTGGCTCGGTGGTAACAAACTTGACTAGTATCCATGACTATGCAGGTTTGATCCCTGGCTTCATCACTCATTGGGTTAAGGATGTGGCATTGCTGTGAGCTGTGGTGTAGGTCGCAGATGTAGCTCAGATCCTGCGTTGGTGTGGCTGTGGCGTAGGCTGGCAGCTATAGCTCCAATTCGACTTTCCTTCTCCATCCATTACCAAACCTTCCTGACACCTAGGAACTAAGAGAAGCAGGAAAAAATAAAAAGAAAGAAGAAAAGAAATAAGGAAAGAAAGAAAAAGAAAGGAAAAAAAAAGGAAAGAAAAGACTGAATGAAAGAAATTAACCAGCAGTTACTATAGTGGTTGTTACCTTGCATTAGCTCTTCATAATATAATTATATAGAAGGCAGTGTTAGCATATTTTGTTATCAGTATAATTTGAGTAAATTTTAGGTACATAGTAAATATAAAATGAGGACATTATGATTAGAGGTATCCACAAACCTGGAGAATTGTTAGGAAGAATAGTGAGGTTACAATTTCCCATGATTGTTTTATTGGTACAGAATCATTATCCACTGGTGCAGAAATGGTCTTCCCAGGAGTTCCCGTTGTGGCACAGTGGTTAACGAATCCTACTAGGAACCATGAGGTTGTGGGTTCGGTCCCTGCCCTTGCTCAATGGGTTAACAATCCGGTGTTGCCGTGAGCTGTGGTGTAAGTTGCAGACGCGGCTCGGATCCCGAGTTACTGTGGCTCTGGCGTAGGCTGGTGGATATGGCTCCAATTAGACCCCTAGCCTGGGAATCTCCATATGCTGCAGAAGCGGCCCAAGAAATAGCAAAAAAAGACAAGAAAAAAAAAAAGGTCTTCCCAGAAGCAATACCTTGACACTCAAAGACTTCTCCAAAACTAGACATTTGGAAGGAATAATGGGTTCTTGTCATTCTCTTCCTCTTTTATTTGTCCTGCTATAAATCTCAAAAGGCCATATGAAGCTGTATTTATGGGTCAGTGTGGAATTCTAAACAAGTGAATACATGACTGGATGTCCGACTAAACTGTTGTTGCTGATGGTGGTCAGTGTGCAAAAGAATCACTGAGGCCTTACAACCCAATATTCAGATTCAGAAGGAGAGGGGTGGACTACAGGAATCTGCATTTAACAAGCTTCCTAGGAGACTCTGAGACCAGCAGTCCACAAGCCATTTTAATACTTATTCACCACTGAGGAAATAGGTGGTGAGAAAACAATGATGCTGTTGGATCCTGGAAATGGATGAGGTCACGGAATGTGACCTTGTTATCAAAGCTTCGAACTCTCTGGTACCAGTTGAGAAAGGGCTCAGCTAAAATCAGTCTTGAATGATGGAAAACCTCAGTCATAGATGGTCCTGAAACTCATTACATTCACCCTGAAGTCTTGAGGCAAGCTCCAAAGAAAGAAATAACTGAGTTTAATTTAAGAATCATTTGCAGCCCTTTAAGAATAATGACAGTAGGAGTTTCCTTGTGGCACAGTGGGTTAAGGATCTGGCATTGTCACTACAGTGGCTTGGGTTGCTACTATGGCATGGATTTTATCCCCGGCCCAGGAACTTCCAAATGCCACAGGTGCAGCCAAATATATACTACTACTACTCCTACGACTACTACTACTACTACTACTACTACTACTACTACTACTACGGCTATTATTCTACTCTTCTGGAAACTAGGGTTTATTTTCTAGAGAAATGAACCCTATATAATCCATATTTGGACAGCAGGCACAGAAGGGTGCTGCAGCTGAGACTGGCAGATAAAGTGAACATCACGCACTGACCAGCGGGTCTCCCAATTCCTTCAACATCATGCCCTTGGAAAGTCAAACTTCAGGCCTGTATACACTTTCACGCAGAAGATTGCAGAAAAACTGAGCAGTCTTAAAGAAAAGACCTACAGATGCTGCCATTTGATGATCTTATGCTGAAAATACCTGTCATCTGAATGATCTACATTTCATTCAGGAAGTATTTATTCAACATCTAATGAATGCCAGATACTTCTAGATGCTTCTGATAGCATTGTAATTAAAATAGATATACAAGACTTCTTTTCAGACATACAGATAATCAAAACAGGCATATAAAAATGTGTCCTCATGAAGTTTGCATTCTATAGAAAAGAGAGACAATAAAAAAGTAAACAATAACTTCGAAGGAAGTTGACAAGTGTTCTGGGAGGAAAGCATAGAGAGGGATAGATAGCGTCACAGTTACAATTTTTAATGGAGTTTTGCAAGTAAATTCACACTGAGAAGGAGATCTTTGAATGACATATTGGGATCACAAGATAAATTTTTTATATTCTACATACATTATTTCCTGAATACATTCTCATATAACTAAATATTGACAATATTATTTAATACTTATATAACATACATACATTTCAGATAGTGTTAATAAAACAAATGTCCATGTAACCCCTATTCCCATAAAGAAATTAAACACTGATAATAACTTAGAAATTTCCCAAGTACTTTCTAACATTACATACCCAATTCTCCCTATTCATAAATAATTGTTACTAACTTTTGTGATAACCATTCTTTTGCTTTTTGCTTTATTCATATACCATAATTTAATCAGTTCTTAATGTACAACATTTAGCTTATTTCTAGTTTTTTTCCATTACAAATTGGATTCCTGGATTTTTTTTTTCTTTTTGGGCCTCACCTTTAGCATATGGAGGTTCGCAGACTAGGGGTTGAATCAGAGCTACAGCTGCTGGCCTATGCCACAGCCATAGCAACATCAGATCTGAGCCTCATCTGAGACCTACACCACAGCTCATGGCAACACTGGATCCTTAACCCACTGAACGAGGCAGGGATCGAGCCTGCATCCTCATGGATACTAGTCAGATTCATTTCCGCTGTCCCACAATGGGAACTCTGGGTCCCTGGATCGTAATTCTAACTGAGCTACAGTTTCTCTGGGTAAATATTACTTTCCAATTTTCCTACGAATCATGTGCTGGTCCACAACATTTCAAGAAATTAGCAAAAGAGCAATAAATGAATGAATGTATGACTATGTGAAAGAGTAAATAAATAAAACAGGTTATATTCTTAAACAAGTCATCTTTTACCTAAAGAAAATATTGATTGTGAATTAATATGATGCCTGGTCCTTAAGAAACAAAACAAAATAAAAGTTACCCCTTGTTGAGTGCTCAAAATACCTGAAAAAAAAATGCCACAGAGACAAGCCAGATCATTAGCCCACTATGCCACAGTGGGAACTCCTCTCCTCTCATTCACATCAGATTTTTTTTTTTTCTTTTTAGGGCTGCACCTGTGGCACATGGCAGTTCCCAAGTTAGGGGTTGAATTGGAGCTGCAGCTGCTGGCCACAGCCACAGCAATGCGGGATCCAAGTCGCCTCTGTGACCTATGCCACAGTTCCTGGCAACACCAGATCCTTAACCCAGTGAACAAGGCCAGAGATCAAACCCACATCCTCATGTATACTAGTTGGGTTCTTTATCTGCTGAGCCACATCTGGAACTCCAGTATCTTATGATGAGCACTGAGGTCAACTCATTGCTATTATTTTTCTTCTTTCCACATCTAATTAGATATATGGCAGGATCTCTTAATGAAAAGAACTCGATCACTCCACCATCTGCGTTGCTGACCTTCCAAATAGGCCAATCAACTGCTTGGTCAGGAAGCATGAATGGCTTCTTACAGTACTCTGACTGGTGCAGGGAATTGGGGTTGGTAAGGAAATTCTCTTGGTGATTTTTCCCAGAAGAAGTTCCTGGGCCAGGGATCAAACCTGTGCCAAAGCAGTGACCCAAGCCACAGTAGTGACAACACTGGATCCTTAATTGCTAGGCCACCAGCGAATTTCTGAGAAATAGTCCTTTTTTTTTTTTTTTTTTGGTCTTTTTAGGGCCGCACCTGCAGCATATGGAAGTTCCCAGGCTAGGGGTCCAATCAGAGGTACAGCTGCTGGCCTATGCCAGAGCCACAGCAACGCCAGATCTGAGCATCTGTGACCTACACCAGAGCTCACGGCGACGCCGGATCCTTAACCCACTGAAAGAGGCCAGGGCTCTAACCCACAACTTCATGGTTCCTCGTCAGATTCATCTCCGCTGCGCCACAATGGGAATTCCAATTTCTGAGAAGTATTCTTAATTAAAAATGAAAAGGAATAAATATGGTATTATTTTATCTACCATGTAGTATACTTAAACTGATACTCTGACTTGTTCCAGGATATTTTAAAGAAGATTTTAAAATATATATACAATATAACATGATTGCAAAAATTATAAGTGGAGTTAAGATAGAGAAACACAAAAAACAAGATTCAGGCAAATAAAATGAAGGCAGGATTGAGAATAAAGAAGTATAAAGGCTACTTTCTTGACAAAAAGAAAGAAAGAAAAAGAATCAGTCAAATCTGAATTTTGAGAGATGGCTTTGGTTCACTTTTTAATTTTTTTTAAATGAAGTATAGTTGATTTACAATGTTGTGACAATTTCTGTTGTACAGCAAAGTAACCCAGGCATACACATATATACATTATTTTTCTCATATTATCTTCCATCATCTTCTATCCCAAGTGACTGGGTATAGTTCCCTGTGCTGTACAGTAAGACCTCATTGCTTGTCCATTCTAAATGTATTAGTTTGTATCTGCTAACCCCAAACTCCCAGTCCTTCCCACTCCCTCTCCCCTCCCTCATGGCATCCACAAGTCTATTCTCTATGTTATCTAAGTTGGCTATCATTTCAAGAAGTAAACTTGAATATGGAATTAAATCTACATGTTTCATCCTGTCTAGAAATCTATTTCCTGGTCCTAAACAGAGTGTCTCAGGAAAAGCAGAAGAGAATATCACCAAAACACAATGTGCCAACGACATAACTCTGTGTTATGGAATGCTTTACTACTTCAAATCTCTTGTCTAGAAGAAAGGTTAGTAAATTTTTCAGACACTTCTTAGGAACACATTAAATACATTTAAAAATTTAGGAGTTCTCGTTGCTGCTCAGTGGTAACAAACTGGACTAGTATCCGTGAGGAGGATGTGGGTTCAATTCCTGGCCTTGCTCAGTGGGTTAAAGGATCCAGTGGTGCCATGAGCTATGGCGTAGGTTGCAGACACAGCTCGGATTCCGCGTTGCTGTGGCTGTGGCGAAGGCCTGTGGCTGCATCTCCGATTGGACCCCTAGCCTGGGAACTTCCATATGCTGTAGGTGTGACCCTAAAAAGACCCCTCCCCCCAAAAAAATCAATGTCAACCCCATTCTATTAATTTCTGTTCTTTCCCTTTCCATTTCTAGAAATGTGTTTCCATGTAAAAACTAATTATTTTTGCTCTATGAAATGTATACATTAAAGGTGCACCTTCACCATAGTTTTCCCATTTTACTTTACTACATAGGCACTCTTGCTTTTTGTTAAAATTTACTTTTAAATCATGAAAATAGATGATGTAGTGTCACGATAATTTAAACGTCTTTCTCCTTTGGTCTAGGGGATATAGCTATGGTTTTAGTTCTCTGAGGTGAATTAGTATGTGGACATAGGAAATAATTAGAACCAAACATAATGGAGTCCCAGCTGCTTTAGTCCTATTTACTAGGAGAGTATGTAGGAGGTGCAAATAAACTGCTTGCATTGTGGATGCTCCTATTAACATAAATGCGGGCAAATACATTATGTAAATCTTACAAACTATCTAATGAATGCAGAGCACAAGCATGAAATATACTCTGTAGAGATCCTTGCACCAGGACAGAGACTTCTCAGAGGGCAGCTAATTAGGTAGAGGGATGATCTTCCTTGCAGACAACCTGGTAGCAAGAGAACGAAGTAAATATGTTCACATTGGGCTGTGAAGCCAACTGCACCTGTGTGCTGTTTGGTTCAGCATATCAGCATGGTCCATGCATGCCAGCAGTCTTGCTGTGGTGGTGATTCTTCACAAGGCAGCCAGGGAGAGGTGTATGGACTGGTTTTCCTTGTCTGAGGCTATATGGGAGCACCTCAAATACACAGACATGGTTCTTCTTACATAAGAAGATGGACATCTGAATAACAGGAAGAAGGCAGTGTAGGGTAACAATAGAAAAACTACTGAACTACAGGCTGCCCTCTGTTTACCATTTGACCCACATCACTTAACTTTGTCTAGGCCTGGATTTACTTTTTAACTGGTGCTTGTGCTCGTAGCTTGGCTAGCTGCAGAAAGAGACAGCGAATATCCTTAGAGCAAGTTTTCATCATTATGATAAAAATAACCTGAATGGAGTAGCTTAGCAATGTAGTGGGGAGGCCATTATGTTTCACCACCCTGGATGGAATCTGTAATAGGACATTACAAATTACACAAAGAGGAGCCCTCCCAGACTTTTGGTGAGTAGAGCGGATCACTTGGGGGCAGGGAACTTGTGACTGGGTAGCTTCAATGGGTGCAAATGCCTTGTGGGAAAAAAAAAAAAAAAAAAAGGGATCTAAGTTAAACGTTATTAGGTCCCCTGGATTGAAATGGTGGGCTTTGAGGTCTACTACCAAATGCAGACAATAAGCGCTCTAAAGAGCTCATCCTGGTGGGAAGGGGACCTGGGCAGGTGATCAGAGCTAAGGAGTGCCTCAGAATGCAGGAGGTCGTTGATTTTGGCACAGTGAGCAGCAGAGGCTCTACCCTTCAGGAGCCAGCTGACCTAACAAGATGTAGGTTTGGGGAACAAACTCTGAGTATGTGAAAATGAACTAAACAGAGGTGACCTTAGAGCCAAGGATCAAATTTCAACATACAGAATAACCTCTTACCCCTTATTGATTTGTTCCTATGTGTTTTCATTTATGAAAAAAAAAATGTCGACACTCTAATAAGACTTGGATCGAGTGACTAATATAACAAATAAAAATGTACATGACCATTTTGTACCCAATAGTGATGAAGAGAACTTATCAATTATATCTAATGAACACAGCTCTGCATAGATAAGCTCCTAGGTTTCTTCTAGTTCTCAAAGGTTATTATTTTATTATGAAGATGAGAATAACTTGTTAGCTACTTTGAATTTCTGACTCGAACATTCTTGAACAAATAAATCTTGATTTATAGTACTTGGCACAAAAGAGTCTTGGACACTTGGGATATGTAAGTAATTAAAGAGCAGATGCTAACAGGATAATAGATTGTTGTTTGGTTCTTGAACACATTGTACTTACTTGAACTTTCATTTTTATCCTAGATTTCTCAATAGCAGTGCACATTCTAGCCATGTTTGTGTTATGCCCTGACAGTGACCAAGATGCAGATAAGTAGTAATTCAAATTAAGAAGGAGAAGACCAGCTTCTTACTACACTTACTTATTTGGTTTATTTCATTTCATTTTAATATTTTAGTGGATAAGTTTCAGGAAGATAGAGATTATTTTTCTTTGTTTTGTTCACTGAGACAAGCACCCAGAACAGTGCCTAAACAAAAGAGGTACTCAATAAATATTTAACAACAAAAAAATCCTACATCTAAATATATAAAATGCTAAAAATGTGAAATGTTCTTTCTTTTTTGTATCAACTATTTCCCCTCCCAGAGTAATGAGCTGTGTCAATTATTTTAGCATTCCCAATATTTCTACTCCCTCCCTGTGAGAAAATTTACATCCTGCCCTTTGCACCTGCCTTGTAACAAATCCTTCATGGACAGGGTAGGAAGCATTTGACCTGCTTTAGTCATTGTGCATGAGTAAACGTGATATATACCAAGTCCCAGCAGAAGCTTGAAGAGTTACTGCATGTTTCTGCCAAATCTCTTGCTCTTGCCCTCTGCCGTGAGAGAAAATCCAGTCCCAGATAGGGGTTGTTTTTTCAGGTTACATCTTGAAAGAGAAGTGGATAAGGCACAGAGCACATCTGCAGTTGCTAATTGTAATGCACATGAGAATTAACGGTTGTTGTAAACCGGTGGGATTTGGTGGTTGCTTATTATCTCACCATCACCTGCTGAAAGCCTATATGAATTCTGGAGAAATGTGTGTAAGTTAGCATATAAAAATAAAGGGTTTTTTTGGAGTTCCCATCATGGTGCAGCAGAAACAAATCCAACTAGGAACCATAAAGTTGCCGGTTTGATCCCTGGTCTCCCTCGGTGGGTTAAGGATCTGGCGTTGCTGTGAGCTGTGGTGTAGGCTACAGACGCTGCTCAGATCTGGCATTGCTGTGGTTGTGGCTTAGGCCAGCAGCTGTAGTTCCAATTCAACCCCTAGCCTGGGAACCTCCATATACCTTGAGTACAGCCCTAAAAAGCAAATAATAATAATAATAATGTTTTTTTTTAAAGCATGGTATGTTTTTCTTTATAGAGGTATTAAAGCTGCTTTATAGAAAGTGAGGGCCACAAGGTTCACAAATGATAAATATCCTTTGGTATGATTTTAAAATTTTCTAATTATCCATACTTTCAGCTGTGTACCCAGGAAGGACTCAAAATAAAGGATTAGTGGATATTTGATGCTTGCATCAATAATAATTGCAAGTTTCACTTTAATTTTTGCATTTTAGGAAAGAGATGGATGGAGGAAGGCTGTTGGGAAAGAAGCCTGTGAATAATAATGGCAGACTGAGAGTTCCCGTCGTGGCACGGTAGTTATCGAATCCGACTAGGAACCATGAGGTTGCAGATTCGATCCCTGCCCCTTGCTCAGTGGGTTAACGATCCGGTGTTGCCGTGAGCTGTGGTGTAGGTCACAGACTCGGCTCGGATCCTGCGTTGCTGTGGCTATGGCGTAGGCTGGCAGCTACAACTCCGATTCGACCCCTAGCCTGGGAACCTCCATATGCCGTGGCAGTGTCCCAACAAATGGCAAAAGGACAAAAAAAAAAAAAAAAAATGGCAGACTGCAAAAACACTGATTAATTTGGGGGTGTGATAATTGTTTTCCTCCTACATGCCTACAGAAGTCATCTGGGAGAGAAAGCAGAGGCAGACATCAGATAGTTTATCTGCTAGCTGCCACCAATTTCTGACTCATAGTGGCCTTAAAAGAACGGAACCTTCAGAAACAGGTATTTAACTTCTAAATTTCATTCATTTATTCATTTACTCAGCATACTTACTGAAAAGGTACTATGTGTTAGATGCTGTGCCATGATAAAGGGTGAAAAGCATTCAAGATTTCACTAGGTCTTCCTTGAACATTGATATGATCTATTTGTCCAAAAGTATTCTGCAAATGTTCACATTAAAGATATCTATCTGCTCCAAACACAGTCTAAATTCATCATCAGTCAAATACAATTTGAAATTCCTCTCCACCCCCAGCATAAGAAGTATAGTTAGTGGAGGGGGAGGGAGCAGGGTCATAAAAACAATGCATCCATGAGCACATTATAAAGTAGCACCTTAGCTATAATCACCAAGGCAATAATATGATGACATGAAAGTTGTTTAGAGGAAGCACTGTGAACTATGCCTAAGAATGGCATCCTTTTTACACACCCACTTCCTCTGTACCCTCATTGTCCCAGGTCATAAGTTCAGGCTTGTTGCCAATGATATTAAAGCCTGGCATCATCTTGCTCATTTCTGCCTACCCTCTCAGCTCCACTTCAAATTATTCCTTAAATCAGAGTTCCCACCATGGTGCAGCGGAAATGAATTCGACTAGGAAACATGAGGTTGTGGATTTGATCCCTGGCCTCGCTTGGTGGGTTAAGGATCTGGCGTTGCAATGAACTGTAGTGTAGGTTGTAGACGTGGCTTGGATCCTGCTTTGCTGTGGCTGCGGTGTAGGCGGGTAGCTGTAGCTCCAATTAAACCCCCTAGCCTGAGAATCTCCATGTGCCATGGGTGCAGCCCTAAACAAACAAACAAACAAACAAAAACTCAAGTTCTAATCAACAAGACTTTAATAAAAATAAATAATGCAAAGTAAAAATACAATAAGAAAAAATTTGAAAAAAAAAAATCTCAGGTTCAGAGTTCCCGTTGTGGCACAGTGGTTAACAAATCTGCCTAGAAACCAGAAGGTTGCGGGTTCGGTCCCTGCCCTTGCTCAGTGGGTTAACGATCCGGTGTTGCTGTGAGCTGTGGTGTAGGTTGCAGACGAGGCTTGGATCCCGCGTTGCTGTGGCTCTGGTGTAGGCCGGCGGCTACAGCTCGTATTCGACCCCTAGCCTGGGAATCTCCATATGCCGAGGGAGCGGCCCAAAGAAATAGCAAAAAGACAAAAAAAAAAAAAAGTTCATTATTGATAACTATTAGAGCAATGCAAATCAAAACTACAATGAAGTACCACTTCACACTGATCAGAATGACCATCATTAAACAATCTACAAATAACAAATGCTGGATAGGATGTGGAGTAAAGGGAACACTCCTACACTGTTGGTAGAGCCTCTGTAGAAAATGGTATGGAGGTTTCTCAGAAAACTAAGGATAGAGTTATAGTATGATCCAGTAATCCCACTTCTGGGCATATATTCAGACAAAACCATAATTCAGGGAATTCCCTTCATGGCTCAGCAGTTAACAAACCCGACTAGGATCCACGAGGAGTTTAATTCAATCCTTGGCCTTGATCAGTGTGTTAAGGATCTGGCATTGCGGTGAGCTGTGGTATAGATTGCAGATGCAGCTTTGATCCCACATTGCTGTGGCCATGGTGTAAGCCAGCAGCTGTAGCTTGGATTTGACCCCTAGCCTAGGAACTTCCATATGCCACAAGTGCAGCCCTAAAAAGCAAAGGCAACCCCCCCTCCCTATAATTCAAAAAGATACATGACCCCAATGTCATAGCAACACTATTCACAATAGCCAAGACATGGAGACAACCTAAATGTCCATCAACAGATGAATGGACACAGAAGATGTGGTACATATATACAATGGAATACTGCTCAGCAATAAAAAGGAATGAAATAATGCTATTTGCAACAACATGGATGGAACTAGTCAGAAAGAGGAAGACAAATATTACATGTTAACACTTATATGTGGAATCTAAAATATGACACAAGTGAACACATCTACAAAACATAAACAGACCCACACATGAGGAGAACAGACTTATGGTTGCCAAGGGGGAGGGGTTTGGGAGAAGGATGGAGTGGGAGGTTGGGGTTAACAGATAGAAACAATTATACATGGAGGGGATGAACAACAAAATCCTACTATATAGCACAGAGAATTATATTCAGTGTCCTATAATAAACCATAATGGAAAAGAGTATTTTAAAAGAATATATATAATATATATGCATATACATATGTATATATAATATATATCTGAATCACTTTACTGTACGACAGAAATTAACACATTGTAAATTAACTATACTTCAATTAAAAAATAAAAACAAACTTAAAAAACCCTGAGGTTCTTTCTGTCTTATTTCTCTGCCATTCACAGCTTCATCTCTAAGCTGGTTTTAGGATACTTGCCAATTATAATTGCTGCTGCATACTTGTTTGTTCATATCTTTTGAGAAGGAGGAAACAATCATCCTACAGTCCTTAAAAGTACAGAGACATTTTTCAGAGTTCTCCACAAAAACTTACACTTTTTGTTCATCATGAAAAGTGGGATATGCTTGAGGCAGGAGATAAATGGGCTCCAAAATAGACATTTACAATTAGCCTCTTGTTTACACTTCCTGAGGCAGGGAGATAAGTGGGTTCTAGGATAAACATTTACAACCAACCACCGATCTGTACTTTAAGACAGAAATAACAGGAACAAGGCAAATAATTGGTACTTGTCTTCTGTGAACTTGTTAAACAATTGTAATGAAAGGATCAAAAGAGGGGCTAAGCTCTTCTTGGGCAAAAGACTAAGAGGTCATATACTTCCCATCCTTGGGTTCAGGGAGACTCCAACTACACATGCACAGAGAGACCCCTCTGGGTCAGAAAGGGAGGGGATGCCAGACGATAATAAGTCTAGATAACTTTCCCACCTTGCCTTGCTTTGGAATCCATCTTGGCCAAAAGATGGACATGCAGATTGGGGAGGGCCCTGGGTCTGGTCAGGTGTGAAAGATAATTGTCCAAAAGCAAACAAAGACCCAGGAAAACTGTCCCATATAAATGATTTAATCACCTCTCTGGCATGCTTCTCATTCTGGGGGATGTCTGCAACCTTACTTCTCCTCTGGGTGTGTTCTACTGCTCTGATTATGCCCTAGATAAATAGACTAATTCTCCGTGTGCTATCTCATGTAGCCAGCCTACATCACAGCCACAGGAATGCAAGATTCGAGTTGCATCTGTGATCTATGCTGCAGCTTTTGGCAATGTTGGATCCTTAACCCACTGAGCAAGACCAAGGATCGAACCTACATCCTCATGGACACTATTATCGGGTTCTTAACCCACTGAGCCACAATGGGAACTCCTATACTGCATTTCTAACAGTAAACTTTATACCTGTTTTTACAGTCTTTGCCTCTTTGAAACATTCTTGCTTGATGGGGCAAGAATCAGGGCAATTCTGTTTTAGTCTCTAGCTAGTCTAGTGGCAAAAATTCCTGGTTTTCATCCAGGCTGCACAGGTTCAATTCCTGAGCCCAGAAATTAGGTCTCATTCCAAGCCATCACTCACTGCTGTCTCTCTGAGATCATGCTTATCTCTGAATAAAACTGAATTAGGAGAATTCCATGTGCTTCTTAATTTTAATATGGTCTATAAAATTGCTTTAATGTCCTTGCCTGCTATTTTTAACTTCTGTGTAAGTTATGAAAAAGTTTCATTTTTAAATTTTTTTCTTCTCATCATAGGTTGTATTTCCTTACTTCCTCATGTCTGATAATCTTAAACTGCATGCCAAAACATGGTGAATTTTGCTTTCCCATATTTTTTATTCCCATATATATTCTTTTCTGTTGTTGTTGTCTTTTGTCTTTTTAGGGCCAAACCCAGAGCATATGGAGATTCCCAAGCTAGGGGTTGAAGGGGTTGAATCGGAGCTGTACCCACCAGCTTACGCCACAGCCACAGCAACGCCAGATCCGAGCCGCTTCTGTGACCTACACCAGAGCTCACCGCATGCTGGATCCTTAACCCACTGAGTGAGGCCAGGGATGCAACCTGGAGTCCTCATGGATGCTAGTCAGATTTGTTTCCACTGAGCCACGATGGGAAGTCCTCCCATACATATTCTTAAGGTTTGTTATGGAATGTTGCTAAGTTATTTGGACAGAACTGATCCTTTCAAGTCTTGCTCTAAGTTTTGTTAGGTAGGATCACTGCCTCACTTAGGCTTGGGTGAATTATTCTCCATTCCTGAGATAAAAAACTCTTCTGAGAACCCTATGCAATGGTAATGAATAGATTTTTTTTTTCTCTCTCTCTGGCTGGTGGGAATGGGAATTTTTCTGGCCCTGAATGAGAAGTGGGCACTATTCTCTAGCTGGTCAGTACTCTGTTGAATACTCTAGGTACAGCTGAAAAAGTAAAATCAATCAATCAATCAATAAAATTAAGTACAAAATTGCCAAGCTGTCAACAGATGTATTTAAACTTTTCAAACTTCTTCCCATTGCTACAAAGCAGTCTTAGAAAATTAAAAACTAACAAGAGATTTACCAGATTCTGCAACAGCCCTTATTTCTCATCTTTATAATTAAAGAGGCATTTAAATAGCTAAATTTAAAATATTTTCTTACTATTTGCCAAGAGCTTTAAATTTATTATGTACTTTAATTCTCATGATAATCCTTTGATGTAGGCAACATCATGCCCATTTTAGAGGTGTAGAATCTGAAACTTAAATTAGCTATTATCCTCATGTTTAAACTATTATCCTTAAGTTTAGGTATAAATAATTTTACATAATAATAGTCAGTGAAACTTTATTAGCATTCTATAAACACTGGAAGTTAAAAAGCATAACTGTATTCACAAAGAACCATGCCAGCTAGTATATAGTCTCCAAGATAAGGCTAGAACAAAAACTTAATTTGAAAAAGCTTAATGCTTTTGAATAATGGAAAGGAACACTATTAAACCCAGATAAACTCAATATTATTCTCTAGTATAATTTTTAGGCAATGGGTTTGTAAGATTTAGAAAGAATATAATTGAGATATTAAAAAAACTCATTCATTTTTTGGATGTTTACTTGATTTGCAGATTTGGCAAATGATGTACTTAATATATTTTGACTTCAGTAAAGCATTGGAGAAATTCCACCTGACTTTTACTTTGATATGACTATAATAAGAAAATGGAAATTCAGTTCTACAAAGTTAAAGGGAGTTTTTTTTTTTTTAAAACAAAAGACATAGACAAATAACTTCTGTCTGCCTACTTGAGATGTCTGTTTTGAAAGTCAACAGTTCTTGGTCCTGTCTTTATCAATATTTTTCACTAACTTGAATTAACCCATAAAAATCCTTTGAGGGAGAGTTATATAATAATACCAGAATCCAGATTCAAAACCTCAAAATCTCACTGTGCTTGACTGATGTGACAAAAAAACCCAAACAAACCAAGAAATGCTTGAAAGGAATAAAGACTTTTTAAGGTTAAAATTACACAGATAATGCAGAAACATAAAAAAAGAAAACAAAAATACAATCACAGTGCTAAAACTAAATATGCTCTCCCTCCCTCAAACATTTCTTTCTACCACACACACTAAAATGATGTATCTATTGACAATAGAGACATTCTAGGAGTCTACTGGTGGCTCAGTGGGTTAAGGATCTGGTATGTTGCTATTGTAGCTTGGGTTCGATTCCAGGCCCAAGAACTTTTGCATGCTATAGGCATGGCCAAAAAAAGAGAGGAGATCCCTTTATAGCTCAGTGAGGTTGCAGGTTCCTTCCGTGGCCTCGCTCAGTGGGTTAAAGATCCAGCGTTGCTGTGAGCTGTGGTATAGGTTGAAGATGTGGCTCAAATCCCGTGTTGCTGTGGCTGTGGTATAGGCTGCCAGCTGTAGCTCCGATTGGACCCCCAGCCTGGGAAGTTCCATATGCCGTGGGTATGGCCCTAAAAAGTAAATAAATAGAGAGATCTAAAACAAAGGGATTCAGAAAGATTGAGAATAAAATCGTGGGCATATGTTACTTGGCAAGAAAAATATTATATTTGCATATATCATAATGGAAAAGGATGCAATTCTCAAGAAGTAGCTCTCATGAATTTTTAGGCATTACGTGGCATGACTTTGAGCTGTCTCTTCTCTCAATCCCTCATTCCTCTCAGTTCACAGGGAAAATGAGCCAAAAACCTTGAAAATTGTGACATTATTTCTATTTAGTTTTATGAAATCCAGTCCCTGAATCCCTAAGATGGGAGTTAATAGGCTTTAAGTGTCCTTCCTTTTCTCACTTTTTGCAGAGAAAACTAACACTAGCCTATATTAGACCAAAGGAGTTTCTCCTGTGATGGCATTGAAGGCCCTGGGCCAGGTCTTTAAAGGAGTTTTTGGAAAGTTTCCTCTGAATTTCCTCATAGCAAAGGAAACTGCCTGTCCATGCTGTGATTTTCTCTGAGTAGAGCTGTCTTATTTACTTTTGTATCTCCAATACTTGGCTGAAGGCCTGGCATGTAGTAGGTGGTCCATAAACATTAATTGGGTGCATAATGTAAGCTTCCTCTTAGCTTTTGGCAGGTAAAATGGATTTAGGAACATTGACCTTCCCCTCTCCTATCAGTACTCAGCACCAGCCCTTAGGGCAGTGGTCAGGGGAAAGTTTCCGCTTGCAGGAAAAAGGATATTTTCCTATTCACTTTACGGCCTGGACGCTAGGGCTACGGTGGCCCCTCCCATGGTTTTCCTTCTGAGTGGAGGTTGAGTGAGAAGGTGCTTGTAGCTCCAGCTTGCCACAGGCATTCAAGAATAGAATGGGAGTTCCTGTTGTGACTCTTGGGTTAAGGACCCGATGTTGTCTCTGTGAGCTTGCAGGCTGAATCGCATCTTTATCCATCAAATCAGTTGGTTAAGGATCTGGCGTTGCTACAACCTGTGGCACAGGTTGCAGATGCGGTTTGGACCTGGTGTTGCCATGGCTGTGGCATAGGCCTCAGCTGCAGCTCTGATTCAATGCCTAGCCAGGGAACTCCCATATGCTGCAGGTGTGGCCGTTAAAAAAAAAATGGAGAGTGAATTTGATATCTTTTGTTTACCTTTGCCTCCTTTGTCTTTTCCAAGTGTGAGAAAGCTCAACAGGTGAAAGAAGTAAGGACTAGAGATATAATTTAAGAAAAGGGTGATCAGAAAGCATCCTAATGCCCAACATTATGCAATATTCTCTCTATATAGGCAGGGCCAAAAGGCACAGTGCAGAAGGAGAGTGGTCAATGGCTCCACAGATGAAGGGAAAGAAATGAAGAAAAATGATGCCCCCTCAGAAAAGTGTGTGTGTGAAAACTATTATATTAAAAAGACCATTCGTAAGAGATGAATTTGGAATTATTTTATTAAGAAAAATATAGTGCTGATAACAAAGCAATATGTACATTTTAAAAACTGCTTACAAAATAAATTAAAGATACATTCCACAAGTTTTAAAATATATATCTTTTAGCACTCACAAAAGGCACCTCTTCAGGATTACTTGCATACACAAATCTTGTCTGTTAGGTAAGTTTAAAAATTTGGCTTCGAATACTTTGACAATATTTTGCTTGGAAAGTATTTCAAGTTGCTTCATTATGCAATTTTTTGTGCACCCCTATTGCTTTCTCTTTTAACTTTTTTCGTATGAAAACAGGAAGTTTTTTTTTTTGGTATGAAAACACATGGAAGAAATGTCTGCCTTTTAAACAGGTTTACATGCTATCAAGTTCAACTTTTTTTCTTTTGCAAGGGGAAAAGTTCTCCTCCTCCTACACTTTTAGATTCTTTATTTGAGTAGGGCTTATGTAGTTCCAGCTGAGAATTAACTGCCACAAAGCTGGAGGCCCAGGCAGGAATACTACAAGTCTCCGCCCACAGGTGAGGAAAAGTATTTCACCTACACTATAAACCTACATTAAACAACGAAAGCTTACAAAATTAAGCTAAGAAACCCTTCTGTAAATTAAAAAAAAAAATTACTGGTGGTCTCATAAATGTCACAAAGTTAATGTTCCATCTACCTAATAACGATGATTTACAGTGTTGTGAAATGTGACTTTAACGAAGCTTGATTTGATTTCTATGAAATGCGACTGAACCGGCGCCATAGTTCTAGCAAGTATGAGACTTGCTCCAGGCACTTATTTGCTTTGACTTCTCTTTTCCTCATTGCCTGGGTATTATTTATCTGTGGAACAGGAGAAGCAATAATCAAAATTAGTTGTCACTATCTTTGAGTGGCTCTTATTTTATCTTTATGCAAATCTCTCTCTCAGAGTATGCTCCAAGACACCTACACACTGTGTGCTTTCTCCAGAGGAATGTCCTCCCAGCTCTCCACCCATTACTTCAAGGCCAAGCAGCACCTCCTCCACAAGACCTCTGCTAATTGCTCAGACATTTCTTTTGGAAATTCTTTAAGAGCTTCAGATAGCTTTTACTTAACTTGGCTCTCACAGACATAGTGTTTTCATTATTACATCATGGGTATTCCCCAGAGGACTGAGGGCAATGTCATATACACAGGAAACACTGAATATTTACGGAATGAGTAAAAACATGAATTAGTTGATGATTTCACGGATCTCCCTGACAAGATCATAAGTTCCTCAAGAACAGGAGTTATGCCTCTTTACAGATATAATTCAGTAAACCCATTATTTGGATCTGTCCTTCCCAACCTCCTAGATATGCCACAGATACCTGAAAGCTTATTCTGACGAGGAGTCTAAATAGTAAGGGAAAAAAAAAAAAGATTGCAATAATCTTCTGATGTATTCCTTCACTCAAATTACTCTTGAGTAGGGACTGGGCCACCCAGACATGCAGTATTCAGATCAATTAAGTTCACCAGGTTACTAAGCAAAAGGCTTATAATTTAATCTGCTAAATTGTAATTAAATATCACTGGTCTTGGGCTCTCCCTTTGCACTTGTGAGAGGGCTGAAATAAACCCCTCCCGACTCTCCCTTTTTCACACGTTGTGCAGAACTTGATCTTGCCTGTCCTCTGTGCTTTTCTTATATGGATGTATATCACTGTGGCCATTTGCAGATTTGCCAGAGTTCCCTTTATGGAAGACATAGAGCCAAATGGGTTTTTCACATGGCTGCCTGTTATTGAGTCTCCAATTCAAGCTAAACCCAGAACACCACGGCATCAATCTTCAATCCCGAAAAAACTGACAGCCCCAGGCACCTAGACACTCAGTGTACGGAGGGATAAAGTCCACCACTTAATATGCAAATCTACACTGATTCTTTTTGTCATTTTAAAATTTGTCATCAGGAAGATAAATTCCCTGTTTTACTTGCCTGCTGAAATAAATAATTTACTGTTCCAAGTACTTTTACATGTATTGACTCATTTAATCCTCAAAAACACTCTTTACAGGACTTGCAAATATGATTCTCATTTTGCAGATGGAACTGAGCACACAGAGGCTAAGTAATTTATCCAAGTTTTCACAGAAGTTATGGGGCTAGGATTCAAAATCAGACAAGGCTGTCCCCTGACTTACTGTCCCCAGCTTGGCACTACAGTTTCCATTTAAAAGTTACACCTTCATTCAAATGCATGTAATTGCATATGCGAAAGAGTGAGCAACAGGCAATTAAGCAGACCTGCGGTAGAGATTTAACGTATAATGTAAACTTTAAAGAAAGAAGTATGCAATTATTAAATAAGCCCAAGCAATGCTGCTTACACTTTGGAATGGGTAGTAATCTCACAAGGAGTTTACACACAGTGACTGTGATTTTCGAGATCTGGGTTGGGTCCCTGGCAATTGCCTTTTGGACAATCATCCTCCCATGCTTGAGTAGCCAGGGCATGCTGATGTCGTAAGCTCACAGATCATACTTTGAAACACTGGCCTAAGGCTTAGGGAACAAGTCTGCAAAAAGAATCCGAACCCTAGACATAGGTGGGTTTGAATCCTGGTGTCAACGTGGGACTAGCCGACAAACTACAGCTTTTACCCGTTCGTTTGCCCTTCGAAAGACAGAATCTGAATAAAAATCACAACTTTTGCCCAGAAGCCCCACTTATTAAAACGCGAGCTTTGGATACATCTGCTTACCTGAATTCCGGAGTAGCCCGAGCACTGGAGTGCGAATGCAGCCTTAGTTCGTTTGGCAAATTCTTCCTTGGCGAGTGAGGTGCAGCCGTGAACGGGTTTGAAGGTAAAGAGTTCGATTTTAGTGAGGCAATCCGGCTGCTCAAAGGCGGCAAAATTTACGAGAAAAGAAGAAAACGCCGAGGCGGGGGGGCGGGCGAAAGAGGGAAAAAGAGAGAGAGTTGGTGAGACTTGAGTGAATGGGGCAGTGGGGGCGGCGGGGGAGGAACGGGAGACACAGCAAAGGCGATTCGAGGAGGAGGAAAGAGGTCTTGGGTGAGCAAGCTGAGGAAGCAGGGGCGTGGTGAGGTGGCCGAGGGCACTTGAGGAGATGGAACCCTCGCCGCTGCTCGCTCCGCCCACAACTCCAGGCCCAATGGGGCGGCGGCGATCGCTTCCAGCCGAGGCTCACACCCTGGGAGGAGCGCCTCTGACGTAGTTCCCCGGTCCCAGTTCCCAATTTGACGTTCCTCCCGAGCGGGGAGGGCGAGGAGGAGCCTCTCCCGGAATCCTCCTCAGAGTCAATTTAAGACTCCTCACCTTAAATTGGAACAGAACTGGAGTCCGGAGCTGGGCACCGGCACGGAAGTTTCCGGCAGCCCAATGGTCCCTACTGGGTCGGCGTCGCCAGGGATCCCGGCCACCGCCTGGGGTTCCACGGACCGCAAGATACTCCCTCCCCGGGACGCCTGGCGTCTCTCTGGAGAAAGCCAGCAGCACTAACCACTTACTCACCCTATCATCACAGTAGACGAATTTGTTAAACTTGATACTTTTCGTCTGGAAGAAAGAATAATAGCATACGGCGAAAGGGTAAAGATTTAAGTTCAGAGGAGAAATCATTTGCCTCTCCTCCCCACTCTGTTGCTTCCAGGTTTTAAAGATGCTTTGCAAGTAGTTTCCCATTCGGTACTTGTTTCCTATGCGACTGTTCTTGATGTTGACATGGTCACGAAACATTTCGTCTTCAGATAGTGCCTACTAGTGTTTGAAACTGGATATCAAATTATCGTATCCTAGAGAGAGATCGTCCTTGCCCACCAAAGTGGACACACCTGTATACAGGGCCACACACGTGACAATGATGCCGTTTTTTGAATACTCACGTCTGCCCTGTAGCCGTTTGTACACTTCGTACATGTACTCTTTATCCAGAAATTAGAATCAGGACAATGTTTACTACTGTATATTAAGAAATCTGAAGTGCCCTTATCCCACAATGGCATCCTAAATATCTAGAACACCAGAAAGAACTGAAGGGCACATTCCTCCGGGTCATCCTCACTGGTTAGCTCTTAGCTCACAAGAATTCCCTCTATTGTTCTTTCTTTCTCAAGCCCTTAATCTGTTTTTGTTTTTTTTGTTTTTTTTTTTTTAATTGCACCGGTGAGGAAGATTTAGCAGAGAATAGACAACCTTGATGGATATCATGTGTCGCCTATCAATACCTGCTCCTTATCAGCACCAGCACATTTCATTAGTGTCCCAATTTCTTGGTAGTCATTTTAGAAGCCAGTATATTTCAATATCACTTGTGGATTTCTTTTTTGACAAAATACTGAACCATGATTATTTTCCAATTATTTCCTTGAAAGTTAAATTGTAGTTGTAGTGTGTGTGCACTTATAAAATTTTATAAAGACATTTAAAAAATATTGCTTCACTTACCCCATTTATATAAGTTTTCAGTTCGTGATGTATGACTTCCTCGAAAATATCTTGAATCCTCTCAAAGTCACAGTCTGTAAAATTGTAGGTTAGCACAAGCCCTATCAGTTGCCAGATGAAGATCTTCCTGAAAAAAACTGAACAAATAATAAGGTATCAGGCAATGCATTTGGAAACCCAATTCCACCCCAGTTTCTCACTCAACTCTTTCCACCAAAGCTGAATTGCCTCTAGAGCTGCAGGGCCTAACTTAGGGGTAGATGCCCAGGCGCCATTCTTTGCTTCTCATTCCCAGTGCACATGAAGCCCATATTCACCCATGTTGTTGCCTTAGGTTGGAGTCTCCCTGATGCTCCAGAGCTTTCTGGCTCCACATATATAACACCTAAACGCCTACGGCTCTTTTCTCCTAGGCCAATGATTTTCCTTGATGTCATTCTCTTCCTTTATAGAATTCTAAATTGATGACATGAAAGAAAAAAAAAATAGGGCTAGCCAAATCTATGGAATTTTAACATTAGTAAAATCACCAGGAATTTCCCTTACCTTCCTCCTTTTATCTTTGCCCTATACCCTTGATATGTGTCTGAATGTGCTTTAAGAAAGATATATCTTTCTTCTACAGGGCTATTTCTATAACCAAACTCCTTTCTTGAAAACAAAAACAAAAATAAAAACAAACAACACCCTAAACAGTAGCAGCTCTAAAAGGTAGATACCTCTGCTCTTGATTGCTGTACTCTCTAAGCATTCCTTTGGCCACTTTCTACTAGTGCTTTTCCTTCTCTGTGGCTACTGAGAAGAAACGAATGCTCTTACTTAATGCAATACTTTGGTGACTGGGTGCAGCCTCAGGCTTGGACTGCACTTGCAGGTAAAGGATTACATATGCAATAATGGACCAGAACCTGAGGGGCAAGGACGATAAGAAATTGAAATGAATAGGAAAAGATCTGGTGGGCCTCACCCTCAAAAAACTAACTTGCCAAAGCACCCTGATCAACTTCGTGGAAGAAATGCTACTCTTAGGTGACTGGGGGGCACCTTAGGAGCTGCTTTCTCCTCTAGCAAGTTCTAGACGTGTCACGAACTTTTAAAGCTACAAAGTCCACCGCCCTGTCACCTTCACAGCCCCATTCTTCAGGGCTGCGTTCAGGAGTGGGAACGCCAGACTCCAGGACGACTGCGCCGCGCAGCAGCGGACCGCTGCAGGGTTAGGTGCTGTCCAGCAGGCAGCTCGCCCGGACGCGCGCAGGATTCCTGCGCCCCGCGTGCGTGCGCACAGCCTTAGCCCCACGCTGCGTAACCTCGACAACTTCCATCACCTGCGGCCTGAGCACAGGCACGCGTTCTAGGGGCGGGAGAAGCACTGAGATGGCTGGCTCGGTTTTGTGCTTCCAAACTCCAGAAAAGTGAGTTTAAACACAGCCAAGTGAATCAGGGAGAGCGCTCTAAATGGTGCCTAGCCGCCTTCGGGGTTCGGTAGCGCCAATATGAAGTTGAAGAGAAGGAAGACCCAAAGCGACGGAGCTGCTGGGGGATGAACCCCAACCCGACCCAGGTTGGCCCGCGCCGCCCGGGTTCTCCTGAAACCCAGCTCCCCTCTCAGTCCCCCCACCCCCACCTCCTTGCGTGTCAGAGCCTGCGGAGCCCAGGTCCTTGGGAAGTTCCTAGGAGTCATCGCCTGAGCCGCCGAGGCAGGGCGCCCATGTGAGTCCTAGCAAATGTCACAGGCCACGCGGAGCCTGGGAACAGCAGCAGGGGGTGGTGAGGGAAGCGGGAAAAACGCGGCTTCGGTTTGGGGGTGGAGTAGAAACTCGAGCCAGAACTGAACATTTTTTCATAGAAGGCTCTCTACAGCTGTACCAATACAGCTGGACCCAATTCTCTGCTGGAGGCCTGGAGATAAAGGTTGTGGCGCTGAAAAGAGTGTCGGACAGCTTCTGATTCACCACTGACTTCAAGATGGGCTTTTTATGGAACCCTGCCAGTCTAGGGTTTAAGGTCGTGGCAGCATCCTTTGAAAGAGATGTCCTCTGCCCCTCTCCCCCTATCCACTACTTTTCAGGGTCTTGTGGAATGACACCAAAGCCTGATTCACTTACTATGACATAAGTGTTTCTGATTGGCAGCTGGAGGATGGGTAGGCAGACAGATTTCTTCACTGGATTGGGATAGGCTGACGGGGCAGGGACAGAAGAAAGCAGCTTTTGCTCAGGTTCCACCTGGTTCTTCTAGGGTGAACCGAGCTGTCTGTCTTGTTTTTTTCCTTTAAAACTGCGACAATTTTTTTTTTTTTTTTTTTTTGGCAGAGGCAGGCAAGGCGGCTCCTCTTTCTCAGGCACCGTGGAACACATCCCTTTACCTGTTAAACACTCTGCTAAACACTTGTGCCTGGGGCTTCCAGTTTTCTTATCTGTAATCATGTGACCTCTTAATTCACTTCAGTCATTCCACATTTCTGCTCAAAAACTCTTGGTCGACTCCCAGTTGCTGTGACATGTGCAATCATCCTTCCCAGCTGGCTCCAAGATGTGGTTCCAGCCTTATTCTCCTTCATTCTCCTAGGCTTCTGCCAAATAGTAGAAGAAATTAATATGGTCTAAAAATGTCCTAGGCATTCTTCTTCCCAGCCTCATATCCTCAGCTGTGGGCATTCTTCTTTCATTCAGCTCTCATTTCACTGGACATCTCCTCCAAAAGTGGTCTCTCTCTTGCCTGGATGTGACTTCACTTTCCTTGAAGCTGTTTTTATTTTGGACTACCCTCTTATGACCTCCACTCATTATGTAATATTTCACGTAATGTCTTTCAACCTTATGTTTTTATTAGACTATGAATTTTTAGAAGCAATGTTTTGTAATAATTGATTTGTTCCCTATCAATTCATTTTTCCAAAAACATTTAAAATGGCTTGTTATAAATGTGGTGGTCCTAGAAGGTCAAAAACAGTCAAGATAAGGCAAAAGAAAGGCACCAAGGAATAAAGGCAAAGACGAGGTATAAGGAAGGCCACAGAAGAACATTACTAGGAGCTGAAGAATTAAGACATTCAAAAGTGAGTTCTCATCTTCCAGAAAACCATTGCAAAGGAGAGAATATGTTGGACTCCACATGTTCATTAGGGGAAGCCACTTTTTCTTATGCCTGTGTTCATCATCATAAGTACCTTAGGGCTCAGCTTTATGTGCTCCATAATAGATACTCAAATCCTTAATAGACTGAAGTTTATTAACCTTCTTTTAAGATCATTGTCAGGAAGCAATTATTTCCTATTGAAAAACCTTCTCCATAAACAATCTCTTTTTCTAACTTTTTGTTATTATACTCCTGGAATCTACTTATGCCTTGCCTGGGGCTACCATTCAGATAAGGGCATCTCTGAAAATTCCTTGTGACCTGAAGAGCTTCCTGTTTTTCTCTCCATCCATCCGTTCAAATGCTACAGTTGTGGTGATGCTAAAGTATCTACATGTATAGTTGGGGAAATCTTAGGTGGAGAATGGTGTCTTCCATGTGGTAGATAACAGAAGTGAGATCATTTGTGACTCTGTGATTACTCAGAGAGCTTAGGCAATACTCTCACCCATGAGATGGGCCAGAAAGTAACCCATAACCTAGCTCTGTTCTCTCCTATCATCAATAAAAAATATGTACGTTTCATTTATTTCTTTAATATTTTGTTTCTTATTTTAACAATAGTTCCCTTTCTTTTTCATTCCCTTGTTCTTTCCCTCCTCCTTTTAGATTTACTTCATTCCTCCCCTTCTTTTAACTACCCAGAGTATTTAGAGTAGCTAGTTCTAATGGGACATTCAGTTTGTGTTTGATGAAGTAGATCCAAGTTGTCAGGGGGAAAAAAAAGGATGCTGTTTATTTTGTTTGTTTGTTTTTTGTTTGGTTTGGTTTGGTTTTTTTACCTTATTAAATCATAGTGTCATTGGACTTTAAAAAGTGGAAGGGATAGCAGATAGGATATTGAAATGGGAGAGATCTCTCTTTATGGGGCAAGAAAAACAGATGAAACCAAACTTAACTTGGTAATATTTTAGGACTTTCTCCAGTAAATGGATATTCTTTTGGGTCTGAAACTGAAGTGAATTACTCTAGATCATGACTGGATGCTGGTCATTTAATTATACCTCTTCATGGTTTGTATATACTCACACAGAAAGGAAGGGGCATAATTTACAGAGATGAATATTCTTTCTTGATGTTTTATCTTCATGGTTTATAGGTATAGTATAGGATTTATGTAATGTGCATGTATCATTTGTGAGGACATTGTGCTGCCCATGTCCATTTTTTCCATTAATTTTGCAATATATACTTGTATTCAAGCAGGCTTGCTATTGTTCCGAACCATTGATTGCTTTCACCAAACTCCATACTGCCTCTAAGATCCTTTAGAGATGTTTTTAGACCACAAAGTAGAGTGAGGGAGTTTTCTATGACAAATGCAAAAAACACCCCTTTTATCTTATTTTATTCCCAGGCTGGTTATGCCTACCTAATCAACCTATGGGTGAGAAGTGTTGCCGGATATCTTTAAATGGGGGAGTGAGGAGGCTAAATATATGCACAAAAACCTAGTGCTTGTTCTCATTCCTCTATAAAGAAACACCCTCAAGAAATTGGAGGTAAAACTCTTGCTTATTTTACTCTTTTCTACAATCTAATAGGAAATGAACAGGAAGAAGATTGTTCAAGAAGGAGGAGTTGACCTTTCTTAGAATGCTTCAAAAGAGTTGTAGAAAAGGTCAGAACTGAAGGATAGTTCCAACGCTGGATACCTTTACAAAGATATTTACTAGACTGGCTATATTCTATTTCCCCCTCCAGATATATTCTCCACCCTTCCCTATCCTGCTTAGTACCCTAGTGATGCTGACACATAAAATTATGTCAAGCTCCCTTGACTTCCCACTTCTAGTTGGGTTCATCCAGTGGGAGATATTGGCAAGAGATCAGATGGTGGGAGGACAGTGAACCTGAATTTTAATTCCCTCATTTTCTCATTGAGTGGATGCTTTCCTCCTCTGAGGGCCTCAGCTCTTGTTGGTTGACCTTTTCAACTTGCTGCCTTCCAGGTTCTGGCAACAGTTCCTTCTCTCTGTCCCTTTAGGTTTAGGGGTGATGAGAATTCCTTATTCTTGTTAGCCTGGAGGTACTGATCTATTTCAGATATTACAATTTGCCTGGGCCAGAGCCAGTTTATATTCATTGTCTTAGCATAATTTATTAACAAATCTTCCTTATACCCCCAAAATACAATAAATTCTATAATTATCACTTCCCTTAGTTCATTTGGTAACCCCCTCACCCAGTTACCTGGTTTGCAGGTGCCATTTGTTTTCTGTGGGCCCCCTAACTGATACAGTTACCGACAGTCATCACAGTATTCATCACTTGATGCCATCATCTAACATTCCTTTCCTCATCTTTGGTGTCTACATTGTGGCATCGTATTAGTTCTATAACTTTTGCGCAGGCAATGGTGGCTTTTGATATATACTTAAATTCTAAATTTTAGGAAAAACTTCCCTGCTTTTAATTATATAAGAAGAGTTCTAAGAAATCCTGCAGTTTTCCCTTTCTTAAAATGACATGTCTTCTTAGTAATATTGCCAGCCAGAAAGCTATGTACTTCCTTGACTGTTGTGTAATTTACTTCATAGTTGCACCCTCATTGTTTATATATATATATAAGGGTCTTAAGAAAAGTGACCATTATGTGAGTCAGGTGGTCTATGAGTCAGGTGGAAGCCATTAGCTTATTTATTATCTGTTATGTTGGGATCTCCTCTAGGCTGAGTACCACTACTATTGGTAATGATATATGGGTTAAGCAATAACCCTAAATATTTCCTTTTAAATCTAATAAGCTCTGAACAGCCATTTTATGATTGTGCCTCATTAAGGTATGTTTTCTTTCCATAGAGCCAGTCAGGATTCCTGAGAAAGGGCTGCTTGAGAATTCTAGATTTCCAGACTCATTGTGGGTGTGGAGGGAGGAAGAAAAAGAAAAGAAGACTGGGAAGTTGAGGGTGATAAATGGACAGCAAGGAAATTTAGGGTCTTAGAGGTTGATCTGGGGCCTGTCCTCAGGTGGGACTAACACTTAGAAAAGATGCTAAGAGTAGGTGGTTGGCAAACTATAGCCTGTAGGCTGAATCCTGACAACCTGCTTATTTTTGTAAATTTTTGTAAGTTTATTGGAACACAGCTGTACCCAATAAAGCTGTACCCAGTGTTTACAGCATTGTCTTTGGCTGCTTTTGCCCTGCAAAAATGGAGGTGAATAGTTGAGAGAAACCATCTGGCCTGCAAAGCTTAATATTTGGTATCTGACCTGTTACATAAGAAGTTTACATTATTGCCTTTGGAATGGATAAGCAATGAGATCCTGCTGTAGAGCACTGGGAACCGTATCTAGTCACTTATGATGGAGCATGGATAATGTGAGAAAAAGAATGTATACATGTATGTATGACTGGGTCACCTTGCTGTACAGTAGAAAATTGACAGAACACTATAAGCCAGTTATAATGAAAAAAAAATATATATGAAGTTTACAGACTTCTGGCATAGAGAATTATTCCATTTAGTCTTGTAATGGATTTGGTTATTGACTTTCTATGGTGTTTACAATCCTTTTTATCAAAAAGAAGATCATCACCCATGTGCAAGGATCCTGTGGCCCCAAACCAGTAATTTCTCCATGACTGTGGTCTTTCAGTCAAGGAACTTTTCTCCCTTTTGTTCTCACTTCTTACTCCTATTCACCAAAGTTTGTACTATAAACTTGTAATTCACATTAAGTAAGTACCTGGGGATATTTCTTATATTCCCAAGTCCTTTCTCATGTACTCCTCTAACAGTTATAAAGATTCAAATTTCTTTTAGAAAACAATTGCTCCAAAAATGCATTTGGAAAGATGGAGTTTATAAACAAAGTTGCATCTTAAGTACTTCATCCTTTGTTATTTTATAAAACAAGAGCCTCAGTAACTCTGTATCTCAGAGAATAAAGAGTACTCTCACCTGTATGAAAGAAGCGATATATAGAATTGTATTGTGATTGTTCTATTAGAAGAATGTGCCAGAGTACAACTTTATTGGGATTCAGTCCAATGAAGAATACTTGCTTATTCTTGAAACCCCCAAACTTCTCTGATGCAATGAGTTGGATTAGTTTTTCCATGTATACTCATATTTTTGTAAAATCAGTCAGAGTTTTTTTTGGGGGGGGGATCTTTTCAGGGCTGCATCAATGGCATATGGAAGTTCCCAGGCTAGGGGTCAAATTGGAGCTGTAGCTGCCAGCCTACACCACAGCCATAACAACTTGGGGATCCGAGCTCAGTCTATGACTGACACCACAGCTCATGGCAATGCTGGATCCTTAACCCACTGAGTGAGTATCCATCCTCATGGATACTAGTTGGGTTCGTTACCACTGAGCCATGATGGGAACTCCCAGAGCGTTTTAATTGGTAACTTTTTTTTAAGAGGATAGTAGTTTTTGAATAATCTTGATAATTTCAGTCCTGTGCATTTAAATTCCTAGTATGATGCTTATATCTGCATTCAACTTCAGATCTAGGATATTGCCTTATTATCTCTTCATGTAACTATATTCTATTTAATATTTATTAAGCATCTAGTAGTTGCACTGAAGTAAATGCAAAGATCCAGATAATGTCCTATGGTATTTTGTTTTATAAATATATGATTTTAAATGAAATGTGAGATATTAAAACAATAATGTTTTAATAATATTAAAACAATATAGTGGGTCAGTGAGTAGTTAATTAGGGCAGGAATCACGAGATGAGGGCATATGGTCCTGACTTTGACTCAGAGCAGTTTGCTTACACATTCTGTTTTCTCTTTATGCCTCATTGGGATGGTTTAAAGAAGAGTTACTAGATATAAAAACCCTTGAATATTTGGGGAGCGGCCCAGTTGGCATTACATCAGTTAAAGTGCAAGTCTCCTTTCTTCTTCAGTTCAACTGTGTACCACTAGGTGTCTCAGTGGGAGTATGTAACCTCACCTGCACCCAAGAAACAGTGTTCCTGAGCAGTGATGTAATGAGTAGGCATGGGCATTCATCTCCTTTTGCAAAGGGCCTGGAGTGACAATCTTCATGAGTCATTATTTTTTAGTTGCAAAGCAAGGCTAATTATCTGTCTTTCCCTGCTCATGCTGAAATAACAGAACACCATAAACTGGGTGTGTTAAACAAGAGACACTTAGGTCTTACAGCTCTGAAGACTGGGGAGTTCATGATCAAGGTGCCGGCCAATCTGTTTCGGGTAGGAGCTCCCTCCTGGCTTGCAGACAGTTGAATTCTCATACGGCAGAGAGGGAGAGGCAAAGAAAGAGATATCACATATATGATCTAACTCCCTCACAAGGGATTAGGGATTCAACGTGAATTTTTTTGGCAGGGGGCACAAACATTCAGTCCATAACATGCATATCTACCTAACAAGTTGTAGACAAGAAGCACTCCTTAAGTGAGAATTCGGGTTTAGATCCTGGAGGCTAGGGACTTCTACTTCTTTTCAGTCTCCATGGTAGATAGAAATACATATTTATTGATGACCGATGAAAGGAGCAATACTGGATGAAATCATTAGACAAATCCTTTATGTTCTGTGTTTTAGAAATGGGAAGTATTTTAAAGATACAGAAATTGTAAAGAAGAATAAAATATCTATATCCCCCCAATCTGCTCTAACAGTTTTTGCATTTTACCATATCTTCTTCAGATTTTTTTTTTTTTTTTTTTAAGAAATACAAGGAGTTCCCATTGTGGTGCAGTGGAAATGAATCTGACTAGGAACCATGAGGTTGTGGGTTTGATCCCTGGCCTCGCTCAGTGGGTTAAGGATCTGGCGTTGCTGTGAGCTGTGGTGTAGCCTGGCAGCAACAGCTCCGATTAGACCCCTAGCCTGGGAACCTCCATAGGCTGTAGGCATGGCTCTCAAAAGACAAAAACAAACAAAAAGAAATACAGCATTACAGATGCAGTGCACAATGGATTAGCTGATCATGTTATATCGATGTTAAATTTTCACATTTTGATCATTGTATATTGTTATCATTTAGGGGTAAAGCGCACATGATGTGTGCAATCTACTCAAATAATTCAGAAGAAAAGTGTGTGTATGTGTAGGGAAAGAAAAAAAGAATAAGAGATGGTAGAGATGGAAAAATAGATAAAGTGAGGGAGGGCATATACAAGAGTTCTTTGTTCTAGTCTTGTACTATTTCCTAAGTTTCAAATTATATCAAAATACAAAAAAATTACAAATACAGTTGAAGCCTTCAATCCTGTTATTACTGTTTATTTCCCAAAGTAATTATTTCTCTGAATTGATATTTATCACTCCCAGTGCATGGCTCTGTAATTTTTTGAACAACTATATGTATTAAAAAATGACATGGTTTTAAAAATTTCTTTTTGTATTCTTCTAGAGATATTATATACATATATGTACATATATTTGTATATATTAGCAAAATGTACATAGATGTTTATATCTATTTTCACCATAAGTGATATCGTTGTTATACATTAGCATGTGCCCTCTTTTCTTCAAATATTATGTCTTAGATACTTTTCCATAACATCCCAAGACACATGTTTCATAAGGAATTTTCCAGAACTTTTATTATTTCATGATATTCTATTTGTATGAAAACATAAAGATTTATTTAAAGTTTCCTGTTTTATGAAATTATTTTCAGTGTGCTATTTGAAATAATGCATCAGTAAATAACTGTGCATTCTTCACTTAGCACATTTTGCCCATGTGTGAATTATCTGTAAGATAAATTCCTACAAGTAAAATCACTGAATCAAAAGATATGCTCATTTGTAATTTGGGTCAGTTTTATCTATTTATCTTTCTACCTCTATCATCTATTTTCTGTCTGTAGAGATACTGATAATACCTCACACCAGTAACATTTGAGAATGTGGATTTTCTGTCAATATAGGGTATTATCAAAATTGCTGATTTTTGTCAAGTTGATGGGTGAAAAATTATTTTTCTTCGTGGTTGCTTTAAAGTTTAAACATCTTTAGTTTATGTATGCTTGGGTCCTTTTTACTTCCTTTTATGTGAGGCGTGTGCTTAAATGCTTTGTCTGATTTTCTAAATGGTTGTTGGTAATTTTCTTATTAATTTGAAAGAGTTCTTTATAAATTAGGGAAATTGTTCCTTTGTTAATCATATAAATTGCAGATATTATCTTTAGTTTTGTGATTTGTCTTTGACTGCCTATAGTGGTTTCTGCTGTGCAGATTTATTTTTTAAAATCTAATTGAAATAATCATTATTTTTTCTCATGTCTTCTTTTGTGTTGTAGCTGGAAAATGCTTACCCATTCTGGGTTTAAAACAAGGTAGCAATTTTTGTTCTTGCTACTACTATCTTGGTTTCAATTTTTATATTTAAACCTTCGATCTCTCTCTGGAATTTACTCTGGGATAAAGTGTAAGAGAGGTATCTACCTTTTTAAAAACAGATGGTTATCTGAATATTAACTTTTGAATAATTCATTTCCTTCAATTGATTTTTAAATGACAATAAAGACACAAATAAACCAAAGGGACCTAATCAAACTTAAAAGTTTTTGCACAGCATAGGAAACCATTAAAAAAACCGAAAAGCCCACAGAACGGGAGAAAAATCTTTGCCAACAATGCAATAGACAAGGGCCTAATCTCCAATATATACAAACAACTCATGCAACTCAACAACAAAAAAACAAACAACCCAACTGAAAAATGGGAAGAAGCCCTGAATAGATGTTTCTCTAAAGAAGACATATGGATAGCCATAGGGCATATGATAAAAAGCTCAATATCACTAATTTTTAGAGAAATGCAAATCAAAACTACAATTGGGTACCACCTCACACCAGACAGAATGGCCATCATTAACATGTCAACAAATAACAACGAATGCTGGAGAGAGCGTGGAGAAAAGGCTACCCTCCTCCACTGTTGGTGGGAATGTAAATTGGTACAACCACTCTGGAAAACAGTATGGAGGTAGCTCAGAAAACTAAATATAGAACTACCATATGACTCAGCAATTCTACTGCTGGGCATGTATCTGGACAAAACTTTCATTGAAAAAGATACATGAACCCCTATGTTCATAGCAGCATTATTCACAATAGCCAAGACATGGAAACACCCTAAATGCCCATTGATAGATGAATGGATTAAGAAGATGTGGTGCATATATAGATGCAATATTACTCAGCCATAAAAAAGACAAACAAATGCCATTTGCAGCAACATGGATGGATCTAGAGACCCTCATACTAAATGAAGTAAGTCAGAAAGAAAAAGACAAATACCATATGATATCACTTATTTGTGAAATCTAAAATATGGAGCACACGATCCTATATAAAAAAAAAAAGGCAGAAACAGATTATGGCCAAGGAAAGTAGACTTAGGGTTTCCAAGGGGAAAAGGGAAGGGACTGTGATGGATGGGCATTTGGGGGGGTTTTGGATGCAAACTGTTATATTTGGAATGGATGGGCAATGGAATCATACTGTACTGAAAAGGGAAATGTGTGTGATTGGGTCACTTTGCTGTACAAGAGAACGTGATGAAACATTGTAAATCAGCTATACTTTAATAAAAAAAGTTGCTTTGTCATATACATAGATCTCTGCCATTATAAAGCCATTGTTATTTATTAAAATCGAATAAACTCCTGATAATACTTTTTGCTCTGAAATCTACTTTATCTAATATTAATAGAGCTGTCCCAGCTTTTGATTATGAAAACATGGTATATCTTTATCAACATTTTTATTTTTAACCTCTTTATGTCTTACATTTAAAGTTGGGTTCTTATGGCTCTCTCTCTGTCTCTCTCTGTCTCTCTCTCTCTGTCTCTCTCTCTCTATATATATATAAAATGACAGGCTTTGCCTTTTAACCTGAATACCTATTCAAAGCATTTATATTTAATATCATTATGAATAACATTGGGTTTGAATCTATCATTTTGCTGTTTGCTTTTTCTATTTTATCATATTTCCTTTGTTTCCTTTTTCTTTTTCTCTGCCTTTAAAAAATTTAATTCAGTTTTTAAAATATTTGATTTTATGACTATATTTGCTTGTTAGCTATGGTTATTTTCTGTTTGTTTGTGACTTCTTTAGAGTTTATAGTACCTATCTTTAGATTTTTACAGTGTACCTTCAAGTAATATACCATTTCATGTGCAGTATATTATAAAAATGAATTTGTTTTTCTCTCCTCTTGGCTTCTCTCCAATTGCTGTCATATAATTTATTTCTACATATTTTTAACCCTTACAATACATTGTTGTTTTGTTTAAACAGTTATCTTTTAAAGATATTTTAAAATAAGAAAAATTTACCTTACATGTTTGCCCATGTAGTCATTATTTCCTGTGACCTTTTTTATGTTGTGTAGATCCATATTTCCCTCTAGTAGTCATATTCCTTCTGCTTGAGGAACTATCTTTACTATTTTGTAGTTCAGATCTGCTGGTAAAGAATTCTTTCAGTCTTTGTAGGTATGACCTACATGTCCACCCCCTAAATTTTTTTGCCTTCAGTTTTCAAAAGTATTGTGCTGAATATTTTATTCTTTGGTTATTTTAAAGATTTGCTCTAACAGCTTTAATTTTTTCAAAAATAAATTTGCTATTACCCTTATAAGGATAAATATAAAATGTCTTTTTTTTCCTGCCTGCTTTATGATCTTTCCTTCATCACTGTCTTTTACCCCCTGTTTTATTGAGATATAATTGACATATAACATTGTGTAGGTTTAAGGTGTACACAGTGTTATTTGATACTTATATGTTGCAGCAGCATTACCACTATAGCACTGGTTAGCACCTGCATCACTTTAAGTGATTGATATCTTTCTTTGTGGTGGGTACATTTAAGCTGTCTTCTTTTGGCAGCTTTCAAATATATAATACAATATTATTGACTGGAATCACTATGCTATATCTTAGAGCCCCCAAAGAAAGCTGGGGTGGGTATACTTATATCAGACAAAACGGACTTTGAGACAAAGAATCTAATAAAAGGCAAAAAAGTAATTATATAATAATAAAAGTGTCAGTTAATCAAGAAGATGTAATATTTGTAAATATTTATGCACCCAGCATAGGAGTACCTAAACATATAAAACAAATACTAACTGACCTGAAGAGAGAAATAAATATCAAGACAGTAATGGTAAGGGATTTTAATACACATTTTCAATAATAGATCTTTCAGACCTAAAATAAATAAGGAAACATCGATCCAACCAAATTTGGTATATTTAGACCAAATATACTAACAGACCTTTATAGAACATTCCATCCAACAGCAGCCGAATACACATTCTTCAGGATAGATCATACGTCAGGCCATAAAACAAGTCTTAATAAACTTAAAAAATAAGAAATAATTTCAAGCATCTTTTCTTACCCCTGTGGTGTGAAACTAGACATCAATTACAAGAAGAAAACTAAAAACTTCATAAATATGTATAGATTAAACAATTCGCTCTGACAAGTCACTGGGTTGAAGATGAAATTTTGAAAATCCTGAGAGAAGTGGAAACACGACATACCAAAACTTATGGGTTGCAGCAAGTGTGATCAAAGAGGGAAGTTTATAGTGATAAATGCCTATCTTAAGAAAAAAGAAACACCTCAAACAACCTAACTTTATACCTCAAAGAATGAGAAAAAGAATAAGCTAAGTCTTTAGAAGAAGGAGGGATATAAAAAAGAGCAGAGCAGAAATATTTAAAAAGGAGCTAAAAAGACAATAGAAAAGATCAATGAAACTAAGATATGGTTTATTGAAAATATAAAGAAAATAGACAAACTTTTAGCTAGACTCGCCAAGGAAAAAGAGCACACATTAATTGTAAATGAAAGAGAAGACATTACAACTGATACCACATAAATACAGAGGATCATAAGGATGATTATAACCAATTGTATGCCAAAAAATTGGGTAATCTAGAGTAAATGGATAAATTCTTAGAAACATAGAACCACCCAAGACTGAATCATGAAGAAATACAAATCTGAACAGACCAATTACCATTAAAGAGATTTACTCTGTAATTAATAACTCTCAATGAAGAAAAGGACCAACTGGCTTCACTGATGAATTCTGTCAAACATTTAAAGAAGTATTAAAACTGGAAGTTCCTGTTTTGGTGCAGAGGAAATTAAACTGTCTAGTATCCATGAGGATGCAGGTTCAATCCCTGGCCTTACTCAGTGGGCTGGGGACATGGCATTGCCACAAGCTGTGGTGTAGGTTGTAGAAGAGCCTCGGATCCTGTGTTGCTATGGTGTAGGCCGGCAACTGTAGCTCCGATGTGACCCCTAGCCTGGGAACTTTCATACATCTCAGGTGTGGCCCTAAAAACCACCACCACCAACAACAAAACCGCAAACCAAACCAACACAAAAGGAATTAAAACGACGACTTCTCAGAGTTCCCATTTTGGCTCATTAGGTTGAGAATCTGACTAGTCTCCATGAGGATGTGGGTTCTATCCCTGGCTTTGCTCAGTGGGTTATGAATCTGGCGTTGTTGCAATCTGTGGCATAGGTTGCAGATGCAGCTTGGATCTAGCATTGTTGTGCCTGTGGCATAGGCCTGCAACTGCAGCTCCAATTGGACTCCTAGCTTGGGAACTTCCATATGCCATGGGTGTGGCCCTAAAAAGACAAAAAAGAAAAAAACAAAATTTCTTCTCAAACTCTTCCAAACAGAAGAGGAAACACTTCCAAACTTGTTCACAAGGCCAGCATTACACTGATACAAAAACCAGGCAGGGACACTGCAAGTAGAGAAAACCACAGAACAATATCCTTGATGAACATGGATGCAAAAATCCTCAACAAAATATTAGCCAACTGAGTTCACCACTACATTAAAAGTTTCCTACAGAATGATCAAATGGAGTTTATTTAAAGGATATGAGGATGGTTCAGCATCTCAAATTAATGTGATATACCACGTTTTCAAGAAAAAAAAAGAAAAATAATATGATCATTTCAATAGGTACAGAAAAATCATTTGATAAACCACAATGTCCTCTCATGATAAAAACTCTCAAAAGAGTAGGTATAGAGGGAACATATCTCAACATAATAAGGGCCACATATAATAAGCCCACACCTAACATATTCAACAATGAAAAGCTGAAAGCTTTTTCTCTAAGATCAGGAACAAAACAAGGTTACCCACTATCACCATTTTTATTCAGCGTAGTACTGGCAGACCTATCCAGCTCTGTTAGGCAAGAAAAAGAAATAAAGGGCATCCAAATTAGAAAGGAAGAAGTAAAATTGTCTCTTTTCACATGATGTGATATTACATATAGAAAACCCTAAAGACTCCACCAACAAAACCTGTTAGAATAAACACATTCAGTAAAGTTGCAGGACACAAAACTGATATAGGAGAATCATTGCATTTCTATGCATGAACAATGAGCGATCAGAAAGAGAAATTAAGAAAACTCCATTTATAATAGCATCACAAAGAATAAAATCTTCATCACAGCTTCTAAGTTATTTGGTTATGATATGTACCTTAATATAGTTTTCATGTTTCTTATGCTTGGGTTTTGTTGAGTCTGTGAGTTTGTAGTTTTTGGAAAATGGCTATTATTTCTTCAAATATTTTTTATTGTTTCTCCTTGGAAACACCACTTACACGTCTGTTGAAGCACTTGAAGTTGTCCTACAGTTCAATGATTATCTTATGCATTTTTTCAATGTTTTCTCTGTGTTTCATTCTGAATTGTTTGTATCGTTATAGCCTCAAATTAATCAATTTTTTTCTTCTGCTCAGTCTAATATGGCTGTTTATGTTATCAAATGTATTTTTAGTTTTAGCTGTTGCATATTTTTGGTTTCTAGAAATTTGATTTGGAATTGTTCTTATATACTTTATGCTTCTCTTAAGCAATCTCAATTTTTCTCTATTTTATTAAACATATAAAATAATTATATTAACTATTTAATGACCTTTCTAATGATGTCTTTTGTCTCTGTTACTTCTGGATCTGTTTCTGTTGATTGATTTTTTTCTACTCATTATTGGTGGCATCTTTCTCATTTCTCACATTCCTAGCAATGTTTGATTGGATCAGTGATATTGTAGATTTTACCTTGTTAAAAGTTGAATTTTTTAAATTAATATTTTGTGCCTTGATCTGTGACATAGTTAAATAGGAAATTTTTATTCTTTTGAGTCTTGAATTTAATTTTTTAGGTGGAACCATTTGTTAGAAATGTCTAGGGCTAAGTTTTCTCCAGGACAGTGACTACAACTTTCTGAGTACTCTACTTGATCTGTGAATTGTGAGTTTTTCTACTTTGGTCACATATTATTCCTGGCCTGATGTGAACCCTAGGGATTATTACTGTGCCTTTTGGGTGTTTCTTTTACTAGCATCTGATATTATCCTTTCATGCATTTGTCAATCATTACTCAGCTGAAGGCTTCAGAGGGACCCATACACAGAAAACATGCTTAGAGTTATACAACCTTGCATTCTAATTCTAGTTCTGCCAGTTACTACCTGTGTAATTTTGGTAAACTTAAATTTTCTTGCTCATGTTCTCATTTGTAAAATGGGGATAGTAATAATTTTTGTGAAAATGGAAATAATCTCAGTAATAATGACTGTGCAGGCTGGCTGAGAGGGTAAGTATTGCTTTGGTCTAACACAGTTCTAGGCACATGGTAAGTTTTAAATGCTATTGTAAAAGTAAGTGGAGGTAGTGAATAATGTTAATAGAATATGATTAAATAGAGTAAAGCACACTGTTCAAAATTTGGTAAGAAGATTTGTCAGAGATAGATAATCTGTAGTTGATTAAACAGGATTATGGCTTTCCAATCTTGCTAAAGATTGCCAAAGAGATAAAAGCAAAAGAAAATCACTTTTTTCGCTTTGAAGACTCATTAAAACTTAGTGCAACTTCTCACTTTACCTTGAGTAAATATAATTTTTTCTTTTGTGTTTTTTAAACAAATTACATATCCTTTTGGAAGGTTAAATTACTTACTGTTGGCTACAAGTTGTCATTTACAGAATATTAGAATTCAGGTATTTTTCTGCATCCCCAGGGAGTCTGACTGAGATAAGTATAAATATTTTTTGTTTAAAGATATCTGGATAATTTTTTTCTAGAGTCATCTATCTTATTATTAATTTTCCAAAAGGATCAGCTTGGTTTTACATTGCCTTGTTCATCACAGATTTTCTTGGTCATCTTGCCATATTTGGAATCAGAAATTTGATCTTCTTGCTGTTCTGTTATCTTGTTCTAGTTGATTATAAAACTTTCTTCTCTGAATTCACTTTGTTTTTCATTCTGGCATTGACAATTAAGCCAGTGTTTGCTTTGTTTCCATGTTTCTAGTCTTCTCTTGCCTTGTTTGTTTTCATTTCACTTCAATTCATATGTTGGCTGTTGTTTGTTTCCACTGCAGGCAAGCACTGCTTCAGTGTTGTGTAGACAAGGACAGCCTTGTGTTTGAAGAGGATCTGTTGGTTTGGCTGTCACTGGTGCTTTCACCTGCTCTAATACTTCTCAACTGCTTTATCCCTTACCCCCATGCTTTTACCTTATCTTCCTCCATTTATGGTCACTTTACTATAGCCATCCTTTCCCTGTCTCTACCTCCTCCCAGAGGATTCCAGTGGCTATCTACTGCCAAAAAACTTGGCAGTGAATGGAAAGGTAGTATCAGTGGCAAGTTGCTGTTAAAACTGACAATCCAAAATCTGCTATTCTTTTCTTGAAATGTGCTTTGCTTTCTTACGGTGTTTTGTTTTTTGTTTTTTTAACTTTGCGTAAAGTGTTTTACTTTAAGTTACTTTGGCCCACATTAATTTTGTTTTCACAAAATTCACATTGGGTTGAACCATTTTCCTTTGCTATTTGCCTTCTACTGTTTCAGTTCCACATCTACTTTCTTCTATTCTTTGCTTTTGCTTCCATTTCTCTTTTTGCTTTTGATACTTTCCTAGGCCAGCTTTGCTCTGTGGTGTAGCCTGGTGTTAATCTTCATTTTATTTTCCCTCCTATTTAGTAGTATAGAGTTGCACAGTATTATTAATGAATTATTAAGCCATGTTTATTTGAATGTTAAAAGCTATTCTATTTTGTTTATAATGGACAGATTCTGGCTCAGATGCATTTACTTCAAATCAGTAATTTTTCTTAAGTGCCTTGTAAGTTTTTCATTTTACTGAGTGCTACTAATACTAAAATAGCTTTAAGATATTTGCAGTCTTTTAGAAGTGTACACAGAACATAAATATATGATGAAGTACTGGAGAGACTAGTATGAAGTAACATTATAGGATATAAGCAAAAATGAAGTGTGGGCTGGAGTTATAAATGAAAAAGCCACTTCTGATCACAGTGGAATAGTAGGATTGAAGGAATTAGTTTTACTGGATTCAAGGCCATTATACTGGAATTTGACATAAACAAGTTTGCAGAAAAACTTAGAAGATACCAATTTTAAAAGATACCTCTCTTTCAGATGATTTTTAAGGTCTCATTCTGATTTACTTGCATATTGTTTCATTAAATTCTCTTTGTCAATGTAGTAGAGATTTCCAGCTGTACTTCAAAACCTGTTCTTTTCATCTTGATGTTAATTAAATCAAGACTGGAAAGTGATTATCAAGCTCCAGGCTGCACTTCCTATCTCTCCTGGTAGGTAGGGATGTTATGCTCTATTACACAAGAAGAAAGTAAGTTCTGTACTCTGTAAGTGACTGATCTTTGCTCCAGCATCTGGTTTACTCTAACATGGTGTTATTCTACCAAAACAGAGTACAAGTGTAGAAAAAAATCCTCTGGCATGTAAAGCTGCCATGTTTTGATATCCTTTGGTGAGATGTGTTCTATATGGATAATTGTCAACTCCAGTTTAACTGTTTCTTTCAAGTCTCATGGCTACCATCTTCAACTCAGTCAACTCAAGATATCCAAAAAAGCCAGTATAACTTTCCTCCTTAGCTTCAACTTTTGCTGCCTATCAATTTTGCTTTCTATTACTTTTCTTTGAGCCACCTTGCCCAGTACAAAATATGTAAGTAATACTTCTGACCATTGTCTTAAACTGTGCTTGTACTGAATGACTGAGTATTTGTCTTGTAATTTCAGCATTGGCTTCAGTCCAGACTTTCTTTGGAGCAGTTTCAGATAGCAACATATAAGTATAGGCTTTAAATTGCATCAGTCTGAGATCCCGGAATAATCCTGCAGGACTCAGAACCACTTTTGAGTCAGTTAGTATAAATTATATGGAAATACAACCACAGGAGATTTATATCAAAGGCTATGACTGGTTATTCTGCTATTTCTACAGAGGACTAGTAAAAATAGAGAAAAAAGCAAATTGAAAAATCAATAAATTATGTCACTTGATAGCACCTGGGCAAAAGTTTGCTGGGAAAGGAAGCTGACAGTGATAGCTATGGAGGGATGAGAAGCTTTAGGGTAATTTCATGGACATCTTCCATCCCTGAGTCACTTAAGTTCGTGCTTGAAGAGATCTTATTTTCCTATGTATTAAATATCTTAACTATAAATGAACTTAATTGATTATATCTAAGATATCTTCCAGATTTCAGATTCTGTTTTTTTCTGCAGTTTCTTTTCCTATGCAAGTATTCAAATTGACCAGAGAAAAGGGAAAAACACAACTTTTACTGGCTTGTTTATATTGATTAATAGCCAGCAAGTTTTTTGGTTAGTAAGAATTGTTTTATTGGGATTAACCTATTATCAGCAGGTGATTTGGGGAATAGTAGACAAATAGTAAGAGGTAGAGTATCTGTCTGCCTGCCTCTCTGTCTGCCTATCTATCTACTTATGTAACATTTATTATGTGCCAGACTCTGGTATAATCACTTTATAAATATGAGCTAATTTAGAATTGCAACAATTCTCTGAAGTAGATAATGTTATTTCCTCACTTTATAGATGAGAAAAGTAAGGCATATCTAGGTAAAGTAACTTTCTGAAAGTCACACAGCTGGTAGCTGGAAGATAGGACTTCAAGCAGTTTGGCTCCAGAGTCAGTTATTTTAAACACAATATTAAAATGATAGACAAAAAGGAAACAAAAATCCAAAGAGCCTCTATTTGATAAAGGACAAAAATAGCCACTTGCTTCCCATTCTTGTCCACATGTGCACACAAATAAGATTCAGAATAAAGTAATACATGCTGGAATTGTGTTCTTACTCTGTGCCTGTAAGTGTGTTATCATCATCACATATGTTGTCCATTTGAATATTCAAAACTGCTCTAGGAAGTGGTACTGTTAGATGGAGCCATACAAAACTGCCTGCCTTTGACCTTTTCTGACTTAGGAAAATGACTTGGAAGGTTCAATCTATTATTGTTGTTCTTTTTTTTTTTTTTTTTTGTTGCTGTTGTTGTTGTTGCTATTTCTTGGGCTGCTCCCGCGGCATATGGAGGTTCCCAGGCTAGGGGTTGAATCGGAGCTGTAGCCACTGGCCTACGCCAGAGCCACAGCAACGCAGGATCCGAGCCGCGTCTGCGGCCTACACCACAGCTCACGGCAACGCCGGATCGTTAACCCACTGAGCAAGGGCAGGGACCGAACCCGCAACCTCATGGTTCCTAGTCGGATTCGTTAACCACTGCGCCACGACGGGAACTCCTATTATTGTTGTTCTTAACTACTGCAACAACAGAAGCTTATGGTGGTTATGCCACTTTACCAAGGTTATGTAGGTTGTGAGTGATGGCACTGGTAGCTTTAAGTAGTTTGTTGGCATCCAGACTTAATGGTTTTATCCGAAATAGTTTTCCGTTTTATCATAGCATATGTTGTTCTGCACAACTTTTCACTTATATGGCTATGTATCCTACTCTTCCATTCCCTATGTCCAAACACATTTGCACATACTCAGAATGGTACTGCTTGCTATGGCCCCTTCTTAACATTAAGATCACTGTAAGTCCTTCCTACTCAATGTACAGCCTGTGATTGGCATTGTTGGCACTACTGGATAGAAATGCACCATCTCAGGCTCCACCCAGGACCTCTGAATCAGAAACTGTGCTTTAACAAAATCTCCATAAATGTATGTAAACATTTGATAATTTCTAGAACATTCTAAAAGGCTGTCTAAAAAGTATGACACACTGGTGGCTCTCCCCTGTTGAGGAAAGGCAATATAACATTCCTTAAATGGAAACAAATGGGGACGAAATGTACCCTATCCAATATATGCATTCTTATGCATTCCGATAGGTGGGACTGATGAGAAAAATTTTTGCAATGTGTTCAGAAAGTTCAGATGTTGGGATCCTTGCTGACAGAGAGAAATCAAGTTATAAGGTCTTATTGAATTTGTTAACCCTATGAGGCTTCATAATTCTTCTGTCCTTCACATTGACCTTCTGTTTACTATGTCCCCACCTTATAAAAACTGAGTTCTATTCCTAAAAATGCTGGCAAAAGTGGGGTTTAAAAAAAATAACGTGCTAAAAGTGTGTAAATAAAGAGCTTATTCTAATCCAAGGGGATTTACCCAGCTCTGATTCACATCCTATTAACTCTAGGGAAAGCCTTCACCCATGCTGATAGAGAACTCACAGGAAGAATTTACTGAGTTAGGAAGAACATGAATCAGGCCCTGGGAAATCCCAGGAGCTAGAATCAAGAGTTTTGAGAGGACCCAGCTAAGATTTCAGTCTAAGCTAGCAAATACCAAGGATAACACAAATGGCCAAGGTGATGATAAATATCCTGAGGCAATAGGTCAAAGCTTTGTAATGTGCTGATAAAATCAAATCCCCTCCCCCACTCCCAGTTTAATAGAACTGTGAATTGCTACTTCACTGGTAAAAGGAGGAAAGGGAAGGTAATAAATATCAGTTAAGCAACCCTGCTTCCACAGAGGAAGTGCAGCAAAGGAAGTTTATAGGTTAGATGAGATTAAACCAGTGCATATATAATTTTCCTGATATTAATCAGGTTTATATGTTTTTGCACATTAATGAAAGTAATTATTGTTGCTTCAGATGGGAATTACTAGCACCTTTATCACAACTCCTGTGGTACAAAATGGTGTTCAGAGAAAGTTTCCACCAAGTACTCAGTTCCTCTCTTTAGGGGTTCTCAATATTACCCTTTCCTTGTGATTTTTTTTCCCTGAGAGATCCATTGCAAATTTTTTTACACAGCGATAACCTACTGTACACATTATCTTGCTCTCTAATCATCTTGCTAAATAGTGTATCTTGGACATTGTTCCACATCAGTACATATAAATCTGCCTCATTTATTTTTTTGGCCACTTTTGTGGCATGTGGTAGTTCTGGGGCCAGAGACTGAACCTGAGCTGCAGTTGCCACCTGTGCCACAGTGGCAGCAATGCCAGATCCTTAACCTACTGCACCACAAGAGAACTTCCCCTTATTACTTTTAATAGCTTTGAAGTGGTCTATTGGATGTTTGGATGGCATCATAATTTACTTAATTTCATATTTATGGACTTTTTTTTTAGGGCCACATCTGTGGCATATGGAAGTTCTCAGGCTAGGGATTGAATCAGAGCTTCAGTTACCAGCCTATGCTATAGTCACAGCAATTCCAGATCTGAGCCATGTCTGTGACCTACACTGCAGCTCGTGGCAACCCAGATCCTTATCCCACTGACCAAAGCCAGGGATTGAACCTGCTTCCTTATGGACTAGTTGGGTTCATTTCCACTGAGCCACAACGGGAACTCCAGCATTTGTTTTTAATCCTATCTTTGACATGTCTGAGAGCATGAGAAAGATAGCATTTAAGGGTGGAAACTCTGAAGATGAACTGCTTGGGTTTAAATTTCCAGCTCTGTCGATTATTAGCGAGGAAGTGACTACACACACTGTGTCTTCCAACACAGGATAAGCAGTTTGCAAGGGTTAGCTACTTTTTCCTTGAGGTAATATATCTCCAGAATCAATTTCCACAAGTTTGATTGCTGTGTCTTTGGGTGCATGCATTCAGAATTGTGACATTGTCAGTGTGTCCTTACAGGTGCTTACAACTTTCACAAAGAGTAGTTGTATCTTTTCCTCCATATTCTCTTCAACACTGAGTGTATTGTGAAATAAACCTCAATTTTTGTTTTGTTTTTTCTTTTGTTTATTAACTAGACAAAGTGCTTTGTTTTGTTTTTTTCTTTTGTTTATTAACTAGATAAAGTACTTACCACCAGTAAGTCTTGGAAAAAACTGAAGGAGAACCCAAAGTTAGGCATAGGATTAAAGTAAAATTTTTTCCAGGGTACATTTTATCATTGCAGGAGTTAAATATAATTCAGTTTTCATCAACCTAAATCTGTAAAGAAAATCTGAAATGCCAGTAAAGATTTAAAGTCTGTATTTTAGGAGGAAAAGTCCAGCTTGTTCTTCTCCAATATTTCTGTTCTCTGCTTACTTGCATGCTAGACTGTCTTTTCTGGTTGCCTTGCATTTAGGAGAGTCCATGTGACTAGCCTGTGGCAGCTTTATGTTGAAGAAATTCGTGCGCCTGCTATTAAGCCTATTCCCTAAAATATCCTCTATTTCTTCTACTCCTTCCTTCTTTGCTCATTGGGCAGCCAGGTAGATTCCTCAAAGGCCCTAAGCAGTGGTGGAGCCACCTGATGGAAGGAGCCTGGGTTCCTGTATAACTGTGTGGAGAAAGCTCATCCCACAGTCCCCTACTGACTAGCATGAGTCTGTGGTACTTGTGAGGAAAAAAATGTGTTTTGTAAAACCACTGAGATTTTGGGGGTGTTTGTTTTAGCAGTTTAGCTTAATTCAGTGTTTCTTGACATTATTTTTAATATTATCTCTCAAAGAATTATTAGATTTTTTTCCATAATTGCTCCCTTTGTGAAATTTGAATGCCTCAGGTATAGCGTATTTCTATTCTTTTTTTTTTTTTCTTTTTTCTTTTTGCCATTTCTTGGGCCGCTCCTGCGGCATATGGAGGTTCCCAGGCTAGGGGTCCAATCAGAGCTGTAGCTACCGGCCTCTGCCAGGGCCACAGCAACGCGGGATCCGAGCCACGTCTGCGACCTACACCACAGCTCATGGCAACGCTGGATCCCCAACCCACTGAGCAAGGGCAGAGATAGAACCCGCAACCTCATGGTTCCTAGTCAGATTCATTAACCACTGACCCACGATGGGAACTCCCAAGTATAGTGTATTTCTATTTATGTATGTTTATCTTTGCTTTTTCAATAAAAAGAGTAAGATTGTTTTGCCCTCCTTCTCCTCACCAAGAGCCAATGTTTGCCCCATTGGGTGCTGTCCCTCCCTCATGTGGATGGTACGGGGCCTACCCTGACTAATACACTTTGAAACACTTTGAAGAACACTTTTGACTTTTTCGTGGAGTAGTTCAAGGCAGTACTACTGGGAATAAGGAAGGAAAAAGATTGGCTCAGCTTCCAGTAGTTCTCATTCTGAGTTTCTTTTTGGCATTTATAATCTGCATAGATACCATGATTTTGCATGCTAATCTTATTAGGAATTCTGACAGAGCACGTGCCTTTAAACTCACTAGTTACAATGCATTTATTCCTCTTTGTGTAAGGGAAGGAGGCAGAAGGTGAATAAGGAGTGGGGAGAGTTGCCTACCCTATTATGCATCATAGTCATTTTAATATGACCAGGTGTCATAGTTATCATCAGATCAATTAACATCACACCGCAGTGCCTCATGGGAGTGAGCTGAGGAGGGATAAGAAGGCCCAGGACCACTGAGTGATTAAGATTAAGCTGCTTGGATAACTTTTTCATAGGATTCTGCATTTCAAAGGACACCATCATCTTGACTTTCTCAGTAAACCAGCATATCAGAACCTTCTTAAAGGGAGTAGGAAGGAATAGAGACAGACACAGCAGTTCTATTGTTGTGGCCCAAGCACTTTATGTGTTGCACACGTGTACATTCTCATCAACACTTATTTCCTTCTTCCTTCCCTCCCTCCCTTCTTTCCTTTTTTTATTTATAGTACCTATCCCAGTGGGTATAGGAGTTATCTCATTGTGGTTTTGATTTCTGCTTCCGTAGTGATTAATGATATTGAGATTTTTTTTTTTTTGCTTTTTAGGGCCACACCTGCAGCATATGGAGGTTCCAAGGCTAGGGGTCAAATCAGAGCTACAGCTGCCAGCCTATACCACAGCCACAGCAATGCAGGATCCATGCCACATCTGCGACCTACACCACAGCTCATGGCAATGCTGGATCCTTAACCCACTGAGCGAGGCCAGGGATGGAACCCACAACCTCATGGTTCCTAGTTGGATTAACTTCTGCTGCGCTATCATGGGAACTCCTGTTTGTATATTTTCTTTGGTGAAGTGTTTATTCAAGACCTTGTCCCATTTTATTTATTTATTTCACACCAAAGTTTGGTTCCTATATTCTTTTTTATTTTTTTATTTTTTCAGCTACACCTGTGGTATATGGAAGTCCCCAGGCTGGGGGTCAAATCAGAGCTGCTCTGAGTCCTATGCCACAGCTTACAGTAATGCTGGATCCTTAACCCACTGAACAAGGTCAGGGATCAAACCTGCATCCTCACAGAGATAACGTTGTGTCTTTAATCCACTGAGCCACAACAGGAACTCCTTCCCCAACTTTACTGAGGTATAATTATATATAAAATCGTAAGATAATTGAAGTGTGTATCATAGTTATTTAATACACATTTACATTGTGAAAGGATTTCTCCCATCTAGTTAACACATTCATCACCTCACATATTCCTGCCCCCATCCCTGCTTTTTGGGTAAGAACAGTTAGATTCTTCTCTCTTAGCAAATTTCAATATAATACAGTGTTATCACTTATACTCATTATGCTTTACTTTAGACCTTATTCAGACCTTAGCTGTCTAATAGCTGAAAGTTTGTGCCATTTCACAAACCTCTTTCTGTGCACCCACTGCTCCAAGTCCTAGAAATTTGCCCATTTTTAAATGAGGTTAATTTGCTTTTGTTGTTGTTCTTGAGTTGTAGGAGTTCATTACATATTCTGGATATTAATCCCTTGTCATATATGTAATTTGAAAATATTTTTGCCCTATGAGTTGTCTTTTTACTCTGTTGATTGCGCTTTCACTTTTAAAATTCCAGTTTCTCTAATTGAAAGTGAGGTTTTCATGTGTACATTGACCATTTTTATGTGGACTGCCTTATATGTCCTTTACCTATTTTTCCTTTGGTAATTTTTATTTTATTACTAAATTGAACTAGCCTTTTCTTCTCCTTGTAAGTTAAAAATACATATATGTGTAACTTGGTCCCCATGCTGTACAGTGGGAAAAAATAAATAAAAAACAAACAAAAGTTTCATTTGCCATATGTATCTTTTAAATGCTTAATTGAATTTAATCTATAAATATTGTTTTTCATAAGTTTTCCATAGCCAAGGAGTTCCTGTTGTGGCTCAGTGGTAACGAACTTGACTAGTATCTAGGAGGATGTAGGTTTGATCCCTGGCCTCGCTCAGTGGGTTAAGGATCCAGCATTGCTGTCTGCTATGATGTAGGCCAGCAGCTGTAGCTCAGATTCAACCCCTAGCCTGGGAACTTCCATATGCCGCAGGCGTGGCCCTTAAAAGGGGGGAAAAGAGTTTTCTATGGTCAAATTTAACAATCTTTTATTCCATGACTTGGAAAAGCTAGAAGTCTTTTTTAGCTAAGATTATATAAATATGCAAATATAGTACATACATAAACGCCCAAGACTACCTATTTTTTTCTAGCACTTTTGTAGTTTCAGTTTCAGTTTATTTTTATTTTTAATTTTTGCTTTTTTTTTAGGGCCGCACCTGTGGCATATGGAGATTCTTAAGCTAGGGGTCGAATTAGAGCCACGGCTGCCAGCCTATGCCACAGCCACAGCAATGGAGGATCCAAGCCGCCTCTACGACATACATCACAGCTCACGGCAAGGCCAGATCCTTAACCTACCGAGCAAGGCCAGGGGTCAAACCGGCAACCTCATGGTTCTTAGTCGGTTTGTTTCTGCTGCGCCACGACTGGGAACTCCCTGTAGTTCCAGTTTAAATTGGGGGTTGTATCAGTTTATTTTTCCACTTTGCTATCCAATTGCCTTATACTCTTTATTAAATAATCCAGTTTACTCTGACAAATTTGAAATGCCACCTGTTATATATTGAATAATCATAGTATTTTCTAGATCTTCTTAGTCATAATGTTAAAAAATTAAATTATAAAATTTTCTGGATTCTTTATCTATCTACGTATCTATCTATTTTCTTACCTATCATGTTTTCATTTGCAAAAATAGAGTATCTTTGGAAGGTTACAGAACAAATTTATAATCATAGTGACTCTTGCAAAGGAATAGGAAATAGGGTAATTGGAAGAAATGGGAAAGAAAAGAGACTGACTTTCCACTGTATACTCTTATGTATATTTTGAGTCTAGTACTATTGATAAGTATAAACCTATTCAGAATAAATACAGTTAAATGGTACATAAACATCAAACAGCACCTCACCCTTCCCCTCATCATCCCTGCCTGCTCATAAAAATGTCCTCTTAACCTTTAATATCCACCACTGACCAGAATCATCTGCTTCTTCTAATCCCTGGGGCCTGAGGCAATATTCAGTTCCCTAAAATGAAAGCTGCGAGGCTACTTAAGGTCTCTACTGCCTCCCTAACTCTTGATCTGAAGAAAATGAGGAGTTTGCTTGTGGGAGGCGGATGGAGCCCCACAGAGAGGAGGGCAGTGAAGGTCATCGGCAGGATCTCATAGCATGTAAACCCCCTGCGAATGCAGGATACTGTGGTTGAAGGTCTTGGGAGAGCTTTCAAGACTCATATTATTATTTAACACCACCAATGATTAAAAAAAAACAACCTCCAAGCAGTATTTCGTAAGTGTATTCTGTGGAATATCAATCTGTCAAGGTAACTTTTAATTCATTTTTCCCCCTTGTGGTCAATGAAGTTTGCAAAACCAGTGAAGTGTCTCCTCTTTGGAGAGTGATGATACACACTAACATTTTAAATGTCTGAGAAATTTTGTAATTTGAAAAACCCTCTTTAATGTCTGTTTAAACTGGAATCTCTAAACTTATTTGACCACAGAATCATTCTCACCCACCCATCTCTCCAATCTGGTCATGACCTACTGTGGCAGTGTGGAGTGGGAATGGTGTCAGCTGTGATGACCAAAAGAAAGAGACACATGCTAAAGCAGTGGAAAGGAAATGCCAATCTGAATTTGTATAAGGTACATTTTTAGAACACTATTTTGATATTTTGATTATAATGAGCAAGGAATGGATTATAAATAATTTGGCACATAAAAATATTGCTAATAAATGGGTGCTTTTAAAACTTCAAAACAGTCCTCTTCTGAAAGTTGAATACCAATAATCATGTTTTTACCCTTTACATGTTTAGCAAATCCTGTCATGGTCAAAGTGGTCATTGGCTCCGAGCCTTTCTGAAATAGCACAAATCTGAATTAGGCAAGTCTAAATCAGTGACATCTGCCTAAGGGTGCAAGTTCTGGAATAAGGGTAATAAACTCCACTTTCTGGGTTTTTTTTTCCTAAAGTGTCTAAAGCAGTGGTTGAAAATGGTAGCGCTAAAGGGTAGCCTGCGAGAATGTGAAAAGCAGAGAGGAGAAGGGAAGAGAGGTGCCTGTGGTAGAGATTACCATTGACCATGTCTCAGGTGTCACTCAGTGCCCTCAAGGTTGAGGGTCATCTATCCCAAGAATGTCAGGCTTTAAATGTTCTTATTTCTCAGAACTGACACTTTTGGATCTAGGCAGAGGTAGTGCATTTATTCTGTCTTGATGAGGGTTTTTTTTTTTTTTTGTCTGCTCTGACATTAGGAGCTAGTGAGAAGGTTCACAATTCTCATTTTGTGTCATGTAAAGGAATGCTCTAAGATATGGTTCTCAGCTCAGCAATATGTTAGAATCACTCAGGGAAACATAAAAGCATACCAATGCCCAGGCCCCACCCCAGGCCAGTGAAATTAGAATCTCTAACATCGGGTTCTAGAAGTGGCTGTTCTTTTTTTTTGTTTTGTTCTGTTTGTCTTTTTGTCTTTTCTGGGACCGTGCACTCAGCATGTGGAGGTTCCCAGGCTATGGGTCGAATTGGAGCTGTAACTGCTGGCCTATGCCAGAGCTGTAGCAACGCAGGATCCGAGCCGAGTCTGTGACCTACACCACAGCTCATGGCAATGCTGGATCCTTAACCCTCTGAGCAAAGCCAGGGATCGAACCGAAACCTCATGGTTCCTAGTTGGATTCATTAACCACTGAGCCATAACGGGAACTCCCCTAGAAGTGGCTGTTCTTTAAAAGCACCCCAGATGACTTTATCTTCAAGGTTGAGCCACCGCTATAATGATCCAGGAGATGCCTGTTGAGAATCAGCCAGCTCACCAACAAGGACACAGGGGACATTAAGTAAACTTGGTACATTGCAGGTCATACACTGAGGCAGCTCCTGTCTATTTGCAATTAAACCTGTAGTTCTGTAAGATTTCTGATTGCTGGATCTGAGGATAGAGCATATAATGCCTTCCAGAGAACCTTACCCCAAGGTACTGCCACCTACCTGAAACTGTAACTGCGTCTTCGAAGGGCCATTGCAGCATTCTCTCAAGCGAACTATTTCAGAGTGGTGGAGAACATGGTAAGACTAGGGCACTCCATGAGCATGGGCCCATTGCCACACTTCTTTTACAGCGAAGTGAGTTCCTTGATCAGAAGCTTAGTGTTCTGTGGAATACCATGGTGGTAGATAAGGCTAAGGCATTCTGTAAGTCCACAGGTGGTAGTGTTGGCGGAAGCATTGCATGTGGAGAAGGCAAATCGGTTAAAATCTAGAAAACAAGATTTAGTATGATTTTGTCAGTGTTTATTTACCATTGGACAAAGGTTAAGAGAGGACGGAGTCTGGCAGAAATGAGCAATTTGATCAATAAAAATCTATGAGGTAGATCAGGCTCTCTTGTAGCCTGAGTGAACTCCGAGTAAAGACTCTTGACTCTTTTCCAGGTAATCTCTAGTTTGATAGGATTTTTGATTCCCTGAAGGGAATAAGTTACATATAGAATAAGAGTAATCTGTCACTGGTACTTTTCTCATTTTATTTTAATTCATTGGCAAGTGTATAAATAATTTTTGAAGAGTAGGAACAAGTTTTACAGGATCTTAACATCATTGGAACAAAATTAATTTATTTAATTCACATGTTATCATTGAAGCAGAGTTAGAAAATACAGTTCTGCAAAAAAAATTTATTAAATGAAACTGATATTATTGGGGTGACTTTGTTAACATTTGAGGTTCAACTGGGTTAGGGTTAATTGGCCTTTTCTTAACTGAAGGTCCATTGGATGAGCTAATTGGTGCTCTCTATTTTCCTTCTATTATTGGTGTATAACATTAGTTGCCATTGGTATGCTGGAAAAGGGCATCTAGCAAACTTCTTATACTTCCTCTCCCTCTAGCTGAGTTCTGCCTTCACTGAGAGTCATCAATTGAGTTTGTACCTAATTCTTATTTATGTAACTATGTAATTAAATGTTATCTGAAAGATGAGCAAAAAAGATTGTTATCAATTCTATGAAAACTAGGTTGAACACTTTGAGAAAATTGGATTAATAATGATACTCATAAATTTAGTAATTTGGTATGAGCAAGATAGCTATAAAATATAAAAGAGTAAAATAAAAATCTAAAAAGATTTTACACTCAGATTTCCTTACAGTGTATAGTTTTACTAGATTTTTAAAAAAATGAAACCACATCATATGTAATCTTTCAAGACTTTTTTTTTCATTTGGCAATTTGTGAAATTATGTATTTATAGTTAATTTGATAGTAATAATTTATTCATTTGCACTGCTACATAGTGTTCAGTACCACATTTGACAATGTAACAGAATTTGTAAATATATTTTTTGTTGACAGACACTGTAGTTTACTTTATTATTTACTTCTATAACCATTTACTTACTTTATTATTTACTTATATAACCATCTAATGAACATTCTTGTGGTGGATTGTCATTAATAGTTCTTTTAGAAACTTTCTGTGGGCAATAAGGCCTCTCAGATGAAATGTTTAAATGTGTATTTTCCACTGACTGAAAATAATAGTTTATTCAGATAAATAACTTAGGTTGACAGTTTTTTGAACTAATCATTTTGGATATATATGACTAATTTTCTTCTAATTTTTTTTTGTTGTTGTTGGTAACATGTTTTCTCTGAGTCTAAGTCAAAAAATCAGCCATAAACCTACACTACATATAGCACTTTCAGCCATTTTTCTAAGGATACAAATAAATATGGACTCAACAAATTTAGTACACTAAACTAGTTGGTATACTATAGCAATATATTTTCCAATGTTCTTTTATATTTTTCTAAAACTTAATTTTATTGGTTGCATAATAATTTACAGACAGCCTATAGACTTTTAATTTTTAGATATTCTCCTATTTTAAAACATGTAGGTTGCTTCCAGTATTTTGCTATGATGTGTTATACTGCATTAGAGTCACTTACCTGGAGCTGTCTAAAGTCAGCATGTAATGCAAAATCTCATAATAGACATAATTATATCTGAAATTCTCTTAAGCAGTTGCCATGTGCAGTGTCACCTCAAGTGACACTGAAGTTCCATCTCACCATAAGTCTATCTTGGGCAGATTTTCTCTAGAGTATCAGTATTTTTTGGTTGTAGGCAACAAAAACTGCTATGACATTTTTAAGCAAAAGAGTTATTCATCAACAGGTTATGGGATGTTATCCTTAATTGGGGAATCAGATAATTGGATTTGGAAAATAGGCAAAAACCAAGAAGTTTTTGGAGGTTAGGTTGCAAGAACAGAGTGGTCCATGCTTCAGTGCTCTACTGCAGTGAATTAGGCCTGCAAATAATCAATCCTTCCCTGTATCCTTTTCTTATGATGAAAAGCTCTGATTGGTCAAGCTCAGGTTATGTGCTCACTGCTTAGTTGTATTAAGAGGCAAAGAAAGAATTTTGTTCTCTTGGCTTTTGTGGTAGGAAATGCCATGAGAGATAAGTGTTAGGAATTGCCCACCCAAGAGAACCTTAATCATGGAGAAATTTCACCCAAAGGGAAATCATGTTACTAACAAGGGACGGGAGAGTGGTTGGATACCAAGAAGCCAAGAAACAGCAAATATTGCCAGTTAACATTTTATTCCAGTTAAATGTAAGAGAAGTTGGCTAAGGCTTAGGGGCCATGTGGTGCAAGCAAGAGTAACAGTCAGCAAATGAGAATTACATGTTCTGAGAAACATTCTGGAACTAACTGAGAGAAACAAGTTCATAGCTGTCAATGTTGTGCTTACCCTCCAGCTGAGGCTTATGGTATGACTGGCAGAATCATCACCTGCATTATTTAAATTATTACTATAATCATTATTTTTGCAGAGGCTAAATTATGTAAATTAACTGTGTACATGCTGGAACTCAAATGTATGAATAAGAACTAAAATCTTCTCTGAGATAAGCAATATACATTTTAGAACACACATTTCTGGGAGAACTTCCAGTTCCCCAAGGTCCTAACTGCATAGAAACGGTTTCTTCACTGAGTCCCTGGATAGTGTTCAGGGAATCTTTGATCTCAGTGAAATTGATATCATACTTCGTGTGCATTTTTCTTGGGAGACATTCAAATGGAGTCATCAAATGTTCATTGGATACTATGACCTAAATAAGAACCATCTTTGCATCTTTTTCCTAACATCCAGAGTAAGAATTAAATCATTCAAAGACAAGCACAGCCACAGGAGGTAAGGCTTACAATATTTCAGTTAAGGTAGGGAATCCTAGAGGAAGAGTAATTTGTAGGAAAATCCTTGCCACATGGTCCTTTAGCAGCTTCCTTTCCCATCAGTCCTGGGGAACAAAATTATGTCATTTTAGTGGGATGGCTAAAACTAATGTAGTAGATATCTAGGGACAAAACAAGTACTGCTATGAGGCTAAAAAGAGTTCACTACTCTCTGGGAATTGGTGGCTCCTTTTCCTGATTTATACATCATGCAGAAGCCCCTGGCTCCCTGGATTTCCTATTAGGTGTTCCTGATAGAAAATCTTATTGCTAATCTTGATGTAAATTCATATGTCAAAGAAAGGTATGGGTTATTTGGTGTTCCCCTCGTGTATCAGTGGAAATTAATCTGACTAGTATCCATGAAGATGCAGGTTTGATTCCTGGCCTCCTTGCTCAGTGGGTTAAGGATCCAGCATTGCCGTGAGCTGTGCTGTAGGTTGCAAACACAGCTCAGATCTGGTGTTGCTGTGGTTGTGGCTAGGCCGGTGGCTACAGCTCTGATTGATCCCCTAGCCTGGGAACTTCCTTTGCTGCAGGTGCAACCCTAAAAAGACAAAAAAGGAAAAAAAAAAGGAAATGTATGGGTCATTGGAGGTTCTCTTTTCTTTCCTTTTGCTCTGTGCAAAATCTCCTACATGATATTTCTTATCCAGTCTGCGTGTCTGAGCCCTTCCAGTGATGATTCATCTCTTCATGAATTAGGTTTTTCACTTTAAACACATCTTAATAGGCCATTTAAAGTAAAATTTTATCTTACTCTTTCAATAGGGATAGTTTCCCCATAATTTTCTCATTGAAACGGCAGAGCATCTTAATAAGGTGCACAAAGATTTTTCACTTTCTAGCATTTTACAGCTTTTCGTAACCTCATCATCTTCATCTGGTCTCTCCCGCTTTCCTTGTAAGATCATGTCTGTTGACTCTGAATTTCCTTATGGATTTTACTCTGTACTTCAACGTATCATTTGCTTTTTTTTAATTTTTACTATATTTTTTATTTTTCTCTCCAGATTTGGAGGAAGGATTCACTTCCCCAAAGTAAACTACTCTGTGAACTGGATCTTTCTGTGACTCCCCTGAAAATCTCAGGCTCTGTCTTATTCTCATCCTTGCTTCTTCCTGGTCCTTTTCCTGTGCTTTCAAAATGCCGTGGTATCTGCCTGCTCTTTATAAAAATATTTTCTTGTTTTTATTTTACCACCACATTTCTGAGTTAAAAGCTCACATCTTTCACATTTCTACCATTCATTCTTTTTAAAAACAGTTGTAATCTCACTTCTATCTCAAAACTGTATTATTGTCATTCAGCATTGAACCAGTAACTGCATTCAGGGGCTGTTCTTGGCTTAAACTTCTTGGAGGCTGGAGCCTGAGATCACTCTCTCCTTGAAACTGTAAATCTGTATCATTTGTTGACCTAGGCCAAATATTTTAAAATGTTTTACATGTGATAATTCATCTTGTCATCACTACACTTCATGAGGTGGTACCACGATTATCCCCAAGGTACAGATGAGGAAATTAGGGTGAGAGAAAATAAGGATTTGTCTTAAAGTCCAGTTCAGCTGTCCTTGGTTCTTTGTTTCTCATTTCTACTTGTTTTTTTTTGGCTGCTTCTTCACTGGCTTTCCTTTCTACCATCTTCCTGTGAGCATTCTGTTCCTCACAACAGCTGTTTGCCCTCATTTTCTCTCTCTGCTCACTTGCCTTCAATAAAGTGGTCCTGCTTTATTAATAAGATTAACATCTTTTTGAGGATCAACTCTTACTACTCTTGTGACTGCTCATTTTGGACTCGCAGTTCTGGTTTATTTGATTGCCCACATCTAACTGGACATTCCTCTTCCCTCCTGCTATTTCATTTATACCTACCTTTTAAGAGCTAGCCTTTTCTGATCTCCCTTTTATTTTCTGGATTCCTGTAACTTTTATTGCCCAGAACAATCAGTTTGGTAATAAATGACCTACTCTACTGTGTACTTATTATATGCATGTCTTGCCTTTTCAGCTCCATAGGAAATTCTTGGAGAAATGGGGCTCTGCCTTTTCATTATTCTACATTGTCTTTCTGTTGTGTTGTTAGTATCTAACGTCTGACATAGTGGTGACTACATGATAGATGGTTTATTAGCTAAGTACTTTAGCTCCATGAAAGAGAAGGCAACTGTGGCTAATATAAGCAAAAGAAAAACTGTGGTAAGGATTTGGGAAGCTCTTGGAACTGATAGGAGCTAGAGCACCAGTTGTCTTATGGGAGGAAAGGTTAGTAATTGAAGTCCAACCAGGCTGTATTAGAGTAAAGAGGTAATTCCTACCTCCAAATATCATATTGCTGCTAGGAAGGAAAAAAGGATATTGGAAAACAACCCTCCCAGAAGTCTGTAATAGATACTGAATAAACATTTCTGGAATGAATGAGTTAATAACCTTGTGACACTAATTACCACACTTAGGTATAGTTTTGCAAAACTGGTATAATGTATTTGCATATATTCTTTTTGATTAGAGCTGAATCAGGATGCATGTGATAGTTGGGGCTGCAGAAATTCAGAAGGAAGAGAGCCCGTCAAGTATATTGTAAGCATAAATTTAAAAACTCCAAAGAAAGCAGGCCCTCATTTGGATATTTAGACTCTAGACAGTTTGCTTAGAGATAAGACTGATATTTGGTCATGTATCATCTGAACTACACTTCAGACTATATCTAAAGTTTTGGAAGAAAATGCAGAATAATATAGAAATTGGTTTCAAGGTCAGCATGGTAAATCAAAGGGAGTTCTAACTCTTCTTCCAAGCAACTCTCTTCACTATTAACAAGATCACTTTATCCCTTCTTTTCTGATTCATCATTAATTAAGGAGAGAAGTTAAAGAGATAAGAATAAAAGTCCCTCCCACTAGTTAAAAAGCCTATCTTTTCTGAGAAAATCACATTCTTTTTTTTTTTCTTTTTTGCCTTTTTTTCCCTAGGGCCGCAGCTGTGGCATATGGAGGTTCCCAGGCTAGGGGTCCAATCGGAGCTGCAGCCACCGGCCTACTCCAGAGCCACAACAATGCAAGATCCAAGCCATGTCTACAACCTACACCACAGCTCATGACAACGCTGGATCCTCAACCCACTGAGTGAGGCCAGGGATCAAACCCACACCCTCATGGTTCCTAGTTGGATTTGTTAACCACTGAGCCATGATGGAAACTCCCTCTTATTCATTTTTGTTGCAGTTTTAAGGTGGTCCATGAGGAGCTCCCTGGTGGCTCAGCAGGTTAAGGATCTGGCATTGTCACTACTGTGGCTTGTGTTGCTTCTGTGGTATGGGTTTGATCCCTGGCCCAGTTACTTTAACATACTATGGTTCCCAAAAGGTGGTCCATAATGAATTATCACTTGCAGGAACATGATGAAACAAATACCTTTATTGATTGCTTATCAAGAAACACCAAATGAGTCTTTAAACACATTCCTCATCAACTTATTCATATCAGTCCTGGGATGTTCATATGAAATTGTGCCCTTCTTTGCATTTGGACAGACTCCCCTGGGGCCCGTAGATATACTGGTCTTCGAACACTATAAGCCTGGTCCTTTTGCTTGTCTACTGGGATATTCAGCAGTGGCAAACCTAAAGCTCTGGCTGCCATTTAAGCTCTCTCCAGATTTGTGATGAAGCCTTCATGGCCTTGTCTAGGATAGATTTCTGCCTCTTCTCTCTCCTTGCTTTTATTACAATTCTATTTTCCAGCTCATTGGTCCCAAATCTTTAGTCCTAGTGACACTCTCCTCTTAATTTAAAGACATATGACTGGCTGCTACATGATTTCATAAATATATATTGTCCTGGAATTAGTGCTCACCTGTATATCCTCCATATGGGACTTACTTTTATAGAATAACCTTAGGGAGGTTGGCCCTAAGCATTCACATCAAGGGTTTTTAAACTCTCAAGGGTTTTAAAACTCTCCTGTAGTTTACAGCTTTACCCAAATTGAATGATATATAATCAAAGTCATGTGCTTTTATATAGATGAGATTCTTGTCCTTCCAACAAAGCTGTGCAGTGTAGGTAAAATTTCACTAAGGTACATAATGTTACAAAGAACGAACTATTAAAATGAAGCAATTTTAGTGCCCTCATAGTAAGTAACAAAGCTTTATGGATATTGTACTTCCTCCTTTACCCAGCTCTAACCCCTTACTGTCGCATATAATTGTGCAGGTTTTGCATCACACCTCCCTAGGGGCTACTGTTCATGTTGTAATCTAAGTAAACGATGCTACTTGGATTTATACAGTACACAGCTGTGCAGCCTCACCTGCCATATTAAGTTGTTGGATAGATACATATTACTTGCTGGAAGATATCCACCAAAAGTACTTATTTTGATACTTAGTTTTAAGGCTTTTTTTTTTTTTTTTTGGCCACAGCTGCAGCATGTGGAAATTCCTGGGCCAGGGATCGAACCCATGTCCCAGTAGTGACAATGCCGGATCCTTAACCTGTTGTGCCATAGGAGAACTTCTTAAGGCTACTTTTGTTGTTATTTCTTTCATTGTAGCAGTTAAGTGGTAGAAGCTGAAGTGAGGTTATTCCTACCTAGATCATATAATAAATATGTCATTAGCACATAGGATCCTATTCTCTTCTCTGTAGCAGGTGGTAGGGAGAAAATATAGACAGATCATTAGAGTATTAATCTAATAAGGTACCAATGAAAAATAAAGGAGATTCCAGTATAAAATTCAGACTGAGCACAGGCATTTGTCTCCTTTATCTATCAGTATCTTTATAACAAGAGATACAAATTGAGAAAAAAAAAAAACCCTCATCATAACTGTTCCAGGAAAAGCTTGGAATTATGATCAATTTCCTCTTCTTCCATATTGAAAAATTTGGGAATGAGTACTGATCCTGATGAAATACTTGGGGGCTGAGTGGCAGACTTTTAGGGGAAATTTTCTTTTAAATTTCTTACTCAGAATTTCCCTAAATACCCAGGTGGCTACAATTTATTGGAGCTCTTGGAAAAATAAAGTCTCTCTTCTTGTTTATAAAAGCTGCTTGCAAAAGTTTAGCTTTGTCAACTAGTTGACTAGATAAGTTTTCTTTATTTAAACAAAGATGGTGGTCTGTACTGCAGAGCACTTGTAACTTCATGGGATATGTAAATTCATGGGACATGAAACCTGCACTTATTTGACTATCTGAAGCTAAGCATTGCACATTCCAAAACAGAATGCTTGCTCTGACATAAACCACAGCAACATCTTCTCAGATCTACCTCCTAGAGTAATGACAATAAAAACAAAAATAAACAAATGAGACTTAATTAAACTTAAAAGTTTCTGCACAGCAAAGGAAACCCTAAACAAAACAAAAAGCCAACCCACAGAATGGGAGAAAATCTTTGCAAATGAATCAACTGACAAGGAATTGATCTCCAGAATTTATAAACACCTTCTGCAGCTCATACCAAAAAAAAACAAACAACCCTGTCAAAAAATGGGCAGAAGATCTAAACAGACAATTCTCCAAAGAAGACATACAGATGGCCAAAAAACACATGAAAAGATGTTCAACATCACTCATTATTAGAGAAATGCAAATCAAAACCACCATGAGGTACCACCTTACACCAGCCAGAATGGCCAGCATCCAAAAATCTACAAACAATAAATTCTGGAGAGGGTGTGGAGAAGAAGAGGACCCCTATTACGCTGTTGGTGGGAATGTAAATTGGTGCAACCACTGCGGAAAACAGTATGGAGATTCCTCAGAAAACTAAACATAGAATCACCCTTTGATCCAGCAGTCCCACCCCTGGGCATCCATCCAGAGAAAACCATGACTCAAAAAGATACATGTACTCCAGTGTTCATTGCAGCACTATATACAATAGCCAAGACATGGAAACAACTTAAATGTCCATCGACAGAGGAATGGATAAAGAAGATGTGGCACATATGCACAATAGAATATTACTCAGCCATTAAAAGGAAAGAAGTAATAGTGTTCAAAGCAACATTGATAGACATAGAAATAAATCATCATGCTAAGTGAAGTCAGTTAGACAATAAGACACCAACATCAGATGATATCACTTACCTGTGGAATCTAAAACAAGGACACAATGAACTTATTTGCAGAACAGATACTAACTCACAGACTTCAAAAAACTTACGGTTTCTGGAGTTCCCATCGTGGCACAGTGGAAACGAATCTGACTAGGAACCATGAGGTTGCAAGTTCGATCCCTGGCCTTGCTCAGTAGGTTAAGAATCTGGCATTGCTGTGAGCTGTGGTGTAGGTCACAGATGTGGCTCACATCTGGTGTTGGTGTGGCTCTGGCATAGGCCAGCAGCAACAGCTCCAATTGGTCCCCTAGCCTGGGAACCTCCATATGCCCCAAGTGTGGCCCTATAAAGACAAAAAAGACAAAAAACAGAACAAAACCTCATGGTTTCCAAATGAAATAGGTTGATGGGTGGGGTGATGCACTGGGGGTTTGGGATGGAAATGCTATAAAATTTGGTTGTGATGATCATTGTACAACTATAAATGTAATGAAATTCATTGATATATCTATATGATATATCTATATGATATATATATAAGAGAATGCTTGCTTGAAGTTGTAATCTGGTGAGGGATTATTCTAGAGTCATTGCTTATGAGGATTGACTATCTTCTGTTCTAATAGGTAGTGAAAAATAGGAGATCAGAGGACATCAAGAAATGAGAAATTTCAACAAATCTGAAAGGTGGTATTTAGAGACAAGTTGATGGATGAAACAGCAAAAAGTATCACTGCACAGAATATATTTTAGAAATTGTAGGAGTTCCTGTCGTGGCGCAGTGGTTAACGAATCCGACTAGGAACCATGAGGAAGCGGGTTTGGTCCCTGCGCTTGCTCAGTGGGTTAACGATCTGGCGTTGCCGTGAGCTGTGGTGTAGGTTACAGACGCCGCTCGGATCCTGCATTGCTGTGGCTCTGGGTAGGCCGGAGACTACAGCTCCGATTGGACCCCTAGCCTGGGAACCTCCATATGCCGTGGGAGTGGCCCAAGAAATAGCAAAAAGACAAGAAAAAAAAAAAAAAAGAAGAAAGAAATTGTATTGAGCAGATGGGAGCTGGTTGTATTAGTGCAAGTCATACATAGCTTGTGCGCAGAGTTAGCAAGTGTTAAGGATGTAGTGCGTAGGAGGTCGAGCTGAAACTGGGGGAATTAGTCCTAAATCTCTCCCTGAAATAGAGGAGAGCCACATTAGCTGCACAGAATAATATCTGTATTCTTTCCTTAAAAATATTTTAAATTGTGATAAAATACACGTATCATAAAATTTATCATTTCAATCCTTTTTAAGTGTTCAGGTCAGTGATACTAAGTACATTCACATTGTTGTACAACAGTCACCACCATCTACTTCCAGAACACTTCAGCCTTCAAAACTGAAACTCTGTACCCATTAAACAATATCTCCCTATTTTCTTCCTTCTAATTCCTGATAACTTGCATTCTACTTGCTGTGTCTATGAATCTAAATACTCTAGGTACCTCATATAAATAGAATCATGTAGTATTTGTCTTTTTGTGACTGGCTAATTTCACTTAAAATAATGTCCTAAAGGTTCACCTATGTTGTAGCCTGTGTTATAATTTCCTTCCTTTTTAAGGCAGAACAGTATTCCATTGCATGTTAATACCACATTTTGTTCATTCATTTATCTGTCTGTGGACACGGGTTACTTGCATCTTTTGACTATTGTGATAATGCCGCTATGGTCATAGTTGGCAAATAGCTGTTTGAAACCCTGCTTTCAGTTCTTTTGTGTATATACCCAGAAGTGGAATTGATGAACAATATGGTAATTCTATTCTTAATTTTTCGAGGAACTAGCATACCATTTTCCACAGCAACTGCACTATTTTATTTATCTACCAGCAGTTCACAGGGGTTCAAATTTCTCTACAACATTGCTAGCACTGTTATTTTCCGTTTGTTTTGTTTTCTATGGCTGCACCCACAGCATATGGAAGTTCCTGGACCAGGGGTTGAATCAGAGCTGCAGCTGCAACCTGTGCCACAGCTGCCACAGCAATGGATCTTTTAACCACTGCTCCTGGATGGGATCAAACCCATGCCTCTGCAACAACCAGAGCTGCTGCAGTCAGATTCTTAACCCATTATACCACAGTAGGAACTCCTGTTTTTTGAGTTTTTTAATAATAGCCATCCAGTGGGTTTAAGGTAGTATTTCGTTGTGGTTTTGATTTGCATTGCCCTAATGGTTAGGGATGTTGAGGAATCTTTTACGTGCTTATTGCCTATATATTTATTTATTTATTTATGAGAAATGTCTGTTAAAGTCATTTCCCCATTTTTAAATAGGTTTTTTGTTTGTTTGTTTGTTTGTTTGTTTTTGTTTTGTCTTTCTGTCTTTTCTAGGGCCGCAGCCACCGGCCTACGCCAGAGCCACATCAACGCAGGATCCGAGCCGTGTCTGCAACCTACACCACAGCTCACGGCAATGCTGGATCGTTAACCCACTGAGCAAGGGCAGGGACCGAACCCGCAACCTCATGGTTCCTAGTCTGATTCGTTAACCACTGCGCCACGACGGGAACTCCATATTCTTCATTTTTAATGAGTAAACAAAGACAGATGTTCACAGTTTTATGCAACTCTTCCAAAACCAAGAGGAATTACCTCCAAGCTGCTTTTATGAGGCTTGAATAATCCTGAATCCAAAATAAGATAATGACATTATGAAAAAGGAAAATTACATTTTTCTTTCACTTATTACTATAAATACAAAGAAAGTATTTGCAAATAAAATACAATAGTGTTTAAAACAGATATATACTATAGCCAGTTCAGGTTTATCCTAGTGGATAAAGATGATTTAATCTTAGAAAAATCCATAAATATAGGTAAACCCATAATAGATCAAAAGAGAAAAAAATCATGTAATCATCTCAAAAAAAAAAAAATTCAGGGGAAGCATTCTATAGTATACCTATTCATTATTTAAGGCTCTTTGTAAAATGAGAATTTAACCCAATAAACAGTGTATAGCATTATTAGTATTATACTATTAGTATATAGCATTATTAGCAGTATAGTATTTGTATGTAACATTATTAGTAGATAGTATAGTATACAGTATTATTAAAAGATAAATAATTCAGCATTATAACATTTAATGACATAAGATTAAAATAACAATGTATTTTAAAGAATATGTAGATGCAGTAATCTATATTAGAAGTAGAGTCAGTGAAGGATTAAAGTAGGATTCAGGGGGATGACACCTTACTAAGAGAATGGCAGGGAGATGGGAATGCAAAGGCTGGATGCTAATATGTGGGACCTACATTTTGTTTGGGATGATGCTTACACAGCAGCTTATTACAGAGTTAAAAGTAAGGCATCAGGAGTATCTTGGTTGCCTAGTGGTTAAGGATCCAGCATTTGTCATTATTATAGCGTGAGTTCAATCCCTGCTTGGCAACTTCTGCAAACCATGGGCACAGCCAAAGTATATACATAAAAATTAAAAATAACTGTTATAAAAAATAAAGTAAAAAAAGTAAAAGTAGGGAATCAACCAAATAAACAAAGTGGACCAGCCTTGCAATAATGACCACTGGTCGCTATGACCAATAGTTATGATTAATCCAGTTTCATGCACCTGAGGTCAGATAAAAGAAAACACATTTGACCATAATGTGGAGAAGAAGACAGTAGGATAAGACCTGGAGGGGACATGCTGGAGAAATTTTTGTTTTATTTTATTTAAAAAAAAATTTCAGGGACCCTGTTGTGGCTCTGTGGTTAATGATTTCAACTATAAGCCATGAAGTTGTGGGTTTTTTCCCTGGCCTTTCTCAGCGGGTTAAGGATCCGGAGTTGCCCTGAGCTGTGGTGTAGGTCGAAGACGTGGCTTGGATCTGGCATTGCTGTGGCTCTGGCGTAGGCCAATGACTACGGCTCCAATTAGACCCCTAGCCTGGGAACCTCCTCATGCTGCGAGTGCAGCCCTAGAAAAGACAAAAAACAAAAACAAAAACAAACAAAGAAATTTCAGCCTTGATCCTGAGGTGATAGGGAAGAGGCAGTATCAAGAACAAGGCTGGGGACATTGGAGAAAAAGAGCATAGGCAAAGGAATCTGTCGTGCTGATCAGGAGGGTTGGAACCAGAGCATGGGGAAAGATAACTGTGAAGGAGGCATCTTTTCCCACCCTGTGAAACCTGTGCATTTTTGGTGGCAGGAAGTTGAGGGATTACTCTTCTTATGACTTATGTTTTCTCTTCAAAGTGGAAATCAAGGTCTTCCTCTGAATAAGAGGGGTGGTGGCAGGACAAGAAGTGTGGGTAAAGCTAAGAATGCTTGCAATGGCTGTCTGATTGACAGGGTAAAGAACTCTGGCCCAGCACAGACACATCCAGGTTCGGTCCCGACTCCCAGAGGGTACTGTGTATATTCACCTGTTCGTATGGTTGTATTGACATTGTCATCTTCCTCCTCCTTTTTCCTCTTCCCCACCCCTTTTCCCTTTTCCCTTTTCCCTTTGTCCTTCTTCTTCCTCAGTTCCAGTTCAAAAATGTCTCCAGAAGAATTGAGCTTAATCTGGTTTTGGTGAGTTCCCATCGTGGCTCAGCACAAATGAATCTGACTAGCATTCATGAGGATGCAGGTTCGATCCCTGGCCTTGTTCAGTGGGTTAAGGATCCAGTATTGCTGTGAGCTGTAGTGTAGGTTGCAGACGTGGCTTGGATCCTGAGTTGCTATGACAGTGGTGTAGGCCTGCAGCTACAGCTCTGGTTGGACCCCTAGCCTGGGAACCTCTATATGCCACAGGTGCAGTCCTAAAAAGACAAAATAGTGATGATGATGATGATAATAATAATAATAATCTGGCTTGGGTAACATTCCCATTTGTATAGCAATCAAGGATGGCTGGTGAGTAGGAGCTAGGACTACTTGGGCCTGGCCCAGGTGCCTACCCCAGACCATCACAATGGATTGTATGCCATCTTCTATTCAAAGGTGCCATCTTCCATTCAAAGAAGAATTTGTCAGAAGGGAAAGTACTATTTTGGGTAGGCAAAATAATGGAAACTCACATTATTGAAATACTTACTGCTGTGGAGATTAGGAAGTAAAACTAAACAGAGAAACAATTTCTAAACAATGTGACAGTTCTTGTTGATATCAAGAACATGAAACTCTAGTAGCAGCATATGTAATTCTATGTGATTTTCAACAGCAATGCTCAGCAGCTCTACTGTAGATAGACTTTTGAAGTGGTCCAGATTTGATATTCTCTGAGGTATGACAGGAAAAAAATGGGCCAAGACAGTTGATAAGGCAAGATAGAAGATGAAGAGATGACTGGATGATACAATTAAAGGTGTAAATGAAAGGACATGAGGAGAGGAGGGAGAACTGGGAGAAAAGAGAGGATCAAAACAAGTTTACTGGGAAAATATATGTGATGGGACTGAAATGGTCTGAGGTCATGGTCAGAGAATTTGAAGACAAATTTCAAGAATGGATAATTATGCTGGATAATACATTTTAGTATCTGGCCATGGAAGTAGTTTACTTACATGGAATAAATATAATGTAAATTAGAGATTAAAAAACAGATGCTAAGCTTTGGGTGGGTCAGCGAATGAAAGGGTGTATAATTCTTTGCCTTGGTAAATTTCTTACAGTGGTGATCAGGAACTATTTTATTCCTAGGGTTTTCAGAATGGAATGTGGTTTCTTGCCACATATTTATCTTAACATCACATCATAATACTTTGGATATAGAGTTTATTAAAAAGGAATTTTACTGGCAGGAAGAATGGATTAATGAATCAGGAATATATTCATTGCTTATAGTATAATTATACAGTAGGTATTAGATACTGTGAGAATTATCAAAGCTACATTCTCTGACCTTAAAAAGGTTGTGGCTTGTCCTGAAAGTTATGTGTATGCAAAGAAAACAATGAGAGACTAACAAAGTAGTATAGGGTGCAAGTTGAAAAGGAGATTTGTGTACCGGTGTATGGAGAAAGGATAGGCCAATTTTATTTGGCTCTTATATGAACTTGGAAGAAAAGGAATGATGTAGATTGTTTTAGGAATTCCTCTACTTGTATGATTTGGAAATACATATATATATGAAAAAATATATGTATAATATGATTAATACATAATTATAAAATTATAAATATATACATTTTGTTAATCTCAGGTGAAAATATGTTGTCCAAAAATAAGAAGTCCTTTTATTCTTTGCTCACTATTGAAAAGATCATTAATGTCTATAACGTTTTAGGTTTTCTGATTCAGGGGAAACTCCTAACATCATTATCTTCATCCTTTCTTTTCTCTAAAGGGTACCTCTAATTTGGGAATTTCAGAAAAACATTACTCATTTTTAAAATAACTTGTAGAAAAAAGTTGAACTTAATGGAATGATTTTTTCCTTTGGCTTCTTGATATTCATAATTTCAAGATTATGAATTATGAAATTCAAAGATTTCATAATTTCCATTGATCTACATGTAGTTGAAGGAATAATTTTTTTTATGCTGAGTGGAAGATTATAGTATTTATTTAGCATGGAGAAAAGCAAATGTTTTTTCACAGGCATTAGTAAAATTTAAACTATGTAATTTATCAAAATTATGTCCTTTGGCTATTTGGGAGTATCTAAGTGTACCTTTGCCAAAATGCCTTTTCAGCCAGTTACTCTGTTGTTAGGCAGATACTGTTGCTAGGAGACATAGCCTAACTCTTGCCATGGCACACACTGCAGTGCCATGGCCAACAGGACCTTTGCCAAAAGGAAAATTCTTCTCAATCCAGAAAAAAAAAGACAGGCATCTTTCTTATTGCAGTGAGGCCACAGTAGTAAAAAGGAATATTTATCAGCACAATTACCTCATACTCAGTAAACCGTGTAGGAGGAAAAGTTAAGAAAACTTACAAAGTAATAATTCTTTAAATCTTTCAACTAAGTAAGTCTAATAAAAAATGATAGTTTTACTGCTCCTGTTACTCTTCTGTCTTGGTAGTGTGGCTCAACAACCTTGACCTGAAATTGAGGATAGATGAAAGAGAAGAAACTACAAGAAGTTACCATTGAAAGTGAAATAATAATTTAAAAAAATGAAATGACCCAAGAACAGATAACTATGGCTCTGATAATAGTTTTACCTTTGAAAATAAAGGTTTTTTTTTTTTTTCTATATATGGCTCGTGGGAAAATACCTGTAATTTAGAATTGTGTTCCAACTTCCTTTTCCTATTTTCACTTTATTATCAACTGGAAAAACACTAAAAAAGCATGTTTAATCTACAACACGTATGGATTCTTGCACTTTCATAGAAAAGCAAACTTAATTGTGTCTTCCAAATGAAATATCCTCAGAGGCAGTATGGGAGAGAAGAGGGAAACTCTCCGTCTCTCAGGCTGGAGGACTGTGCTTCCCAGGTGCCCCTTTTTCTGTTCACAGAAACTCTCAGTCTAAGGATTGCTTCTTTGCTGCTCACAGACAGAAACACCCCAATGCTGGCCATTCCCCCCGGTAGCTCTGCCTTGTGTGCAGCTGTGTGGAGGATTCAGATGAGAGGGGACAAGAGCCCTGCTTCCAGGGCAGGTGTTTTTGTCAGGGTCACAGAGAGCTGAAGAGAGCGGGCCAGGTACGCCTCCCAGGAGTGAGGTGAGAGGTGAGAGGTAAGGTTGGGGCAGGTGACCCACAGCAGGTCAGAACTCCCATTCTTTTGCATATCTAGTTCTTGCAGCTAATGTTTTCCTTTACTTGACTGAGAAAATAGAGGCCATGGGAATTGAATAACCTTACCCTTCTTGCCTTTCGGTTCTTAATTTATTATTTGCCTTATTTCCTTGCCTCTGTCCCCTATCCCTTCTTTTTTCCTTGGATCTTGAACCCACCTTCTTCTAGTTCCTTCAAGATCTTTTTTTTTTTTTAATTTTATTGGATTATAGTTGATTTATAATGTTGTGTTAGTTTTAGGCATACAGCAAAGTGGTTCAGTTAAACATATATCCATCCTCTTTCAAATTCTTTTCCCATATAGATTATTTTAGAATATTGAGTAGAGTTCCCTGTGCTATATAGTAGGTCCTTTTGATTATCTTTTTTATATGTAGTAATGTGAACATATTAATTTACCCCTCTCCCCCTCCTTTCCCCTTTGGTAACCATAAGTTTGTTTTTTAAGTCTGTGAGTGTATTTCTGTTTTATAAATAAGTTCATTTGTAATATTTTTTAAAGATTATACATATAAGTGGTATCAGTGACTCTTGAACCTATCTTCCTCTAGTTCCTTCAGGATCTTAACCAGTCAGTTATATTTCGCTCCTTTGATTTCGAACTTGACCTTTCCATTGCCTTTTTTTCTAGATCAGAAAATTTGAGTCAATGTATAAAGGCTTTCCTACTCCCACTAAGTATCTTGAACTAATAATCTCCACTTTCCTTTTCAGCTTCTTCAGCTTGTATTCACTCCCCAACTGTCATCCTGTGGCATTTGTTAATATCTCTTTTAAAAAACTGGTGCTTACTAGAGTTTTTCAATTTCAGGTCACCAGATTCAAATACTTTCTCTCTTACCATCCTTGATCTGTCTTTGGACAGTATAGCCTGTCTGGCCAGTTCCTTCTTGATATTGTCTTCTCCCCCTGATACTCCACGTCATACCCTCTCCTAGATCACCTCCTGTCTTTCTGGTCTCTCCTCAACATTTTTCATTAACTCACCCTTCTCCCACTCTCACATATTGGTATTCTCCATAATTCTTTCTTGGATGTCTTCTCAATTTGTTGCTTTTGGTGATAGCACCAGTTCCATGGTTCCAACTATAGCCTGATTATCAATTGTCAAAGGAGTATTTTTCTTTTCATGTTCTTCCTGGGTTACAGACTTACATCTCCAACTGCATGCTAGATAGCTCATGTGAATATCTGTGAAGCATTTTAAAGTTAGCATAATACAAACCAAACTTTTCATCTTGTTTCTTCTGAATCTGTTCTCTTTTATGAGTGCCTTACATGACAAGTGGTCATTTTACACAATTGCTCAAGATAGAAAGACTGAAGATGTTCCACGTCTAGCTCATCCTTATTCACTGTATGTAATTAGTTACTAGTCTTCTTGAATTCACAGTCTGAACATTTTGAATCTATTTTTCTATGCCTACTACACTGCCTTGTTTCAGGTTACATCATCTGTTACTCAAATTATTACATCAGCCTCTCTTAATTTCTCCGTTTCTTGGGCATAGTCACATCCAATTCATCCTCCACAATACATCTGATATCTAAGTCTCTTTGCTTACTAAGTAAATTAAAAATACATCCTTTAACCCCTCTGCTAATAAATCCCTGTAGTGTCCCCACAGGATACCATTAGTTCTAGCCACTTTCTTATATACCTCTCTTAGGATTTCCATTCATAGACTCAGGCCACGTAGGAGTATTCGAGATGAACCTATTACACCGTGCTATTTCATGCTTCTGTACCAGTTGTTCTTCCTTAAATATCCTTGTCCATTTTATTCTCTCCTCAGAATTTTAAAAAATAGTGAAATATAATAAATAGAAACAATACATTTAAAGAAATCATTCTTCCAGTCTCAGCCCAAGTATTTTTTTTTGCGTGAAACATTTAAAATTTCCGCCAAAACCAAATTTTTTTCATAAATCCTTATTTTTAATTATATCTTAATGGCACTTTAATTGTTATAAAGTTATATTTACCTACCAGGCTCATTCAACTCTGTGTTTATTACTAAACATGAAAACTAGGTAATATTTGAACATTGGTTGACTATGAAGACCTGAGGGAGGAGTTTAAGAATTCCTCTGACTCCTCACAGACGTGAGCTCACTTTTACCTCTGATGTCACTGGATAAAGAAAAAGACCCTGTGGGAACTGACTCATGTGACAGCTAATGCTTGTTGGAGGTGATGAGAAGGATTAACTGGGCTGGGAAGATTCCCAAATCAGGGAGTCTTCTTGGGCAGACAGATTAAGAAAATACAGTGTGGAGGAATATCCTTGTCTCTAAGTCTTCATTGTGTGTTCACTGGGCTGTGGGGGTCATAGAAGGAAGGAGCACAGTGATAAAGTACAGTCAAAGAGATTGGGGGGGGCCCCCCAAACAAACTTTCCCAACTACTCGTTTCTGCCTGGGACAGGCCTGAGGCTTGGACCTTGATAGTCACTAAGGTCATCTTTTGGGACAAACCCTAAGGAAATGGCATACTTCTTTTTTTTTTTTTTTTTTTGTCTTTTTGCTATTTCTTGGGCCGCTCCCGCGGCATATGGAGGTTCCCAGGCTAGGGGTCGAATCGGAGCTGCAGCTGCTGGCCTACACCACAGCCACAGCAACGCGGGATCCGAGCCGTGTCTGCAATATACACCACAGCTCACAGCAACACCGGATCGTCAACCCACTGAGCAAGGGCAGGGACCGAACCCGCAACCTCATGGTTCCTAGTCGGATTCGTTCACCACTGCGCCACGACGGGAACTCCCATACTTCTTTGACACTGTGTAAGAGTTGCTGAAAGTTTGCCTGTGCGTTTGTACATAATACTTTGTCTTTTCTCTCCACCGACAATGTTGGTGGTCTTCCAGAAGGTAAATTTGGAAGAAATGAAAGCAGAGAATCTAGTTAATTATGTAGGAATAACTGCGACGTCTCTTCTTTTTTTATTTTTCTTTTTTAGCTTCTGTTTCGCTTGTTACTTCTTTTCTCTATACTCTTGAAGTATATTAAAGATATGTTGCCATTTTCTAGGTACTTTATATAAGTTTTCTATGTACTTTGAATGTTTACGATACCACTCTATTCCCTTCAGGGATTGAATACACATTTGTTGTCCAAATTGTTGATTGAAGCCAAAGCATTATTTGAATAAGAGCTGGCATATTTTTAAGAGATTAAAGATTAAGGAGAAGCTCTGCAATAAAAATGAGGGGTAACTGGTGTTCCCACTGTGGTTCAGCATGTTAAGAACCCAACATAGTGATCGTGAAGATGTGGGTTCGATCCCTGGCCTTGCTCAGTGGGTTAAGGGTCTGGCCTTGCCACAAGCTGTGGCTTGGATCCAGGGTGGCTATGCCTGTGGTGTAGGCTGGCAGCTGTAGCTCCCATTCTACCCCTAGCCTGGGAACCTCCACATGTCACAGGTGAGGCCCTTAAAAAAAAAAAAAAAAAAGAACTCTGAACCCACCTCCAAATAACTTGCTAAGCAAATAAATATTTAGTGAACATTTTTACATATAAAAAATTCCTTCTTTACATATAAAAAATTGTTTTCTCGGAAAAACTGTCTCCTCAGTGCTCTACAAAGGAATATTTTTTGTGTCTTACTTCTAAATTGTACAGTGGCATATATTTGTTAGAATTACAGAAAAACTACAGAACAACCAAAATAAAGGGATTGGCCTTACACACTGAAATGTAAATAGCACGTAACTAACAATGTATACATGTCTTAAAGCATTTGTACTTATATACAGGTTTTTTTGTTTGTTTGTTTGTTTTCCATCTTTGTAGGGCTGCATATGGATGTTCCCAGGCTAGGGGTCTAATAGCTGTAGCCACCAGCCTACACTACAGCCACAGCCACGGCAGATCTGAGCCACGTCTGTGACCTACACCACAGCTCATGGCAACACCAGATCCTTAACTCACTGAGCGAGGCCAGGGATTGAACCGGCAACATCATGGTTCCTAGTTGGATTCGTTTCTGCTGCGCCATGACGAGAACTCCTATATACAGTTTTTTAAATGCCAGCAAGTATGCATCATGTAGTAGTTTCAAAAGGTATTTGTAAATTTGCTGACGCTCCCATTCCATCCCATCCGAAGCTTCAGTTTAATTCTTCTCCCTCTTGAATATGACTGCCTTAGTGACTTGATTGCAAGGACTATAATGTGGCAGAGTGATATTGTGGTTATTTTGAGGCTAGGTTGTAAAAGGCAGCACAACTACTGCTTGGTTCTTTAGCTTTTGGAAAATGCACCTACCTTGGGAATCTTAATATGTAAAAAGTCTGACTATCCTTAAGTAGTCATGTTGGGGAGAGCATGTCGAGTAGCAGAGAGAGAGGGAGAGAGAGATGGGGACAGAGAGATAGAGAAAAGAGTTGCCCTAGCATGCATCACCAGATATACAATAATTGCAGTCCCCAGCCCCAGCTGACTACTCTGAGTAGAACAGATAATGTAGTCTTTGCTGAACCCTGCACAAATTACAGATTGTGAAGAAAATAAATGTTTTCTTAAGCCAATTAACTTCGGGGATATCTTGTTATGTATTAATAGGCAACTGGAACCTATCTACTAAGTCTCTCTTAATAACTATATAGTGTTTTAATATTATAGGTATATCATATTTAACTGGTTTTCTCTTGTTGGACATTGAGGGTTTTTTTCAGACTTTAGTTGTTAAAAAATAGTGGATCAACCTTGAATGTACATGAATGTATACCCTTCCAATTATTATTTTAAGTTGAATTCTTAGGAATTCTAGGTAGTACACGGAAGTGGGTCATGGTGATTTTTACGATTCTGGATTGTATATGGCTATCCTTTTGATCTTTGCCAACTGAAGGTGGAAAATGGAAGTAATTAATATATAAAATTTCAATGAGCTACTTTTTTATCTGGCAAAATATATATCAGAATTTACATTTGAAATAGCTCATGAAGACTTGGTGATATTCCCTTTAAGTTCTTATAGATTATTAACAAGAAAATTTATTCATAAAGTAGATAATTAAATTCTAAAATACACTTTATATCCATGAGAATATTTACATTTCAACAGTTAAAATTATATTTCAAGCTAAAGAATTACTTTTTATTTTACTGACATGTAATGTTGACATTCCTTTGGGTAACTGTGAATAGATTTTGAATCCATTCACACTTTTTAACATTAAGTATTTAAAAATAATGGTGAGGCTTTTATTTGAAGAACATATAAGCATTATAAGCACAGTCCCTCATCACCGGGTTGAAGCTCTCTGAAGGGAACTTGACACAAACACACTAGGTCCGCAGCTCAGAGATGTGCCCCCAGGACACCTTTGTCTTGCCTCTATGAACCTGCTGCCCATCACTGAGCAGGCATCTCAAGTCCATATCCAGACAGTGGCTTCTCTTTGACAATGCTCAGCTGGTTGGAGCAGAACAGCAAATGCCAAGCAAAGCTCATCCCTCATTTTGCTTTCTGTCTATGGCTGCAGCCCTGTTGTTCTCTCCTACTCTGTTTTCTAATTTCCTGTTAATTTAACATTTTAATTCTTGTATTTTTCTGCCAAGAGAACCCCCTACACCCTGCCCTTACCCCACCTAACCACCCATCTCATATTTTCTCAACCACCAACAAAACTGTCAGTGTCTGAGGCCAAAGGTGTTGGGCTCAAGCTGTTTTCTGGGCTGACAGCACACCTCTATCCAATCTGCAGCACAGCTATAAACAATTTTCTGGACATTTCCTCGCAGGAAAAGCTTTGCACTAGTAGATTCAACTTCTAATGTTTTACATGTTTGTAAATTTTGTATAGATAGTCATAATTAAGTTTTGATTTCCTTTTCATGGCACTGGTGTTTGGTCAAGGACATCAGCTGATTAGGTTGGTTTTATACAAATCGCATAGTTTTTCATATTTTTATCTGTTCTGGAAAATGAGTAAGATAGGGATGCTCTACTGGTTGAAGTTATCCTAGAACCTATTTCTAAAAATACCTGGCTTCAGAGCTTTTGGGGCATAGGTTTTTAATTCTATTTTTAAAATTCAGATGATCTCTTTACTGCATTTTTCATACACTTTGATAATTTAACTTTTCTTAGCGATGTATCCTTGTCATTAAAGTTTTTTATTAGTTGAGTCATGAATAGTGTTCTGTCATAATTTAAGTAATTTTTCTCTTGGTTGGTGATTGCAGGCTACAGATCTGTGGAGTTTCCAGTTACTGGTGTTATGATTTGCTTGCCTTGGGGCTTGAACACATTTCTGAATGCTCTGAGTCTTGTTTATTCACCTGAAATTTGGAATACAAATGATAGTTACCTACTAAGGTTTATTAACTCTGGTAATGATTGTAAATCACTCAACAAAGTTTCTGGCATAGCAAATGGTAGTTTTCATTGTTATTTCTTACTGTAATTATGATTTATTTGTACCATTTTTCCTTTGGTCTTCGATTACTCATGTCATTTCATATCGTATATTTTTTCCCCAAAGGAACCAGCTCTTCAACTTATATATTTATCCTGCTATGTGTTCTAATTTACTATTAATTTTAAGATTTAATTTTTTTTTGTCTTTTTGCTATTTCTTGGGCCGCTCCAGCGGCAAGATTTAATTCTTATTTATTTTCTTGCTTTTTTTGTGGGCACATTTCATTTTTATTTACTTAGCTTCTGTTATTCTCAAAGTTTACTTCTTTGTTTATTTTCTGTTTACTGTGGTTTGTGAAATACTCTTAATGCTCTGAGATATCCTTTGAGTTCAGTTTTAGCATTTTCATTGTTTTTAACATGTAGATAATATCTAGTTCAGTTTTGCTGTGGGAGTTTTTGCATAGAGTAACCTAATATTACACTTTAGTGTTTTAATTTCTTTTCATTTTTCTTCTTTATTTTTAGCAAGTTCTCATGTTCAGTGATACAGTTGTCCAAGATTTTAATTTTACTCTTAACCTCCTCCAATTTAGGTTAATCTTTATATTGCGGTTTTAGATTTTCTAAAGTCCTTCTTTGTCACACCCATCTCCTTTCTCATCTTATTCTTTTACCTTCCATTTTATTGTTTTTATTTTATTTTTACTTTTAAACATTAGCTTAATTTTTATTTTTCTGTTCATTTTCATTTAAATCTTTTCACTTTTGTATGTTTGTCTCCCATTTTCTAGAGGATGGATCTTTTACCCCTTCTAGGATGTGAGCCAGGTTTCAAAAATCTTCCTCTATTTCTGCTGTCACACCTTTTGAAGACCTTCAAGAAGTAGTTCCTTTTACCTTACACCAGTTCCTCTCCACAAGTCTCTTTTTAATTTCTTAGTTTTCTTTTTTGCATCCTTGAAAAAGGTGAAATATAGCCACAATCAGTCAGCTCTTACTACTCTGTCCATTGAAATGTGTATTGAACCCTTGGCTTAGATCTTCAATTGGAGATTATGTTGATGGACAAAGCTCTGATTGCATTTCTAGTTAGTGGGAGACTTTCACCTTGTGTACCTCTTCTCTGTTTTTTATTGGATCTTCTTTCTAGTCCCTCTGCATGGTAATCCAAACTCATGTATATGTAATACTTAATTCTAGAATGTGCTGTTACAAGTGTTCCTCTTTTCTGCTTCCTCTTCTAGTACTTAAATTGTGGGCACCTCAGCCCTCAAAGTTCATTACCACACTGCCATGTTCCTTTTACTTTCCCCTTAGGCATTTTTTTGTAATTTGAAGTATCTTCCAGGTGATACTACCCTTAAACTTGGGCAGGAGGCCACTGTCCCTGGCTGGAAAGCTGTAGAGAGCCTGATTCTGAATAATTTCCAGCTATACACAACCCCACAGGGCTAGGTATCTTGAGTGCTAATGGGAAGTACAAACAAAAGAAGAGCAAAGAGCATTTTGCTCACCATCCAAATCTGCAAAGATTAACCCACTGTAGTTGCTGACCTACAGTGCACTGTGTGCTTCAGATAGAAGGCAATAACAGCATGAAGCACTCTATGGCTTAAGAAAGGAAATTATAGATGATTACAGAATTCTCTGGGCCCCTTAGATGTATTTCAGGAAAAATTTCAATGAATGCAGCTTCTTGAATCTTCCTATTCATTGAAAAGCACTAAAATCATTACCTTGAGATATATGTTCCTTGTGATTATCAATAATCTTTTAGCAAGAAGTTTGCTTAACTGCACCCCCAAAAATTACAGTATATACTGGCTTCCCCTGCTGTCTCTTTGAAGCAGTTCCTCAGAGCTATGTGAGAGGCTATATAGTCTTTAGTAAGACCCTGAATAAAACTTGACTCTCATGTAGTGCATTTTTCTTTCAGTCAAAAGAATTAACCCATGCACTCTCCCTTAAAACACATAAAGGGCACCTGATCCCCAGTTTTCCCATCCAAATGACCCTTAGCTCACTTTTTGAGTTTGAACAGTTCTCTTTATGGTCCATTTTGCTGAGTGCTAGACTGTTCTGTAGTGTATCCATCTATTGGCTTTAGGGATGGACTTGAAACAGGAGGTTGAGATGTATAGAATGACAGGTCTTAGGTGTGAAGACTGAGGTGACGACCTGCATGAGCAAATGGTCCCTTATGGGACAGGCTGGGCCAGGATGTGGAAAAAGAAGGAGGATGCCATGGGCTGAGAGCCATAAGATGACTCTGCCTGTGACCCCCATCTCAATTTCCTCAATTTCCCTGAGGAAAATCTGGGTTTCTAAAATACAACCTAAACATTTAGGTTATTGTGAAGATATCTATATCTGTATCTATATCTATCTGTCTTTTTAAACTAGAGAATATTTGATCTCTTTATGGCTGTTTTTAAAATTTTAGTTGATATACAATGTTGTGTTATTTTCAGGTGCACAGTAAAATGATTCACTTATATATAACTATGTTTTCTTTTTTATATTCTCATAATTTATAGGTTATTATAAGATTTTGAGTATAGTTCTTTGTTCTGTGGAGTAGGTCCTTGTTGGTTATCTATTTTATATATGGCAGTGTCTGTATTCTAATCCCAATCTCATAATTTATCCCTCTCCCCCTCCCCTTTGATAACTAAATTTGTTTTTCATGTCTTTGAGTAGATTTCTGTTTTGTAAATAAGTTCATTTGTATCTTTTTTGTTGTTGTTGTCTTTTTAGGGCCGCATCCTCAGCATATGGAGGTTCCCAGGCTAGGGGTCGAATTAGAGCTGTAGCCGCTGGCCTATTCCACAGCCATATCAATGTGGGATCCACCCATGTCTGCAACCTATACCACAGCTTGTGGCAATGCTGGAACTTTAACCCACTGAGTGAGGCCAGGGATCAAACATATATCCTCATGGATGCTAGTCAGATTCATTTCTGCTGAGCCACAACAGGAACTCTTGTATCCTTTTTTATAATCCACATATAAGCAACATATTTGTTTTTCTGTCTGGCTTACTTCACTTAGTATCACTTAGTATCTCTATGTCCACCCATGCTACAGATGGCATTATTTCATCTATTTTATGGCTAATATTCTATTATATATATGTACCACATCTTTTTAAAAAAAATTACTGGGGGAGACGAGATTAAGATAGTGGTAAGGACTGGAGCTCACCTTCTTTCATAAAAACCACAAAATTACAACCAAATGCTGAACAATCTTCAACCAAATGGACTGGAAACTTTCAAAAAGATCCTACTCCAGAAGACAACGAGGAGGCCACATCAAGAGGTAGGATGGGTGATTACACAATATGAGCAACAACAAACCTGCCAGTTAGGAAGCCCACAGACAGGAAAGCAACTGTATCACAGAGACTCACCTAGAGGAGTGAGAGCTCTGAGCCCCACATCAGGTCCCCATGCCTGGGGATCTGGCATTGGGAGAAAGAGCCCTGAGAGCATCAGCATTGAAGGCCAATGGGGCTTCTGTGCAGGAGCTGTGTGACCGGGGGAAATAGAGACCCCTTTCTCAAAAGGTGCACACAGGCTTTAATGTGCACTGGATCCCAGGGCAAAGCAGAGGCTCCATAGGAATCTGGCTCAGACCTGATTGCAGTTCTTGGAGGATCTCCTGGGAAAACAGGGGGTGACTGTGGCTTGTTGTGGGGAAAGAACATTGGAGGCAAAGTTCTTGGGAATATTAATCAGTGTGTGTTCCTCTAGAGGAGGCCATTTTGGGAAAATATGGCCCCATCCCTCAGAGCTGAGAACCCTCAGGCCAAACAATAATCTGGGTGGGATTACAGCCCCACCCATCAGTGGACAGGCTGCCTAAAGACCCCCCCAGGCACACAGCTGCCTCTGATCTCACCCAGGGACAAAGCCACACACACTAGAGGGATAAGAATCAGCCCCTCCTACCAGTGGGTGGGCACAAGCCCCTCCCATCAGGAAGCCTACAGAAAGCCCCCATACCAACATCAGCCACAAGGGGGGCAGACATCAGAAGTAAGAGAGGCTACAACTCTATTGTCTGTAAAAAGGTCACCACACCAAAAACCTATAAAAATGAAAAGGCAGAGAACTATAACTCCCAGATGAGGGAGAAAGAAAAAAACCCCAGAAAAACAGCTAAGTGATCTGGAGATTATCAGTCTCCAGGAAAAAGACTTTAGACTGATGATGCTGAAGGTGATGCAAGACACTGGAAATAAACTGGAGGCAAAGATTGATAATTTATAGGAAACACTGATCAAAGAAATACAAGATTAAAAAAAAAAGCAAGCAGAGATGCAAAATACAATAACTGAAATAAAAAATTCACTAGAAGCAGCTAACAGCAGAATACAGAAGGCAGAAGAACGCATAAGCGAGGTGGAGGACAGATTAGTGGAAATTACGGATGCAGAACAGAAAAGAGAAAAAAGACTGAAAACAAATGAAGAGAGTCTCAGAGAACTCTGGGACAACATTAAACGCACCAACATCCGTATTATAGGGGTGCCAGAAGGAGAAGAGAGAGAGAGAGAGAGAAGGAGACAGAAAAAATATTCCAAGAGATAATAGCCGAAAACTTCCCTAACATGGGAAAGGAATCACTCACTCAAATCCAGGAAGCACTACGAGTACCATATAAAATAAACCCAAGGAGGAATACACCGAGACACATTAATCAAACTGTCCAAAATTAAAGACAAAGAGAAAATCTTGAAAGCAGCTAGGGAAAAGAAACAAATAATATACAAGGGAACCCTGATAAGGCTATTGGCAGATTTTTCAACAGAAACTCTGCAGGCCAGAAGGGAGTGGCATGATATACTTAACATGATGAAAGGAAAAAACCTCCAACCAAAATTACTTTACCCAGCAATGCTCTCATTCAGATTTGAAGAAGAAATCAAAACCTTCACAGATAAGCAAAAGCTGAGAGAATTCAGCAACACTAAACCAGCTTTATAACAAATACTAAAGGAACTTCTCTAGGCAGAAAAGAAAAGGCCATAACAAGAAACAAAAATACCTCAAATGACAAGGCTCACCAGTAAAGGTATATAATTGTGCATGGATGATTTCAAATATATATGAAATCATCCATGCACAATTATACCACCAAAATCAGAAATCATGAGAAGAGGAAGGTACAAATGCAGGGCACAGGAGATGAACTTGCAATTAAGAGAACAGCAACTTAAAACAATCTCATATACATATAGACCCATATCAAAACTTCAGAATAACTGCAAACCAAAAATCTACAATTGAAACAAAAAGAAAAATGAAATCAAATACAGCACTAGAGTTAGTCATCAAACCAGAAGAAGAGAGAACAAGAGAAGAAGGAAAGAAAAAAGAGCAACAATAACAAATCCAAAGCAATTAATAAAATGGCAATAAGAACATACATATTAATAATTACCTTAAATGTTAATGGACTAAACGCCCCAACCAAAAGACGTAGACTGGCTGACTGGATACAAAAACAAGACCCATATATATGCTGTCATCAAGAGACTCAGTTCACTTCTAGGGACACATACAAATTGAAAGTGAGGGGATGGAAGAAAATATTTCACACAAACAGGGATCAAAAGAATGCTGGAACAGCAATACTCATATCAGACAAAAACTAAAAATAGAATCACCCTTTGATCCAGCAGTCCCACCCCTGGGCATCCATCCAGAGAAAACCATGACTTGAAAAGATACATGTACTCTAGTGTTCATTGCAGCACTATGTACAATAGCCAAGACATGGAAAGAACCTAAATGTCCATCGACAGAGGAGTGGATAAAGAAGATGTGGTACATGTACACAATGGCATATTACTCAGCCATTATAAGGAAAGAAATAATGGCATTTGAAACAACATGGCTGGACCTAGAAATTATCATGCTAAGTGAAGTCAGTCAGACAGTGAGACACCAACATCAAATGCTATCACTTACATGTGGGAACTAAAATAAGGACACAATGAACTTTGCAGAACAGATCCTTACTCATAGACTTCAAAAAACTTATGGTTTCCAAAGGAAACAGGTTGAGAGGGTGGGGGGATGCACTGGGGGTTTGGGATGGAAATGCTATAATTTGGTTATAATGATCATGGCACAACTATAAATGTAATAAAATTCATTGAGCAATAAAAAAATTATTGTCATGTAGTTGACTTATAGTGTTGTGTTAATTTTAGGTGTACAGCAAAGTGATTGTTATACATACATCCGTTCTTTTTTCCCATATAGTTTATTACAAACTTTTAAGTAGATTTACTTTTTCTATACAGTAGTCCTAATTAATTATTTTATATACAGTAGTGTGTATATATGATTCCCATCTTCCTAATTTATCCCTCCCTCCCACCATAGTTTACCCCTATGGTAACCATAAATTTGGTTTTGAAATCTGTGAGTTTATTTTTGTTTTATAAATGTATCATTTGTATCAGATTCTACATGTAAGTGATATCATATTTGTTTTTCTCTTACTTTGCTTTGTATGATAATCTCTGTCCACCCATGTTACTGCAAATGACATTATTTTGTTCTTTTTTATGGCTGAGTTATATTCCATTGTGTGTGTGTATGTGTGTGTGTGTGTGTGTACCACTTCTTCTTTATCCATTCATTTGTTGATGGATGCTTAGGTTGCTTCCATTTCTTGACTGTTGTAAATAGTGGTGCTGTGAACATTGGAGTGCATGTATCTTTTTTAATTTTGTTTTTCTCCATATAGATGCCCAGGAGTGGGATTGCTGGATCATATAGTAGCTCTATATTTTTTTAAATTTATTTTTTAAATTTAATTTAATTTTATTTTTTGTCTTTTTACCGCCGGACCCAGGGCATATGGAAGTTACCAGTCTAGGGTCAAATTAGAGCTGCAGCTGCTGACCTACAACACAGCCACAGCAATGCAGGATCTGAGCCGCATCTGCAGTCTACACCACAGCTCACTGGAATGCTAGATCCTTAATTCATTGAGTGAGGCCAGGAATGGAACCTGCATCCTCATGGATACTAGTCAGATTTGTTTCCACTGAGCCACAATGGAAACTCCTATTTTTAGTTTTTTTAAGGAATCTCCTTACTGTCTCCATAGTGACTGTACCAGTTTACATTCCCACCAACAGTGTCAGAGGGTTCCTTTTCTCCACATTTTCTCCAGCATTTATGATTTGTGGACTTTTTGATGATAGGCCATTCTGACTGGAGTGAGGTGATACCTCATTGTAGATTTGATTTGCATTTCTCTAATAGTTAGTGATGTTGAACATCTTTTCATATGCCTCTTGGCCATCTGTATTCTTTGCAGAAATGTCTTTTTGGTCTTCTGCCCACTTTTTGATTGGGTTGTTTTTCTTTTTGATATTGAGCTGTATGAGCTGTTTTTATATTTGTGTGTGTGTGTGTGTGTGTGTGTGTGTGTGTGTACACATCATTTGCAAATATTTCATGCCAGTCTGTAGATTGTCCTTTTGTTTTGTCGATGGTTTCCTTGGCTGTGCAAAAGTTTTTAAGTTTAGTAGGTCCCATTTGTTTATTTGGAAAGTAATATTTGTAATGGAAAGTAATATTTCTCAAAAATGATATGATAAAGCTTTAAGCTAAAGCAGAGATTAAAATCTTTTATCTGCCAAGCAAGTAACATATAATAAAATAAAGAAAAGCAGCAGAATAGTTTGGCATACTAATAGCTAATTCTTACTGATGTCACACAACTCTAGTAGTCTTTTACTGGTCTCTAAGATGATAAAATAATGCTATTTGAGTCAGTTTATTACAGTTGCATGTGAATTTAAGGAATAACTAAGATTTTTAAGTAAATGTTTCCTAGTATTCGTTTATACATACAACACATATATACTTCATTTCTACTATGTTCCAGGCATTCTTTAAGTGCTAGGATATAATGAGAAATATCAATGCTGAGAATAGGTTGGGTTTCATCTTTACAGGATAATCCTATAAAACTTGTTATTGATGAGTGTAAGATGAATTTTATTGCAAAAGACTTTTAAACACAACCCTACTTGTAGCTCTTTACTGAATTATAATTGTCAGAAGATGTGCTCCTATTTTTGCTACTTAATTATAAAATATGAACACTAGCTCTGATCACCTTGTTCTTTTCTAGAAATTTTCACATGTTACTTTCCCTACTCAATTGTAAATTTCTCACTCTAGCATTAAAGATTTTCATAACATGTTTCCTATTTCCTTTCTAGCCTATTGCTCACTTCCATTCTTACACATCATGTATTTTAGCAATATTGGATTAGTTGCTATTTCTCTAAAGTGTCACACTTTTCTCATTTTTATCCTTTCCTTATGTAGCTTCCTTTTACTATAAACCGTTCTTTCAATCCTTCACTTGAAATTACAATCCATACTCAGGCATGACCTTCTTCACCAAGCCTTTTCAAATCCCCTCTATTGATTTTTCATTTTACTGAAGCCTCATGCACATTGTCTCCAGGTCTTCTAGGGAAAAAATACTGTCTTTTATTGTAGTTATTGTTTCTTCTTCTGGTCTCTCTTTGAAGATGGAATCTAACTTACTCTCTTTGATATTGTCTTTAACACCTGTTACATACTGAATGCAAACTGTCACCATGTCAGTATGAGATGAATTAAGAGGAAACACCATTTGGAAGACCTGAATGTGACTGCTATGGATTGAATTTTTCTGTCTCTTCCACATTCATATGTTGAAACCCTATTTACCAATGTGACTGAGTCTGGAAGCAATTACATTTAAATGAAGTCCTAAGTGTGGGGCTTAGATCTGATGGGATAGTGTCCTTATAAGAAGAGTCATCACCCCCCGCCCCCTTCTGTTTCTTCCCACCAAGTGAGGACAGAGTGAAAAGGCAGCTGTCTACAAGCCATGAAGAGAGCTCACCAGGAATGGAATCATCTGGCACCTTGATCTTGGACTTCCATCCTCCATAACTGTAAGAAAGTATATTTCTGTTGTGTAAGCCACCTATTCTATGGTATTTTTTTTATGTCAGCCCAACTGATTATGATAGATTTTGATACTAGGAACAGAGTGCTGTTGTAATAAATACCTAAAAATTGGAAGTGGCCATGGAACAAGGTGATGTGTAGAGGCTAGAAGGGTTTTGAGGCATATTTTAGAAAAAAAAAAATCTGAGATCGCTCTGAAGGGATTACAAATGTTAAAGGGCATTCTGGTGAGGTTTCAGACAGAAATAATGACTAGGTCATTGGAAACTGGAGAAAAAAATGATCCTGTTGTAAAATGGCAGATAACTTGACCGAATTGTGTTTTCCTGTTTTGTAAAAGGTAGAACTTGTAAGTGATGAAATGGGATTGTTAGTGGTGGAGATTTCTAAGCATAGTAATGAAGGTGTAGCTTTGGACCTCCTTACTGCTTTTTAGTATAATTCTAAAGGAGAGATGTGAATTAAAGAAGGAGTTGTTAATCAAAAAGGAACCAGATCTTGGAGATTTGGAAAATTCTCAACCTACCTATATTGCCAGATAAATAAATAAATAAACAAGAAAGCATGTTCATTAACCATTTGATGAAAAGATCATGAGTGCACCTCATGGACTTAGAAGTCTCGGCAGAAGCCAGGAATAGAGATGGGACTGTTCCAGCAGAGATACTACAAGTTTGAACAAAAGGGGATAGAAAAGAGGGACAGAATGAAAAGAGGCTGTTTGACTTAGATTCTCCAGGAACAGACCTTAGAGCTATTTGACAAAGAAATGTGTACTCTTCTTCTAGTAAAGGAAACAATGACCCTGAAAGCAGTTCAGTGGTCACAGAGTTGCCACGCACACCACAGCCCCAGGGAATAAGGCTGTTTCCCCTTTGTGTCAGAGCACAGAGAGCCACGTAGGTGGTGCCCTTAGTGAAAATGAAAGGGACTATATCACCCTCTCTCCTGCAGCTGAAGGGCTGTAGTAACCCACAGAACCAGAGGAGCAGGGCTGTCCCACTTCGTAGTGGGAGTGATAGTGCCCACTCCAGTGTGTGGAAGGCAGAACATGGAGCTAAAGATTCTTCTTGAGAAATGCTACTTCAGAGGAAGACCCTACAGGCTCTTGATACAAAAATATACATCCTGAAAAATTCATAGTCAGCCCTAACTCCTCATTTAAAAATTAAAGAATCCAAGCTCAGAGTGGTGGGAAAAAAATGCCCTTTAGGTTTTGAGCACTTTGAGGTGACATGTCTTATTTATTATATCCCTATCTCTATGATAAAATAGTTCTCAGTGCAAAACAATTACTTGGGAAATAAATTTCACCAGTAAATATTGTTGGCACATGTTCCCTAAATGGTAGCTTTCCACTTAGTATGGTAGACAGAGTATTAAACACTGGTTCTCTTTCTTTTGAAATATGCTGAAATGACTATAAAGAAATAAATACTAGGAATTACTGTAGAGGAATCAGTCAGAGTTTGGTACATTTCAGGACTATGAAAGGTGGACAGTATTATGTTGGTGGATAAAATACAGAACAGGGAGCTGAAGTCCAAGCCTACTAGAAATGCCCCAGGTAGAGGTGAGAACTAGTTTTATTTTGTTTCCAGAGAAAACTATAAATACTGAGAGCAGAGATGCCAGGTGTGGGAGAAGAGAGAGGAAGTGAGAGATTTGATTAAAGAATTCTTCCTTGTTACCCCTAGTCCCTGACCACTGAGCAGATGACTCTCAGGCTTAATGAAATGGAATGATGGCCCCAAGAAACTCAAAGCCTTCAAGTGGGTAAGGAGTTTCAGGGCAGAACCCCATATTTTGAACTTTGGCTCTCCCCTACTTGTGTACCTATAGTGATGTATGCAAGTCGAAAGGCCCACCCAAGATCACAGAGCTTGTGGTTACTTCACCTATTTAAAGGGAAAGGTGAGTGATATTAGAGAAAACCTACGTTTCCTAAGTCAAAGAGCTTATCTTTTATAAACACTTTAATACAGATAACCAGGGTTCTCTAGGCATTTGGGGGAAAATAGCTGCTCAAAGAAGTCATATCAAGAAGGACAAACAGAACATCTAACTTTTCATCAGAATATACAAAAAACACTTTAAAAAGGATGCTAATAATAACTTCCCAGTTTGACAATTTTGGTTGCTACTTTCCTGGTTTATGATTGATAACACACTTTTCACTGTCAAAATTATCCTAGTTTAGACAAAATATGAGAAAATCTTAAATTTACAAGTATTTTACCTGTTTCACAATGATATATGAAGGTAGCACATCTATTATGAAGCAAGAAGAATAAACCAGTTGGAATGAAAGCAAACTTTGAAAAGCTAAGAAGGTACTCCCCAAAATTAAAAAAATATTACTTAAAAATGAAGTAGAAAGACCAGAAGAAAAAGTTGAGAAAACTCTCAAGGACATATAGCAAAAAACAAAACAACCCCCCAAACCAAGTAAAAAAACACGTAAAAAAGCTGAAAAATAGAAAATAAGAGAAAATGCTGTGCTCTCAGAATGTAAATCCAGAAGAAACAAGTCCAAATAATATATTTGGAATAAAAAGTCTTATTACAAAATGAGAGAAGAAAATAATATTATTAATGCAGTAATTGAAAAATACCCAGTGCTAAAAGAAAGGTGATTTATGGTGATTGATTGGGAGAATCAAATGAATTTATACTCAAATCCTATAGAGTATAGAACAGGAAGAAAGGGGAAAAATGACAACAACACTAGTCTACCCTTGAACTCATTTTCATACCTTTCTAAAACAGAAGGAGGAGAAATCCTAAAATATTTTGTTGAGGAGAAAGAAAACAGTCCTCTACTCTTCTAGGTTCATCTGATTGGTCTAAGAGTTAAATTGGCTTGAAACATATTAACAGGAGCAAATAGAATTTATTTTTGTAGGTGTGGAGATCCCACATGCATGACAGGTGCAGAGGCACAAAGGGAAAATGTGGTAGATATGCCACCCTGAGCAAAGGAATGGGATGGGAGCCTGGGACTTCCAAGGACAAGAGGGTCAATCACAGGATGATAAGAAGACAGACGTTTGCCCTGCCACAGAGATGGGGTTGCTTAGATAAAATTACCTCTGGTACTAATTATTTTCCAGGGGAAATCCCCAGTTTAAAGTCTTTTAGGTAGTTGAGAGAGAGGCAGTAGATTCTCTCAAACCTATAGGGTCTAGATTGCCTTTAGTTCACAATAATTCTCATGCAAAGTTGGCACATTTTAGAGACACTTGTTCTGAACCTCCACATTTCCATAAGAAACAAAGAGCAACATAAAAATAGGTCCCCTGCAAAGGAAGAGGAGTCCAGCTGCTACTAGACATCTTCAGGCTGTGAACATATCCTTTATTATTTATTTATTTATTTATTTATTTATTTATTTATTTATTTATTTATTTATTTATTTGACACATCTGAGGAATGAGGAACTTCCTGGGCCAGGGAGCCACAGTAGGACAAGCTAGATCCTTAACCTGCTGATCCATTACATACTTGAAGGTGATGGGTTCCTTCAAAATTATGACAGGAAATGATTTTAAATCTAAAAGTCAGTAATCAGTACAATTATAAATCATGTATGAAAGCAGAATAGTTTTTTCAGATATGCATACATTCAAAATTTATTCTCATGCTTCTTATCTAAAAAAACATAGAAATACTCTAGCAAAACAAAGGAATCAGAAACAAATGAATATGAAATACAAAAATCAGTAGGATTATAATGAAAACAATCTCAGATTGATAGTTCTTTTAATCAAGTTGGTACATATTAAAACTTTATGTGTAGTATTGTGGAATATCTTACTGATTTGGCAAGTTTTTTTTTTTTTTCAAGTCAAGAAAAATGAAAGCCAAATAAAATCCATACCAAACAGTCAAGATCCAAATATGAGGAAGATTAAAATAAGGCATGGTTAAGGGGATATAATTGGAGATAATCCATTTGAACTAATTATGTGTGATCAAATCAACCAGTCGTGAAAGAATGGAAAAAGTCATGGTTATACCTAAGAATATTAAAAAGACCTAATAGTTTATAGAATTTGGGAAGTATTAGGAGGGAGAAGATGTACATGGAAAAAGGTATAAACATATTACTTTCCTCATCTTATATAATACAGAGTAAGGAGTTACTCTTTGAAGTTAAAACAATACAAAATTGAGGTTTTTGTATCTTATGTTAAAGTCATGAAGATGATTAAAAAATATGAGTAAAAACAAATGTTTGGAACAAGGAAGTATTGTAAGAGATTTCTAATTCTTTTCTTTTTTCTTTTTTTTTTTTGTCTTTTTGTCTTTTCTAGGGCCATAGCTGCAGTATATGGAGGTTCCCAGGCTAGGGGTCTAATTGGAGCTACAGCTGCCAGCCTACACCAGAGCCACAGCAATGCCAGATCTGAGCCACGTTTGTGACATGCAACCTACACCGCAGCTCACAGCAAAGCCAGATCCTTAAGCCACTGAGCAAGGCCAGGAATCGAACCTGTAACCTCATGGTTCTTAGTCAGATTCATTTCCACTGTGCCGCAGTAGGAACTCCAAGAGATTTTCTAATTGTTTATAGCCAAGAAGATATTATCTGAAGTTAAAAAATCAACAACATACAGGAGCTCCTGTTGTAATGAAGCGGGTTAAGAATCCCACTTAAGATTGTGACTGCAGCGGCTTGGAGTTGCTGCAGAGGCATGATTTTCAGCCCAGCTCACCAGCCTGATGCATTGGGTTAAAGGATCTGATGTTGCTGCAGCTGTGCAGCTGCAGCATAGGTTGCAGCTGCGGCTCAGATTCGGTCCCTGACCTGGGAACTTCCATACACTATGGGTGCAGCCATTAAAAGAAAATCAACAAATGCAGTTTAAGAATATTATTTAGATCTTAGAAGGTAATCAAAATAAGAACCCCAAAGAGAAAACATTAAAGAATGGCCAACTGTAAGGAAAGACCAATGTAAAGTCTGGATAGGAGCAATTTTAACTTATTATTTCATTTCTATTTGAATTTTTAATTTATTTTATGATAGTTACAAATTTAAATCCACATACTTATTTTTAACAAATCATTATTGTTTGCTGTTCAATTACTGTGGGTTATGGTTACTTCTTTCATTTTTTTAGTCATGAAGTCAGTATTTCCTCAGCACTTGCTATGGGTGAAACATTGGTATAAATTTTGAGATTAGGGATTGTTGTTTAGTGGATTCCACTGGGGGAGACTGGAAATAAAGAAGGAAACCAAATAAGTGAATATGATGTGTTTTGACAGTGATAAGGCTTTAAAGAGAATACAACAGGATATGAGATTTGATGTGTACAGGGTTGAGGAAATGCGTTATATGGGAGGTCAGGAAGGCAACCTGTAGAAGAGAGATTTGAGCCAGGGCCTGCTTGTGGAGTAGGAAGAACTAGTTGTGAATAGATGTCCCTACTACATTGGACGCAAAGAGTTAGAGGCAGAGGTAACAGTTAACACAAAGGCTCTAAGGCCCATGGTGGGCCCAAGAGACAGAAAAAGGAACCAATGCCCATAATGTAGTAAATGAGGGGAGAGTGTTGGGTCCAGTTAAAGAGGTTTTGTAAGCCACAGCAGAGTCTGGATTGTGTGGTAACTGTGTTGGAAAATGATTGGAATGAGTCACAATTTGAACTTTGGTTTTTTGATTGAGAGTCCAGGGGAATTTTTTTCCCATGTGACAGTGGACAGATCATCTTCGCTGGAAGAATCTAGTAAGTAAAATGGTGTCTAAATTCATTTGGGAGAATTAGCTATCTTTCAACACTGATTTGTTATGAGTACCTTATCATCGATATGTCACTTCATGGTGAAACTTCTTGATGCCTTGTATTACCCATTTTATTGAAATGTATTCTATTTCAACGTTGTCACAAAGAACTTGGAGAAAGTTTCACTCACTTTCTATGTTGCTTTTTGAGTAAGACAGCAGACTTGAATTTCACAGAATGATGAAGTTTAAACTTAATTAACAAGGGATGGGAATGAACCACTGACAACCTAACTGCCCTTTGCCAGGGAAGTGTATAAAACTAAGGAAGGAAACAAAAATGAAGCATTATTTCTCTATTATCACCATCAAGTCCCCCAAAAGAGACAATGCTAATAAAAGTTGGGAGGACATATTCTGAAACCTATGGACTGTACTTCAATTGACGTACATCTAACCTAATGAAAAATTCAGCTACTTTCGTTTTTCTCTTTTTACTGTAGACCAGTGGCTTTCATTGGACTGCAAACCACAATTGAGGAATTATATGCCAAATAATGTAATAAAATTTACCTTTCTCCTTTTTAGAGTTCATGGTCACTGAGCACAGCAAGTCTGTTTCATGGTGCTTAGGTCAGAATGGTTTCATAGCAATGTGCTGTGTCTTATTTTGTCTCTTCATACTAAGGATTGAGACTGCAAACTGAAATGTATGTGTTGGGGTGCAAGTTCAAAGAACAAGGCTATGGCAAGCATACCTTTATTAACACATTTCCCACTGTCCCTGGTCTCACACAGACACAGAGGTGTTCTATACTTTTATTCTCACCAATGTTTGGCACGGGGGGCGGGGAGGGGGGGGTTGCTGCTGAGCTGCCATCTGTTTCCCTGCCTCCTTTACCTTCTCCTTTTCCTTCCTTTTCTCAGCCTCCTCTCACTAGTCTTCCCCATCTTTTGCCCTCTTTCTATTTTCCCTACATTTCTTCTCTACATCTTCCTTGTTAATTCCTTTCCCCTCTTATCTTCTCTCTTTCCCTCTTTTTCCATGTCCACCTCTTTTTTTTTTTTTTTGGCCTTGAATCTTAAAGACGTCCTGTCTGTTTTTAGGGTCTACATCTAGTTTTCCCACTGGCTCTTCTTTCCATTTTCTCTTTTCTATTTCACCTTATCTCCCTTCTTTCCTTAAAAGTGAAGGCGGGTGGAGATTGTAGAAGATGGCAGACTGTTAAAGTATAAATGCTGCCAGGAGAGAGGTCAGTTGAGGCATTTCAAACTCACATTGTCCAAGTATCCTTTTAACTCTGGCCTGAAAAGTCAGGGGCCTTTGATAATCAGATCCTGCATTGTAAAACATTTTAGGGGCATGAATTGTTCATTTGTTTTGTTATCTGTGAATAAAACTAAAAAGAGTGTAAAGTTTTTGCATTTAGATTTAGGGTATTTTTTAATAGCATCAGTAACTGTTAAGCACATATCTGGTGTACCTCAATATTTACTCTTGTTAATGATATTTATTAAGATTAATTGCTTTTATTTAATATTGGATATTTAATATTTATTAATGTTAATATTGTTAAGGATATAATATGTTTTTACTTTTTAATTAAAAAAAAATTTTTTTTGTCTTTTTAGGGCCACACCCGCAGCATATGGAGGTGCCCAGGCTAGGGGGTCCAATTGGCACTACAGCTGCCAGCCTACGCCACAGCCACAGCAATGCCAGATCTGAGCTGCATCTGTGACCTACACCACAGCTCGCGGCAATGCCAGATCCCCGACCCACTGAGCGAGGCCAGGGATAGAACCTCCATCCTCATGGATCCTAGTTGGGTTCATTAACCTCTGAGCCATGACAGGAACTCCAGATATGATATGTTTTTAGAGCTAGTTTAGTTTCAAGGCACTTATATTAGCTGTAAAATATGTTAGAATCTTAAAGACAGAGTCTTTTATCTCAGAAACACAGCCACTTACACATCCAGGTTGTGAGCATAGATACAGTATCATGAGGAGAGACTGAAGGTCAGTTAGATAAGAAGAGAGGAGGACCCATTCTGTCATTTTGTGCCCTCATGAAAGAGGAAGCATCCATGCGAGCTTCTCTGCTAATCTATTTTTAATAACCTTCAGGACCATTATTTTATTCTAACCATCCCATAAAAGAGTATGCAAAGAACTATACAGAGATGCCTCTAGCCTTATCGTAGTGTATTTTATGTAGATTCCAGCCTTCTGGAAGTGTACTACAGGGCAAACCAAATTCACCAACACTTTGGAATATGTTAGAGATTCTCAAATATGCTCCAGCTGATGAAACCTTTAGGCAACAGATAAATCATTTGTATTTCTTGGGCCACAAGAGTCAAGAGATAGGGATGGTTACAAGTTCAGCAATATCAGGGAGTTCCTGTAGTGGCTCAGAGGAAACGAATCAAACTAGTAACCATGAGGTTGTGGGTTCAATCCCTGGCCTCGCTCAGTGGGTTAAGGATCCAGTGTTGCTGTAAGCTGTGGTATAGGTCACAGATGTGGCTTGGATCTGGCATTCCTGTAGCTATGGCATAGGCTGGCGGCTACAGCTCCAATTCAACTCCTAGCCAGGGAACTTCCATATGCTGCGGGTACGACCCTTAAAAAAAAAAACAAAAAAAGCAATGTCATTTGCTCATTTTTATTCTCTTCCATAGACATTGCTGGCACTTAAGTCTCTCTCAAAATTTCTATATGAGAAAGTAGACAGAGATCATAGAAAATTTTATGATGTTTTTCCTTGGAGAGAATTGAGAAATGGATCAGTAACTGGAAAAAATGAGCTTAAGTTAGTGTGTGTGAATACATTTGTGTGTTTGATAAGACAGAAAGGGAGTGTTTGCATGCTGATGAGAATTACCTGGTAAAGAGGGTGAAATTAAAGATTGAAGAGTGAGAGTTCCTGTTGTGGCAGCAGGTTAAGAGCCTGACATACTGTCCATAAGGATGTGGGTTTGATTTCTGGCCTCACTCAGTGGGTTAAGGATCCGGCATTGCTAAAGGTGCAATGTAGGTTGCAGATGCGGCTTAGATTCAGTGTTGCTGTGGCTGTGGCTTAGGCCGGCAGCTGCATTTCCAATTTAACCCCTAGCCTGGGAACTTCCATATGTTTCAGGTACGGCTATAGAATGAAAAAAAAAAAAAAAAAAGATTGAAGAGTGGAGAACTTCAGAGAGAAGATAAGACTAGTGAGGATCCAGAGCATAAGAGGAAGGTATGGGTTTTATAATAGCAAAATTCATCTTCCTTTGAACCTGAAGGCAAGTCAGAGAAGTTGGGGGAGACTCCAGCTGGTTTGTTGATCCAGTACTGGTTATGTTTGCTGGTACTAACATAACAAAATTATCTGATAGCTTCTTTTCTATTTTATTGAATTACAAGGTTAGTCAGTCTTTAGATCTCACTTTCCTAAGTCAAGCAGAATTCTCTCCATGTGTTATTTGAAAATTTGATAAGAATATATTAAAATTCATTCAGTTAAAAAAAGAGCCTACTGTGTGCCATGAATTGGATTAAACTCGTCAGATAGATAATGAGTAGGAGATATGTCTTTCCCCCACCCCCCATCATGGTAAAGTTCAAAGGCACAAAAATGATTTGGGTAGCATGTATAGTCATAATTTAGGGGTTTTTACTTCCTTCTGGGTACTGGACCTGAAAAAAACAGTGAGCAGGAGAATAACTGTATCCTAGTTAAATTCTTTTTGATCACAAGTAATTGAAAATAACTCAAGTTAGTTTCAGCTAGAGAAATGGAAGTTATTAGTTAGATATATGGGGGGTAGATGGAGCAAGGAACTCTAGAGGAGAAACTTTCATTGCAGCTCAGATGTAGAAAGCTGTCAGCCACCTAGGAAGTGTTTCGCTCTCTTATTTCTGCTTCTATCTTTTTTTCCATCTCTTATGCTGGTTTTTGGAGCTTTTCCACAGAAATGGCCACCTCATCCCTTGCAAGTTTATGATCCCTCTGTTCAAGAGTCACATCCAAAATGATTGAAATTTTCTAAAACCCAATTTTAAATTCCTAGGAGAGAAATTGTGATTGATCCAGCTTTAGACAGGCGTCCATGCCTGGTTCAATCAATAAAAACTAGGGGGTTTGGGTTACATGATACAGACACTATGAAGAGCAGTAGGAAACCAGTTATTAAGGAAAGAGTATCCTTGTCAGCTGAGCGGTCTCTGCCCGCCCGAAGTGTCTCCTATAGGTGGTCTTTTGTTATGTACTTGTGGTTTGAAAAATGGACTTCTCACTGGCATGAATAATCTCATGCTTGCATTATATGTTGTGTTTTTGTCATAATTTATCTATCACAGTAACTTTGTATTTGTTATTATATCTTGGTTCTTGGAGTTAAAATCCCAAATAGTGGTAACTAAGTGCTACTATAAGAGTTCTTTCCATTGAGTTTTATCTTGCTTTGCATAAGCCTCTAACTTTTCCCTCCAGGGATGCTTATAGTCACCAAAATTAAGTGATTACAGCCAGATTATATCAGTATCACTTAGAATTGTGACTGTCTGACTTATTTCCCCCAATCAGAAGGGGAAAACCTTTTCTATCTTAAAGAAAAACACATTTGAAAAATATTAAAAAAAAAAAAACAAAACACACGCACACTTTGCTTACTGGTTAATTTGTACATAATTTAGTTGTCCTTTTGACTTTCTGCAGTTTTTTTTTTTTCTTGTCTTTTTGCCTTTTCTGAGACTGCTCCCGAGGTATATGGAGTTCCCAGGCTAGGGGTCTAATCGGAGCTGTAGCTGCTGGCCTAAGCCACAGCCACAGCAATTTGGGATCCAAGCCGAGTCTGCGACCTACACCACAGCTCACAGCAACGCTGGATCCTTAATCCACTGAGCGAGGCCAGGGATCGAACCCACAACCTCATGGTTCCTAGTCAGATTTGTTAACCACTGAGCCACAACGGGAACTCCTGAAGTTTTTTTTTTTTTTTTTTATGACTTCAAATCATCGTTTACTTCTTATAATGGCACGATGTCTCCTTTCTGTGAATATAGCTTTCTGAAGATGTTAAAAATAATAGAAGATAGTTTTTGCCTAAATGATTCCTGATGTATGAATCATCCTAAAATGGAAGATAAAATCTTTTACCAAAGCAAAGCATAAATTGGGTCTTTGTAGTCATTCATAAATGCTGTGTCAGTAAACACCAGATCCAGGTGTAAAACTTGAAAAAATTCATAAAGTTCGTCTAGTTCAACATGCAACTCTCTGTAATTAACATTTTCCTGGTATGATGGTTCAGGGCGATGTAAATGTACCTAATTCTTCCTTCATACTTCATGGCTACTTTGTTTCTCCCTACTATGCTCAAGGTGGTACCATTTGCATCAACATTATCCTTTTTTCCCCCTAATTATTTTTGTTAGGAGAAAGGAATATTAGGATTAATGTAATAATAAACTCAAACTGAAGTAAACATCGGTATTATTGAGCAAGGAACTAAAGCATGGAACTCAAAAGTGTAATAAACGGGGAGTTCCTGTTGGGGCTCAGTGGGTTACAAACTATCTAGTATCCATGTGGATGCAGGTTTGTTCCCTGACCTCACTCAGTGGGTTAAGGATCCACTGTTGCCATGAGCTGTGATGTAGGTGGCAGATGTGGCTTGAATCTGGTGTTGCTGTGGTTGCGGTATAGGCCGGAAGCTGCAGCTCCGATTCAACCCTAGCCTGGGAACTTCCATGTGCAGCGGGTGTGGCCCTAAAAAGTGCAAAAAAAAAAAAAGTAATACAATATGTGTTTAAATCTAAAATCATTTTAAAATTTTCTGCTAACATGAAGTTGTGGGGGAGTGGGGAGAGAGGGTGTGACAAAAATGTTATTAAATGTTATTACCTTCACAACCACATGGCTTTTGTTAAAGAATTTAGTGGGATTTTACTTTTTGAAAAATGCTTTTAATAAATGCATGGGATAGAAGATAAATCCACTGAGAAACCCGAGTATAACCAGACTTTGAAGGTGGAGACAAAGTATTCTGTATCAGGAGGAAGAATTTAGAGCTCCCTGAAAAAACTAGGGAACTGAAGATTTGCAGCAAAGAGATGGGAGAAGGGAGGTGAGAGAGAGATAGTGGAGGGTAAGGGGTCAGGGAGCTCTTGCAGAGCAGAAGTTCGGAAGTGGGAGCAGAGTTTTAGAAAAGGAATGCGGAGAAGAGCAAGACTGTACATGGATTTTAAAGTTGTTTACCTTCTGCCTAGGATATGATCCTCTCCTGTTCTCCTTATCGCTTCAATGAAACCTACTTATACAAAAATGACTAAAATGAGTGAGTGTGTGTGAGAACTTAAAAGGGGGATTATTTCATATTATGGTCAATATTATGGATAAAAGAACATGTGTGAATATGGAAATCAGGGATTCTTAAGTCGATAAGACCCATAAAAAAGAAAAAAAAAAAAAGTCCATACTCTAGTGCTACTCAAGCATACTTGACCAAGATTTTTAGTGTAGGCACACTCCCAGCCCTAGAGTTACAATACAGAATTATGAGATCAGAACAGACATTCCATGCCAACTATCCTTTTTATTTGAGCTAGAATTTTAGACTTCCTAAAAGTGTCATAATAAAACAAAACCAGAATATTTCACTAAATTTAGAAAGATACCATTTTATCTACAGTTGCCTCCACAAAAAGAAGTTTTCTCAAACTCACAGAAACAGAAAACAGAATGGTGGTTGACAGAAATGAGTGGTGAGTGGTGTCGGGGGGTGGGAGGAGTGAGGGTGATCAAAAGGTATAGACTTCCAGTTATAAGATAAAAAAGTAATGGGGATGTAATGTACAGTGTGAATATAGTTAACAATGTATATTTGTATATTGAAAATTGCCAAGAGAGTAGATCTTGGCAAAGTTCTCGTTGCAAAAAGACATTGTTAACTATGTAAGGGGATGGATGTTAACTTACTGTGGTAATCATTTTGTGATGCATACATATATCAAATCATTGTGCTATACACCTTAAATTAATGCAAGGTTACATGTCAGTTATATCTCAATAAAACGGGAAAGAAGAAGTTTCCGACAGTACAGTCAAATAGAAACCTGGAAACCTGCTCATCTTTTTGAAAAATTCCACCTACTTGCCACCCTACACCCTTGAGACCTATGTCTTGCCAAGGGCTTGCTTTTCCCTTTAAAGTAACAAAGACATGACTGGCAAATTTCCTGCCTCTAAGCATTTACTCCCTTCTTTCTTCTGAAACTGCTATTCAGGATGTTTTGAAATACCTAACTCTCTGTGTTTTGTGGTGAAAGCATGAATGATGCAATTTATTTTGCCTGAAACAAATTTATATATTCATAAATTTTTATATTAAGAAAGAAAGCATGAAAACTTATTATAGGCAATGTAACATGATTTTACTCAAGCTTTTTTTTTTTTGGTGGTGGTGGTGGTGTGCAGGTGTGATTTTTCTTGATAGACTTACTGAGAACTGGGGTGGGGAGAAGTGACACCATGAAGGGAGAGTGTTATTCAGCATCACCTGCTTTAAAATATTTCAAGTATACTTTGAAATAAAAATTTTGGAGTCTAATGGGTTCTTAAATCTGGGTCTTGTGTAGCAATTATGGAATAATATATTTTTATTAGAGATAGCCAACTAATTGACACCAAAAATATATATTGCATGAAACACATATGTGCATGCATATGCTCAGCTTGAGCATCTGTGGGCATCTTGAAGAGGCCTTTTCACTGAGGCCTGCTTCCATCACAGCCACGTTTGCATTTCACAAACTCACCCTCCTGAACCACGTGTCAAGTGCATATGCAGACCCTTAACTCAAATGAGCCAAAGATTCTTTTTTTGGAGGAATATGGCATCGGAATTTGGAAGCAAGAGTCTCTGATAGGACTTGAGCTAAAAAGGACATATATGAGAAGACACACACAAAAAAGTCAATTTGTAAAAAAAAAAAAAAAAAAAGACAAGGCTCAAATAAGGGAACAAAGAGAGAGACAAAGACCAGAAGAGAAAGAAAGAGTATGTCACAATAAGTATTATTAACTGTAGTCACCATACTGTACATTATTCAAACAATTTTGAATGAAATTTTGTAATTGCATTTCATGACTAAGATATTATCTCTTCCCTGACCATCCCCACTCTGGCCTTCAAAGTTCAACATAAGCGCTTTACAAATAACTACTCTCCTAAGATTTTTTTCAAGGCACTTAATGCCTCCCGTTAAGGGCACTTCATTCTTTTATTACTAATAGTAGAGTAACCAGAACCAAAATTATAAAAACAAGTTAGTGTAACACCTGGAATAATTATGCTCTTGATACTGTCTCATCAATCACTTTCATTTATTATTTTGCGTGTCAGTCATAGGATGACCACCACTTTTAAGTTTGGGTTGATGCTGGCAAATGTTTGCAATTAAAAGAAGGAAATCTGTGAGTTCCCATTGTGGCTCAGTGGGTTAAGAACCCGACGTAGTGTCCATGAGGATGTGGGTTTGACCCCTGTCCTTGCTCAGTGGGTTAAGGATCTGGTGTTGCTGCAAGGTGCAGCATAGGTCACAGATGCAGTTTGGATCTGGTGTTACCATGGATATGGCACAGGCTGGCAGCTTCAGTTCTGATATAACCCCTAGCCCTAGCAGATGCAGCCAAAAAGAAAAAAAAGAAGAAGGAAATCTGTTACACATATGACTGTTATCAGTGACTATAGTGCCCCAAGGAATAACCATGCATTAAATGTTTGTTGGAAGAAGGGTTTGACTAGCATATCCTGTGTGAGTAATGGCATGTCATGGTAGAAGATGATGTTTGAGTCCCAAGTAACTTTATCCTTTGCAGTCACAAGGAAAAGATGACAGTAATTCTTTGTTATTTGTGAGAATTTTTCCATGGCATTGATAACGGGCAGTAAGGTACTAAGTATTATTTTTCTCAGAGGAAGAGTCAGGTTAGACCTTCAAATGAAAATATGCATCCACCACATAAAGTGGAACCACCCATTGAGTTATGACTGATTCAGAACTAATACTAAAATAAATATCTAGAGTGGTGAGTAATAGAATTCTTCAATCAGTAAGTGGACTCTTCCTTCAATAAGGAAAATAGATTTCATTGCATGAGTGGGTGAAGGTTTTTGTCATAGCAGGATGCCTTATTAAAAGTAAAAAATCAGGACTTCCCATTTTGGCTTGTTCAGTAGATTATGAATGCAATTAGTATCCATGAGGATTGGGTTCAAACCCTGGCCTTGCTAAGTGGATTAAGGATCCAGGGTTGCCAAGAGCTGTGGTGTAGGTTGTAGATGTGGCTCAGACTGGATCTTGCATTGCTTTGGCTGTGGCTGTGGCTGGCAGCTGTCGCTCCTATTAGAACCCTAGCCAAAAAAAAAAAAAAAAAAAAGAGAACCCTAGCCTAGGAACTTCCATGTGTTGCATGTGCGGCTCTAGAAAGAAAAAAAAAAATCACCTGCCAAATGCCTATAGAAATTTGACAAGTACATATATTGATGGATTGGGCCTGGTCTAGACAATAGGACGTGATGGTGACTGAGGCAATAGAGAAACATGCCTTACTTAAAGCTATTCAAATTTGAGCAACAACAACAAAATAAACTGATACTGTGTCTGGAAACACACACACATACACACATACCTCACCAATAAGCCTTCTTTTGCCCAGATTTGGCAAAAGATATATGACCTGTTATATAACCTTTCTTTGAAGCCAGTAGGCAAGCTGTCAATATCCATTAAAATTGGCCTCTGATGTTCTTGTATTCCTCACAGGTTGCCTCTCAAACAGCTTGGTACTCCACTTTCTTAACTCCTTGGCTTCTGACACTCCGCTTTGCTCTACATTTGTTAGGGTAGATGGTTTAGTGCCATGCATCTCACATTTCCATAGATGGGAGGAAGGTGCCATTCCACTGCTCAGAGGAGTCAGTACTGGTGAAATGCTTCTGATCCCTCTCTCCACTCTTCTTTACTTGCTCTCCATCAGGAGGAACACACAGTCTTGGTAAGAGCTTGATTTCCTTTGGGTGGAGTTGGCTTGTTGAAAATTGTGGTCCAGTGGAGTGAAATTTCTTTATTCCTCAGTCGAGACAATAGAATCTGTCTTCTTTGAGTCTTGATGTGTCCTGAATGTGCCCAAGATGCTCTGTAGTTTCCCTTCTTTCCACATGTGGATCCTAGATCTAGATTTGAGAGAAGGTAGTAAGAAGCCCCCATGTTGACTGTGGATTCAGGCTCTACCCTCCAATTCAATTTTGCAAAAGCTACAAAGGAGGTAATAAATTTAAAACTCAGACTTGGCTCTTGTTTGCTTTATTGATTTTTTTTTTTTGAGGTTTTGTAGTGGAGAAACTGAGGAATTAGGTGCCTAGCAACCCAGTGTACCTTACAACCCCGCCTTAGCAAACCAAGGGGATTTTCTTGGCTGTCTGGCACTTTACAATTCCTCCTTCAACTGTGAGCCTGTGGACCAAGTAAACTATTAAATAGTGAAGAAAGTATGGATTAGGTCTTTCTGTTTCCTCAAGATGATTTATGTAAGATATAACCAGGGTATGGAACAAATACCTGTGATGTTCTTTTGTCTTAACATTATGCTTCATCATGATAATTTTTACATACTTGTTATCATAGTATATCTCTGATAGAGAATAATGGAAATCTGCCTCTTGATGCCTTAATGAGAAAAGAAAAAATTGTCATCAGACACAATTACTCTCAATCACTGGGTATAAATGAGAAGCAAATCTCCTTAAGGGGGAGAAGGAACAAGCAGGTCCTAGCCATAGAAATTTGTGGGAGATCTTGTAGCTCAGCAGTAATGAACCTGACTAGTGTCCATGAGGATGTGGGTTTGATCTCTGGCCTCACTGAGTGGATTAAAGATCAGGATTGCTGTGAGCTACAGTGTAAGTCTCAGATGCAGCTCAGATCCCATGTTGCTGAGGCTGTGGCATAGGCCGGCGGGTGTAGCTCCAATTTGATCTCTAGCCTGGAAACTTCCATATACCACGGGGGCAGCCCTAAGGAAAAAAAAAAAGTTTTTGGTTCACCAAAGACGCTGAATCATAACTATCAAGGGCTAGGTTTTTTTTTTTTTTTTTTTTTTTTTGGCTGCGCCTGTGACATATGGAAGTTCCTGGGCTAGGGATCAAATTTGATCTGCAGTTGTGACCTGTGCCACAGCTACAGAAATGCCAGATCCTTAACCCACTGCACCACAAGGGAACTTCCAAGCTCTAGTTTTAATGAACAGCCGGATCTCTGGAAAGTCTGTTATTAAGGTACTAGTGAATATTGTAAGGACATTCTCATATTTAGATATGGCTCTGTAAGATTTGGATGCACTGGAGGAAACTAGTATGTCATACATAAGGAGAGTTAGAGTTATAAAATGGAGATTATGATAACCCAAACTTGGGAGGTGTGGGGACACCTCAGCCAGAGAAAACTATAAAAGGAGTTAGGGAAGTCTGTAAAGAGTCCTGGACTGCTAGCCAGATCAGCAAAAGAGGTTTCCTTAATCGCCCCTAAGTTGATTTTCATTTGCAATGTATAGAAATTGGCTTCAGTCTTACCAAAGAGGTCCATCATCCTCATCATCCTTTTGACTGAGACAGGGCTACTGCAGAGAATGATAATGAGAAATGCTTGGGCTAGTCAGATTTTCTTGCTCTGGTTACATGTCAGTCACCTGATCTGAATGGAGATAATGTGGCTGGATATGGCGGACTGATTTTGTAATGCCAGCATATCAAATCCTCAGTAAACCTAGTGTTGAATGAATAAATTTGCAGAGGATATTGAGGCAGTACTAGAGCAGTGATACTCTCAGAAACCACAGCTGCTATTGAGGTGCTGCAACCAGAACCAACGTCTAGTTACTATTTACAGAACAGTCCATAGTTCTGGGACTGAGAAAGGAGAGGGAACATTATGGTAAGGAGGTCAAACATCTTTAGGGTGAAGTTCTTTGTGTACTGAAATGTTAAGCCATGAAATTTAAAATTTTATTTTTAAAATACCACGTTCAATGTTTAAATCTTACTTTGAACATTTTAAATGTGTTTTCATCTCTGCGTTTAGAGAGCCTTGGCTTAATAACTCCACATCTTTTCCCTTCAGATTTATTAACAGATCACAACTCTGGGCAATCATAGGTCCTATATCTAAGTATTTAAGAATAACAATATAGTCAAGTTTTTCCTGCAAAGGAATTGCAGGACTCATAGTAATTTCAAGAAACTTGGATTTTATGAGGGCTGATTAGACCTTTGAAGGACATGGAGGAAAACTACTTGAATTATTGAGTTGTTCTGAGACCACAAAGTACCAAATAAATTTTTTTTCCACTCTACAGCATGGGGACCAAGTTATACATACATGTATACATTCTTTTTCCTTCCATTGTTCTGTTGCAATGTAGGTATCTAGACATAGTTCTCAATGCTACTCAGCAGGATCTCATTGTAAATCCATTCCAAGAGCAATAGTTTGCATCCGATAACCCCAAGCTCCTGATCCCTCCCACTCCTTCCCTCTCCCCCCGGGCAGCCACAAGTCTATTCTCCAAGTCCATGATTTTCTTTTCTGCAGAAATGTTCGTTTATGCTGTATATTAGATTCCAGTTATAAGTGATATATAGTATTTGTCTTTCTCTTTCTGACTTTTTTCACTCAGTATGAGAGTCTCTAGTTCCATTCATGTTGCTGCAAATGGCATTATGTCATTCTTTTTTATGGCTGAGTAGTATTCCATTGTGTATACATAGCACATCTTCCTAATCCAATCATCTGTCAATGGACATTTGGGTTGTTTCCATGTCTTGGCTATTGTGAACAGTGCTGCAATGAACATGTGCGTGCATGTGTCTTTTTTAAGGAAAGTTTTGTCTGGATATATGCCCGAGAGTGGGATTGCTGGGTCATATGGTAGTTCTATGTATAGATTTCTAAGGACTACCAAATAAATTTTTAAGATGGGTCCACCTCCACTTAAATTTACTCTTGTAATTGTTTTTCACCTTTTTTTTTTGTGAAGAAGAAGATCCTCTTGAGTGGGTAGAGCTCACACCTTACAAAATTAGGCAAGTAGCTCTACTGAATGAAAGGGTTTGTAGCAACACAGACCCAGCAAAAGAAAAATACAGAATATTTCCAGATTCCAGGAGAAGATGGGGATCTGGTAGGGAAACTAGAAAAATAGAAATGGTTCAGGCAGATGAGTGAGTGCTCATCCTTCCCAACAACCCTCTATTCATTAACTAGGTTGTGCTATAGGAAAGTAAGGGAAATTTGTCAACCATGACAAGGGCTGTGCTTGGTGTGGTTTCTATTCAGGAAGTTCTCTAAATCACTCTTAATTACTAAGTGAAGATATTTTTTCTAACAATACATTTTAATTCCCAGCAGTAGTTTGCCTTTACTTGGCAGTATTAGAAGTTTATGTTTTGCTCTGCTACCGCAGGGATATTTAAATTCCCCTACACCAAGTCATAATCTGATAAATAGGATTTAAACAGTGTTTTAATCTAACTCAAATATTAACATTCTCACCAATGACATTTGGATCAGGATGATTCAGAAGGAATGGTGTAGACTCTCTGACTTTCCTTATTTATTTTATGACTGCAAAGCAATAGACCATTAAATAGAAAACAAATTCAGGTGTTCACCCAGATATAACCTTTCTGGGAAAACTGGGATCTGGGGGCAACCAGCCTGCTGCAGACCTTTGGTTAATATCCCCATTTCCAGTTTGGTTCTCCTCATCCTGTTTTTCCTCATGATGGCTTCATCTCTAGGCTGGCACTACAATTCCATGGCTTGTGATTTTCACAAGCTTCTGCATGAATAGGTCCAGAAATATGAAACTATTTACTCTGGTGAGAAGCAGCACAATTTACAACAGTCTGATAACTCTGTTCTTGGTATTTACCACTCATGCCAGCCTAGGTTCTTGATGGAAAATAGCCATGGACTCTAATCACTGTTAATATCCAGCCACACCTTTGCAAATATTTGTGTTTTTTTTTTTTTGGCTTTTTTAGGGCCACACACATGGCATATTCCCAGGCTAGGGATGGAATTGGAGCTGTAGCTTCCGGGCTACACCACAGCAAGATCCAAGCTATGTCTATGACCTACACCACAGCTCACAGTAACACTGGATCCTTAACCCACTGGGTGAAGCTAGGGATCAAACCTGTGTCCTCATGGATCCTAGTTAGATTCGTTTCTGCTGCACCACGAGATGGGAACTCCTGCAAATATGTGTTAATTGTTCTTTAAGAAAGAGATCAAACCATTCTACATTAGAAATTGGCAAAAAAATCATTGAAATATATGATAATAATGTTTGATGTGAACTGACTGCAAGGCAGACGCCAATGAACTGGTTGACCCAAAAGCAGTTTTGGGCAAATACCTGTCTAGTATGATCTAGCTCTGCTTACAGAACTTTGTCAGATTCCCTGTGGCTTCTCATATAGGACCAAACAGACTGAAAGAGTGAAAACTGTGATTATGAAAAATAAGAGTCCCATACGTGGTGATGGTGAAGAATTCTGTACTTAGATTTAGTTGCATATAACAAAATATCCTAAATAATCAGTGGTTTATTTCAAGGGCAGTCTGGATGTAGGGAGTCCAGGACTGGTAGAATTGTACCATGGTCATCAGAAACCCTGGTTCTTTCTATCTGCTTCTCTGGCGTTTGTTTGCAAGTTATATCATGGCCCAAGATAGCAGTTGTTGACAAGCCACCACATTTGTATTCTTTTAATGAAACTTTCTAGAAACCTTGCACAGTGGGTCCTCTTTTATTTTACTAACCAAATGGTGGTTTTGTGGCTAAATCCGGCTATAAGGGAAGATTGGAAATATATTTTTCTTTCAAGTGTTCAACTGAGATCCACACTTCAAGTACCAAGAAATAATGGGAAATGAATGTTTAGATTGATTAGAAATATCTTTCTCATATGATATGAAGAAAAATATATCTGTCACATCCAAGAGTTTGATTACTTTATTTATTATAGTACATACTAAATTTCTCCAGGCTTCTCTGGAGATCTAAAAAGGGGTCATATTAAAATTAATAATCTAAATAATTTTTAAAAAAGAAAAAAAGTAATAATCATGTTTTATGGGCTCTGGCCTGCTTTGGTGTGTTCCCAGAATCTTCTACAATCTCTGTATTTCCAGGGGAAAAAATGCCTTTTATGCCTTCAAATAAATCTAGTCAGCTTCCATGGGGCATGCCAGGAGGATTGAAAATAAATTATTCTATCAATTGTTCAACTGAGGCCTATACTTCAGTTATTAAGAAATAAAGAGGTAATGAATACTTAGAGTCAATTAGAAGTCTCTAGCTTAGATGCTATGAAAAAAAATCTTTCTGAGATATCCTCTGCTCAGTGGACATGATGCACATGCTAAGCCATCCTCCTTATTCTCACTCATGTTGCACCTCATGGGCAACACACCTGTCTGGTTCTGTGCTTACCTGAATGGGCTATACCCAGGGAATATTGCATACACATGCAAAAAATGTTGCACATACACAATATTTGAGAGTAAGTTACAGACGTCATGGTTATTTATCCCTAAATACTTCAATGAGTATTTCTTATGATCAGAAATGTTATTCTACATAACCACAATATAGGTATCGACTTCAGTGTTTTTATCACTAATATGATAATTTAATTTAATCTCCCTTCCACATTCCAGTGTTGTTAATATTCTCAAAACTTTCCTCTGTAGCCAAGTTTTTCACCTTTGGATTCCCTTTTCCCTAGGACTTCCAAGTTTCAGATCTTTCCTCAGTCCCTTGGGTCTTAGTTTTATAAATGGATGTATATTCTTTCCCAATGTTTAAAAAGTATCTTTAAAGAGAAAAAAAATTTTTTTTAAATTTTATTGCTTTCTGAGACCATTTAGGGGGTGCGGGGATGTGCTTGGGTTATGGGATGGAAATCCTGTGAAATTGGATTGTTATGATCATTATACAACTACAGATGTGATAAATTCATTTGAGTAATAAAAAAATTGTATTGCTTTCTAAGAAAACAATAGTAAAGAGTAAAACTAGAGAATATGTATTAAAGACCTGATAAGAATTGTGTTCTGGAGTTCCTGTTGTGGCTCAGTGGTTAGTGAATCCACTAGGAACCATGAGGTTGAGGGTTTGATCCCTGGCCATGCTCAGTGGGTTAAGGATCTGGCATTGCGGTGAGCTGTGGTGTAGGTTGTAGACGCATCTCAGATCCCTCATTGCTGTGGCTCTGGTGTAGGCGGTGGCTACAACTCCAGTTAGACCCCTAGCCTGGGAATCTCCATATGCCGCAGGAGCGGCCCTAGAAAAGCCAAAAAAAAAAAAAAAAAAAAGAGAATTGTGTTCTGTACTTTTTTTATATGATCTCCTCAAGTGTTTGTAAACCTTTAATCCCTTAACAGAGTTAACAAACTGTCTAACTCCACATTTCTTTACACTAAGGAACCCTTTCTTTTCACAGACCAGTGGTTCTTTTTTTTTTTTCTTTTTCAGCTATACCCGCAGCATGTGGAAGTTCCTGGCCCAGCAATAGAATCCAAGCCAGAGCTGTGACCTATCCCATAGCTGCAGCAATGCCAGATCCTTAACCATTGTGCCTGGCTGGGGATTGAACTGGCACCTTCCCAGAGACAAGTGCATCATTAATCCACTGTGCCATAGAATCTCCTGGAGAGCCTACAAAAAGATATAATCAACAGATTTTTGAGTACCCAAATGTGTGATAACCCTGTTGTATGGAAAAGAAAACCATGGAGTAGCTTTGGGCTGAGAGATAACAATATTTATTTACAAGGATCACTCTGGCTGCTGCGCTGAGAATATACAGTGGGGTGGGGGGGGGCAACGTGGGAAGCAGGAAACTGTTATTGCACACAAGGCAAGTAAGAAATGGTGGTGACTTAGATGAAGGCAGAAATAATTTACAGGGTGTGAAGTGGGCAGATTCTGGATGTACTTTGAGGATGGAATCAATAAAATTTGCTGTTTGATTGGATGTGGGATGTGTGATTAAAAGCAGATTCAAGAATGATTCCGAGATTTTGGCCTGAGTAACTTTTCTTCTTCTTCTTCTTCTTTTTTTTTGTACTAATTAGGATGGAAAAATACAAGGTAAATATGATAACCTGATTGTCTGACAGACAAGTTTATTGTGATTTGTTTAAATGAATAAAAGTATTTCCTACTAAAATACACTTTTAAAACTCCAGCAAACAAATGAAAAAAAAACTTGATTAAAAAAGGAGCCAAAGACTTTAATATACATCACACCAAAAATGTCCAGGTGACAAAAAAACATATGAAAAGATATTCCATATCATATGTCATCAAGAAGATGCAATTATGATGAAATATAACAGTACGCTTATTAGAATGGCCAAAACACTGACAACACCAGATGCTGAGCAGGATGTGGTGTAACAGGAACTCTCACTCATTCCTTGTGGGAATACAAAATGGGACAGCCACTTTGGAAGACAGTTTGTCAGTTTCTTACAAAAATCTAAACATACTTTATCATTGCATTCTTTGGTATTTACCTGAAAAAGTAGAAAATTTATGTCCATGTGAAAACCTGCTCATGGATGTTTATAGCAGATTTATTTTTATTTTTTGTCATGTATATATATATATATATATACATATATATATGTATATATATATATATATATCTTTTCTACTGTGTATATATATATATATATATATATATATATATATATCTTTTCTACTGTACAGCATGGTGACCCAGTTATACATACATGTATACATTCTTTTTTCTCATATTAAGTGTTCCATTATAAGTGACTAGACATAGTTCCCGTTGCTAATCCATCTGCATCTATTTACTCCAAGCTCACGGTCCCTCCCACTCCCTCCTCCTTGGCAACCACAAGTCTATTCTCCAAGTCCATGATTTTCTTTTCTTTGGAAAGGTTCCTTTGTGCCTTATATTCCAGAAATAAGTGATATCACATGGTATTTGTCTTTCTCTTTCTGACTTATTTCACTCAGGATGAGAGTCTCTAGTTCCATCCATGTTGCTGCAAATGGCATTATTTTGTTGGCTGAGTATTATTCCATTGTGTATACATACCACATCTTCCTGATCCAGTCATCTGTCAGTGGACATTTGGGTTGTTTTCATGTCTTGGCTATTGTGAATAGTGCTGCAATGAACATGCGAGTGCATGTGTCTCTTTTAAGTAGAGTTTTGTCTGGATATATGCCCAAGGGTGGGATTGCAGAGTCATATGGAAGTTCTATGTATAGATTTCTAAGGTATCTCCAAACTGTTCTCCATAGTGGCTGTACCAGTTTACATTCCCACCAACAGTGCAGGAGGGTTCCCTTTTCTCCACACCCCCTCCAGCACTTGTTATTTGTGGATTTATTAATGATGGCCATTCTGCCTGTTGTGAGGTGGTATCTCATGGTAGTTTTGATTTGCATTTCTCTTATAATCAGTGATGTTGAGCATTTTTTCATGTGTTTGTTGGCCATCTGTATATCTTTGGAGAAATGTCTATTCAGGTCTTTTGCCCATTTGCATGGTCTTTTTAAGTAGAGTTTTGTCTGGATATATGCCCAAGAATGGGATTGCTGGGTCATATGGTAGTTCTATGTATAGATTTCTAAGGTACCTCCATACTGTTCTCCATAGTGGTTGTACCAGCTTACATTCCCACCAACAGTGCAGGAGGGTTCCCTTTTCCCCACACCCCCTCCAGCCTTTGTTATTTGTGGACTTAATAGTGATGGCCATTCTGACTGGTGTGAGGTGGTATCTTGTGATAGTTTTGATTTGCATTTCTCTAATCATCAGTGATGTTGAGCATTGTTTCAAGTGCTTCCTGGCCATCTGTGTATCTTCCTTGGAGAAATGTCTCTTCAGGTCCTTTGCCCATTTTTCAATTGGGTTGTTGGCTTCTTTGCTGTTGAGCTGTATGTTTGTGTATTTTAGAGATTTATTTATAATTGCCAAAACTTAGCAGCAATCAAGATTGTCCTTCAGTAGTTGAATGGATAAATTAACTATGTACAACCAGATGGTGGAATATTATTCTGTGCTGGAGGAAAAGAGTTTTCAAGCCACGAAAACATGTGGAGGAGCTTTAATTTTATATTACTAAGTGAATTAAGCCGATATGAAAAAAGTAAAATAATGTATGATTCCAGCTCTAGGACATTCTGGAAAAGGCAAAACTATGGAGACAGTAAAGTAATTAGCAGTTGCCAGGAGTTGGTGAGCGACAGGAGGGACAAATAGAGTACAGGGGGTTTTAGGGCAATGAAAATACTCTGTATGATACCTTTTGGATAGATACACATCACTAAACGTTGGTCCAAATCTGTAGAATTAGGGTTCACTAGGAATGACCCTAATGTAATCTACCTACTTTGGGTGATTATGATGTTTATGTTCATCAGCTATAACAAATTACCACTCTGGTGGGGGATGCTAATAGTCAGCAAGACTGTTCATGGGTGGAAGTAGGGTACCTTCCTCATAATTTTGCTGTGAACTTAAAAAAAATAATAAAGTGTTAAATACACACACACACACACACACACACACACCCACATCCAACTCCTAAACCTGCATATCTGAGTAGATGAGTCCCGAGACTTAGTTTGAGGGAGGGATGAGAGAAAGGGAGGTTTACAGCTAATTTTTCATGAGCTTCCATATAGGATAGGAATCTTTGCTACCTGTTCACATCAAGGCTCTGTTTCACGCTTCCAGTGATGGAGAGTTCAGTATTAGCAAAGTCACTAGTTACATTTTGAATAGCTCGAAATGCAAAGAAATTCTGCCTTGTGTCTCAGCAAAATTTACTTATTATTCTGCTTCTACACTTGCATAGAATAAGTCCATATTTTCCACCACCTAACAACATTTGGATATTGGAAGGGAATTCTACCTCCTCTAAAGTTTTTTTTCTCAAAGTTCCTATCGTGGCACAGCAGAAATGAAACTGATTAGGAACCATGAGGTTGCAGGTTCGGTCCTTGGCCTTGCTCAGCGGGTTAAGGATCCGGCGTTGCCTTGAGCTGTGCTGTAGATCGCAGAGGCGGCTTGGATCTGGCATTGCTGTGGCTCTAGCGTAGGCCAGAGGCTACAGCTCCGATTAGACCCCTAGCGTGGGAACCTCCATATGCCGCAGGTGTGGCCCTGAAAAGACAAAAGACAAAAAAATTAAAATTAAAAAAATTAAGTTTATCTTTTCCAATTCCTTTAGGGGAGCCCTTCTTTTGTATTTATGATAAACCAGGAAATTATGTCTGATTTTTATTGGACAGATACATTTTTTGATTTTCTAGTTTTTGTTCTTTGAACAATTTTAAGAACACACCTTCAGATTTCTATATTAACTGATTGGGCAATAGTCAAAGCAAATATTCGCTTAAGAAACCACATATAATAAGGCTTTACTCATTTCCTCTATAAAAGTGTTTATGAGTCAGGGTGAATAAATCTTGGTTTTGGACCTGTATGAAAAGAAAGCTGTATTGTATTGCATAGTATTTGTTTTCCTCTTGTGTCTCTTTTTTTCCTTTTCCTCTTGTCGCATATTTATCTTTCTTTTTTCTTTTCTAAAATATAACAGAATTATGTAAAGCCTTAACGCCATATTCAGTATATATGTGTACGTGTGTGTGTGTGTGTGTGCGCGCGCACATGCGTGTATACACAGGATGAAGAAAAACTGTTCCAAAAGCAGTTCTAGTTGAACTTTTAGGATTTGGTTGCGTGAAAGGAAAGTCGGTATGAGTTTACAGTTTGACAGATAGGTAATGAAATCTTAAGTTGCATGAACAAAGGCAGAGTGACTTTAAAGAACTGTATATCGCTAACTTCTGATCAGATACATCTGAAGTACATTTAGTATGGATATGAAGATCCTTGTGCTGTGCAGACAGAGAGGGAACAGGAGCTCCTCTCATCACCATCAGATGTCAACTCATAGATAAAAGAGTAAATAGAAGGAAGTCTGGTATCCTCCCCACTTTCTCCACACCTGCCTCTCAGGAAAAGTATCCCAAGAATATGGAGAATGAGGGCAGTTGCCATGGTCCCTCTGATCTACTTGTCCTGGGCCTGTGTCCGAAGCTTGCTCTCCTATTCCTGGTTTGCTATAGGAGTTTCAGCATTATCTTGGTCTGGCCATTGAAACCTATTGTCAGGATATTATCTTTATGTAGGACAGACTGTATGTGCTTTCCAAAGACAAAATTTTTCAGATTTGATAGACAAGATTTTAGATGTCATGACCAAGAATCATCTAGTGGCAACACTGTTGCCCTTGATACGACTCAGCTGAACATGCTAGGGCAGGGAAGGTGCACAAGGACTGGGATAGATTGTCTTAGTGGGTCAGTTGTGAGAGAGGAAGGGAAGAGAGCATGCCCTGTGGTGCATTTGAGTGCAGAGAGCTCTCTTTACTAGATGTAGTTCTGATTTAGAACTGGAGTGGGAACCCTCTACTCTGAGCCTGATTTAAGACAGTGATTTACAGACGTTCCCCTAGGGCACTGAAAACCAGTTCTACCTCTGTGGATGAAAGAGTGTCATTGGCAACAGTATAAGTACATGGACTTAAGCTGATCACTGTGCTAACCTTTAAAAAATGACTGAGGGTCAGCAGAATAAATTTTTACCTGTCGTTACAGGTCAGAAAACTGTAACTTGATTTGGGAAATACCATCTGTGAAATAGAACTTGATAAAGATTGTCATATAACTGAAAAATTAATTTTGCTTTGCAATTTCCTGCATGATATTTATGCCACATATCTTATCTTGGAAATGCTCACCTGAGCCTTCTATCTGATCAGAATAGACTTCTCAAAATCCAACTCTGTCCATATCTGCTTTCTTGCAGGGTGCCTACATACCAGTGAGTAAGCTGATTATGTCCTCTTTACATGTCTCTTGATGACTTGTTTTTAACATTATTGACTTGTGGTTAGAAGGACCTTAAAGAGGGAGTAGGTGGGAGAAGTGGCAGCTGTGTGATAGGGGGGTGGGGGAGGGTTACAGGGTCATTGGATTCATATCATGTTTTCAATAGCTTACATGTCTGAAACATTCTTTCTGACTAGAAACTTCTTTCTCTCTGCAAAATCCCTTTCCTCACCATTTCCTATTTTGTCTTAAAAGAACAACTGTCTTCTACAGAGGGGAGAGTAATGAGAGTGAGCAAAAGCAGTGTCCTACACCATCAACCCTAGGCTCTATCTGGTCTGTATTTATCATCTTTAAATACACAGTTTCATAGAGAGGTTTATTGGGGGGTAATATGAAAAAAACTTAGAAGTCCCCAACATGTGAAGATAGAGTCTGAAATGTTACTATTTCATAAAATATCTTTTATTCTACTTCTTACGTATTAGGTAATAAAATAAGGATCTACGTCGCTCTGAGAACCTAAGTGAGTTTGTGGGCATTCTACACTTGCTCTTCCAGGCTCCCCAGTACTAATTTCCCTAGATCCTGTCTGTTTCCTGCTCTGTTCTTTGCCCTGAAATCCTGGCCCCTATGGGTGGCATCATTTGAACTCCCTTACTCTCTGGCTTCTGCTCCAGTTTGAATGATGGGAAGTGCAAGTAAAATGCATCCCATGTTGTGGGTGGGTCGCTTTCCAGGCTCCAGCACTCAGTGGGCTCTGAAAATAGCATTTCCTCCCTTGCCTTCAGGTTTATGAGTGGTAGCAGCTTCCCGTCATTGAAAGTGCCTGGATGATTATATGTCTGGTGATCCGAGAGTCATATCCAAGAGTTAGGCTCTTGGAATGGGCCATCTGTTTCTTGTTGGCACTCTGAAGCACAGGCTTAAGAAAAGTTTAGGTAATTCTTGAGTTCTTTCACTCATTCCCTGGCTATGTGTTAGGCACTGGGGCGATGAACAGTTGGGAAGGGCATTTGTCAAGGAGGGCAGCCATCAAGACTAACTACACTGTGGTCCTTCATGTTCTGTGGGAGCCAGGCTTCTGACCTTGAAGGACCATTGATCTGAAGTTCCAAGTCTTTTACTGTGCTTTACCTGAGAGAGTTTTAGCTGCTGCCAGATGAGCTATGCCATATGTCTCCTTATGCAAAAATTTGTCCTGCCACTTGAAATGTGATGGATATAACCATGTATTTCTATATGTTTGTAGGTATATATGGTGGAATGAGTGTGAAGAGTAAAGAATAATCTCATAACTCATTTTTTTTCCTTTCATACCTTTCTATTTTGATGAGATGTCTCTGGAGACAGAGTAGAAGGGACTATGCTCATGTAAGTTCCAAAGAAATGTGATGAGTAGAAAGTAGCTAGCCTCTGAATTATATCGATCTGTAACACTGGAACCAGAAGGGTTAGATAAAGGGATCTCAGCAGTCTGCTGCAAAGGCAGGGAATTGAGAAATTTATTTATTTATTTATTTATTTATTTATTAGCTATTTTTAAGCTACAGAATTTTTTTTTCTTTTTTCTTTTTATTTCTTTATATATATTATTTCTGCTGCATAACATGGTGGATCCAGTTACACATACATGTATACATTCTTTTTTCTCACATTATGTGTTCTATCATAATTGACTAGACAGAGTTCCCAGTGCTACACAGCAGGATCTCATTGCTAATCCATGCCAAAAGCAAAAGTTTGCATCTGATAACCCCAAGCTCCCAGTCCCTCCCACTCCCTCCACCTCCCCCCTGACAATCACAAGTCTATTCTCCATGCCCATGATTTTCTTTTCTGTGGAAATGTTCATTTGTGCTGTATATTAGATTCCAGTTATAAGTGATATCATATGGTATTTGTCTTTGTCTTTCTGGCTCATTTCACTCAGGATGAGAGTCTCTAGTTCCATCCATGTTGCTGCAAATGGCATTATGTCATTCTTTTTTATGGCTGAGTAGTATTCCATTGTGTATATATACCACATCTTCCTGATCCAGTCATCTGTCAGTGGACATTTGGGTTGTTTCCATGTCTTGGCTATTGTGAATAGTGCTGCAATGAACATGCGGGTGCATGTGTCTCTTTTTAGTAGAGTTTTGTCCGAATATATGCCCAAGAGTGGGATTGCGGGGTCATATGGAAGTTCTATGTATAGATTTCTAAGGTATCTCCAAACTGTTCTCCATAGTGACTGTACCAGTTTACATTCCCACCAGCAGTGCAGCAGGGTTCCCTTTTCTCCACACCCCCTCCAGCACTTGTTATTTGTGGATTTATTAATGATGGCCATTCTGCCTGTTGTGAGGTGGTATCTCATGGTAGTTTTGATTTGCATTTCTCTTATAATCAGTGATGTTGAGCATTTTTTCATGTGCTTGTTGGCCATCTGTACATCTTCCTTGGAGAAATGTCTAGTCAGGTCTTTTGGCCATTTTTCAACTGGGTGATTGGCTTTTTTGCTGTTGAGTTGTGTAAGTTGTTTATATATTCTGGAGATTAAGCCCTTGTCGGTTGCATCATTTGAAACTATTTTCTCCCATTCTTTGAGTTGTCTTTTTGTTTTCTTTTTGGTTTCCTTTGCTGTGCAAAAGCTTGTCAGTTTGATGAGGTCCCAATTCTTTATTTTTGCTCTTATTTCTGTTGCCTTGGGAGACTGACCTAAGAAAATATTCATGATGTTGATGTCAGAGAGTGTTTTGCCTATGTTCTCTTCGAGGAGTTTGATGTGTTTCTTGTCTTATATTTCAGTCTTTCAGCCATTTTGAATTTATTTTCATGCATGGTGTGAGGGTGTGTTCTAATTTCATTGCTTTGCATGCAGCTGTCCAGGTTTCCCAGCAATGCTTGCTGGATAGACTTTCTTTTTCCCATTTGATGCTCTTGCCTCCCTTGTCAAAGATTAATTGACCATAGGTGTCAGGGTTTATTTCTGGGTTCTCTATTCTGTTCCATTGGTCTGTCTGCCTGTTTTGATACCTGTACCACACTGTTTTGATGACTGTGGCTTTGTAGTATTTCTTGAAGTCTGGGAGAGTTATGCCTCCTGCTTGGTTTTTGTTCCTCAGAATTACTTTGGCAATTCTGGGTCTTTTGTGGTTCCATATAAATTTTTAGCTTGTTTGTTCTAGTTCTGTGAAAAATGTCATGGGTAATTTGATAGGGATTGCATTGCATCTGTAGATTGCTTTGGTTAGGATAGCCATTTTTACAATATTGATTTTTCCAATCCATGAAAGTGGAATATATTTCCATTTCTTTACATCTTCTTCAATTTCTTTGTTTAAAGTTTTATAGTTCTTGGCTTATAAATCCTTTACCTCCTTGGTCAGGTGTATTCCAAGGTATTTGATTTTTTTAGGTGCAATTTTAAAAGGTATTGTATTTTCATATTCCTTTTCTAATATTTCATTGTTAGTGTACAGAAATGTGACTGATTTCTGAATGTTAATCTTATATCCTGCTACTTTGCTGAATTTATTAGTCAGATCAAGTAGTTTTGGGGTTGAATCCTTAGGGTTTCCTATGTATAGTATCATGTCGTCTGTATCAGTGACAGTTTTATCTCTTCTCTTCCTATTTGGATTCCTTTTATTTCTTTTGTTTGTCTAATTGCTGTGGCTAGAACTTCCAAAACTATGTTGAATAGCAGTGGTGAGAGTGGGCATCCCTGTCTTGTTCCCGATTTGAGTGAGAAGGCTTTCAGTTTTTCTCTATTGAGTATTATATTTGCTGTGGGTTTGTCATAAATGGCTTTGATTACGTTCAGGAATGTTCCCTCTATACCCACTTTGGCGAGGGTCTTGATCATGAATGGATGTTGGACTTTGTCAAATGCTTTTTCTGCATCTATTGAAATGCTCATGTAGTTTTTGACTTTTCTTTTGTTAATGTGGTGTATGATGCTGATTGATTTGCATATTTTGAACCATCCTTGTGAACCTGGGATGAACCCTACCTGGTCATGGTGTATGATCTTTTTGATATGTTGTTGGATTCGGTTGGCTAAGATTTTGTTGAGAATTTTTGCGTCTATATTCATCAAAGATACTGGCTGATAGTTTTCTTTTTTGGTAGCATCTTTGTCTGGTTTTGGAATGAGGGTGATGGTGGCGTCATAGACTGTCTTTGGGAGTGTTCTTTCTTCTTCAACCTTTTGAAAAAGTTTGAGGAGGATGGGCACCAGATCCTCTTTATATGTTTGGTAGCATTCACCTGTGAAGCCTTCTAGTCCTGGGCTTTTATTTGTAGGGAATGTTTTTATGACATCGTCAATTTCATTTCTAGTGATCGGTCTGCTCAGTTGGTCTGTATCTTCTTAATTCAGTTTTGGCAGGCTGTAAGATTCTAGAAAATTGTCCGTTTCTTCCAGATTGTCAAATATGTTGGCATATAGTTGTTCATAGTATTCTCTTATGGTATTTTGTATTTCTGCAGTATCTGTTGTGATTTCTCCTTTTTCATTTCTAATTTTGTTTATTTGGGTTCTTTCTCTCCTCTTCTTGGTGAGTCTAGCCAGGGGTTTGTCAATTTTGTTTACCTTTTCAAAGAGCCAGCTCTTGGTTTTATTAATTTTCTCTATTTTTTTTGAATCTCTATTTTATTGATTTCCTCTTTGATCTTTATAACTTCCTTCCTTCTGCTGACTTTAAGTCTTTTTTGTTCTTCTTTTTCTAATTCATTTAGGTGGAGAGTTAAGTTGTCAGTTTGAGATCTTTCTTTTTTTTTAAGGAAGGCCTGTATCACTATGAATTTCCGTCTGGGCACTGCTTTTGTGGCATCCCGTAGATTTTGAGAGGTCATGTCTTCATTATAGTTTGTCTCAAGGTATTTTTTAATTTCCTTCTTGATTTCCTCATTGATTTTAATAGCATGTTGTTTAGTCTCCATGTAGTAGGTTTTTACTCATTTCTTTTCCTGTGGTTGATTTTTATTTTCATGCCATTGTGGTCAGAGAAGATACTTGAAATAATTTCTATGCTCCTAAATTTTTTTGATCTTAGCTTTGTGTCCCAATATGTGGTCGATTCTTGAGAATGTTCCATGTGCATTTGAGAAGAATGTGTATTCTGATTTTTTTGGATGTAGTGTCCTGAAGATGTCAATTAAGTCTAACTTTTCTATTGTTTCCTTTAGGATCTCTGTTGCTTTATTGGTTTTCTGTCTAGAGGATCTGTCGTCCATTGTTGTGAGTGGGGTATTAAAGTCTCCTACTATGATTGTATTCCCATCAATTTCTCCCTTAATGTCTGTTAATATTTGTTGTATGTATCTGGGTGCTCCTGTATTTGGGGCATATATGATGATGATAGTAATATCCTCTTCTTGGATGGATCCCTTAATCATTAAATAGCATGTGTCTTTTTTAAGTAGTTTTGTCCGGATATATGCCCAAGAATGGGATTGCTGGGTCATATGGTAGTTCTATGTATAGATTTCTAAGGTACCTCCATACTGTTCTTCCCACTAACAGTGCAGGAGGTTTCCCTTTTCCCAGCACCCCTTCCAGCCTTTGTTATTTGTGGACTTATTAGTGATGGCCATTCTGACTGGTGTGAGGTGGTATCTTGTGGTAGTTTTGATTTGCATTTCTCTAATCATCAGTGATGTTGAGCATTGTTTCAAGTGCTTTCTGGCCATCTGTGTATCTTCCTTGGAGAAATGTCTCTTCAGGTCCTTTGCCCATCTTTCAGTTGGGTTTTTGTTTTGTTGTTGTTGTTTTTATTTTTTTGTTGTTGTTGTTGTTTTTGTGGTTGAGCTGTATAAGTTGTTTGTATATTTTAGAGATTAAGCCCTTGTCAGTTGCATCATTTGAAACTATTTTCTCCCATTCTTTGAGTTGTATTTTTGTTTTCTTTTTGGTTTCCTTTGCTGTGCAAAACTTGTCAGTTTGTTTAGGTCCCTTGGTTTATGTTTGCTCTTATTTCTGTTGCTTTGGGAGACTGACCTGAGAAAACATTTGTAAGGTTCATGTCAGAGAATGTTTTTCCTATGTTCTCTTCCAGGAGTTTGATGTGTTTCTTGTCTTATATTTAAGTCTTTCAGCCATTTTGAGTTTATTTTCGTGCACGGTGTGAGGGTATTCTCTAGTCTCATTGATTTGCATACAGCTGTCCAGGTTGCACAGCAATAGTTGCTGAATAGACTGTCTTTTTCCCATTTATGTTCTTGACTCCTTTGTCCAAGATTAAGTGACCATAGGTGTCTGTGTTTATTTCTGGGTTCTCTATTCTGTTCCATTGGTCTATAAGTTCTGTTTTGGTACCAGTACCACACTGTTTTAATGACTGTGGCTTTGTAATATTTCTTGAAGTCTGGGAGAGTTATGCCTCCTGCTTGGTTTTTGTTCCTCAGAATTGCTTTGGCAATTCTGGGTCTTTTGTGGTTCCATATAAATTTTTAGCTTGTTTGTTCTAGTTCTGTGAAAAAATGTCATGGATAATTTTATAGGGATTGCATTGCATCTGTGGATTGCTTTGGTTAGGATAGCCATTTTTACTGAAAATTGAGCACAGATGTGGATTGAACTTCAGCTCGGCAACTTACTAATCACATTGTCTCTGAGACATGACTTAACCTTATCAACACTCAGCTTTTATATATATTCAGTGGGGGCAATTCTTCATATATTGCAAAGTTGTTGAGACATATAGCAATTGCCATTCAGTGATTGCTCAAAAAAAGATACCTTTTGTACAGCATATTCTGTTGCCTATCAACACAATCCCCATCTCTTCTTTCCCATCAATACACTTTTGTACTTTCATTTTCTGGTAGCTGACATATTCTTATCTTGTCTCATCTGTTTGTCCTTAAGTGTTATGAGATTGGGATTATGTCTTTTAAAGTAGTTCTGGAAACTCCCAGGAAATTTATAAACTAGTACTGTCTAACGCTTAGCTTTCTGCATTCTGCAAGGCACGTGTGTTTGTTAGGCCATTAATGTTTATCTTTTGGAAAATCAGAATGCCTCTGGTGGTGAGCCAAGAAGCCAAGTGATAGGCCTTTGAAATGAGGAAAGAATAAAGGTCAGATGCTGAGGATGTTGATCTGGAGTTAAATCCTGTTCATAAATGGCCTCTATAAACATTTTGGCCAGTGGTCACTAACCTCTTCAAGATTTGATCTTCCAAGACTGTTTCCCGGTCATTTGTTCATCAGACTGTGTATTCCTAGTTAGAGAAATAGTACAACAACTGTATTTATTTACCGCATATCCCAAGTCTTTCAATAATACCTAAATACCTGTGCTTAAATTAGTAAAGGCATCCTGACCTCAACCAGTTTTAGTCAGAGAGAAAGAAAAAGTTTATATACAAATTTAATAATATTTAGAAGCTTTTTAGTTATAGGAATATGATTTGAGACTGTATGTTGTATCTGGCATTTTTCAATGAGGGATAGGAGTATGCCTAAAAATTTGCTTGTGCAGAATAAATTGAGGGGCACATTGTCTTCCTCCTGATCAAAAATTCTCCTCTCCCTCTAAGTCTGCACCAATCTGCCTTGTGGCATCAGATGATTAGAGTTATTATTTTTAGTGAAAACCAACAAGCATTTTTTTAAAAGCAATTATTATGTGCTTGGTACTTCATTAAGTGAGAATAGGGATAAAAATATACAGAGGATTCAGCCCATGTCTTGAAGGATGTTGCAGTTATGATTTAAGGCATTTCTGGTAATAGTTTCCATTTTTTAGTTGCAAGTGAATAAACAACTGTAACTAGTTTAGACCAAAAAATAAATAAAAGCAATTTCTCAGCTGATTTACATGAATATTAGGAAGGGTAGCAGTTGTCCTAGTGCTCAAAAGTTTCTCTTATCTGTTTCTATTTCTCTCTCAGAGTTGGTTTTGGATAGCTTCTTCCTTGTGTCTGGAACTCTGGCCAATAGCCACATGCAGACTTATTACCAAAGAGATAAGATGCTTCCTCTAGTTCCAATTTTAAAAAGTCACAGGACTTTCATGAAATTAACATTTCACACGGTTGGTAGGGGTGTCTGGTAGAAGCTTCTCACTGGAATTACTGAGTTAAGAGAGATTTCCCCACACAAGGGTTAACTGGGTACAACTCATTTGGGGATTGATAACTCACTAGCCTCTTCTAAATCCTCATGAATTACTGCTCTTTGTCAAGTGTTTGGAAAATGATTATGGCAGACAATGAGGCTAATAGAGATAATGCACAGAATAATACAAATTAGCCATTAGCTAATTTCCTAACTTGAAACACCATCAGAGGCTAATGTATCAAAGGAGAAGGTTGTTTTCTCTCCTAATTTCCCTTAATAAGTGAATTCTATGTACTGATTAGTGGAGATATTAAGGTCTATATTAATTTTATATGCCAAATGCCACACCTGGTAATAGTAATATACAGTATTCTTGCCCACCAATAGCCTTTGTTTTGTTTGTTTGTTTGTCTTTTTAGGGCTACGCCTACAGCATATGGAGATTCCCAGGCTAGAGGTCCAGTCAGAGCTACAGCTGCCGGCCTACACCACAGCTACAGCAATGTGTGATCCAAGCTGCGTCTGCAACCTACACCCCAGCTCACGGCAACGCCAGATCCTTAGCCCACTGAGCGAGGCCAGGGATCAAACACGCAACCTCATGATTGCTAGTCAGGTTCTTTAACCACTGAACCACTATGGGAACTCTGCCTTTGTTAATTAAAAAAGAAAAGAAACTACATCATGATTTATTGCTAATAAGTTACAGCAGATTGGTTTGAAATATTGAAATACTATCTTTATCATTAATTGCAAGCTATGTGATTACAGTCAATAGAAGTGCCTCCTTTTAGCAAAATTAATTTTGAATCCAACTAGTATGTTGTTTGTGTCCTGTTGCCCCATCTGCCCAGGAACATGGAGGAGGCACAAGAAAAAATTGAATAGGGAGCACAGTGGCAGAGTCCAGTATCACTTGCCTGCTTTCTCCTCATATGGTGATAATTCTCTCTGCCTTAGTTTTCTCAATTGTAAACTGACTAGCTCTATAGTATGGTTTTATTGAGGTTATGCTAGGTTTGAGTTAAAGAAAATTCTCCTTTTTGGTTCCTTGGAAAGCTTATATTCTTGGTTTTTTTGTTCTTATTTTTCTCTAAAAGTCTTGGCACTTGTATATCCCACCTTCCAAAAGATATATGATAAAGAATAGACATGAGAAATTGTTCTTCTTTCTGTCAGTTGACTTAAGCAGGACAAAACACTAATTCAAGCAAAGGTCATGAATCTGCCTGTTCTTGCAAAGAGCTGCCTGGCAAACAGCCAGCTTTGGCTTCTGTAGGGGGAGTGACATCACCAGGTACCAGAACAACAGCATTAAGTCAGGTCTTGAATTAGCATCCTTCAGAGTCCATTGAAATGGCCTCTGCTCAATAGAGAAATATGTATGTGGCAAACATAAAAAGCTTGGAGGAAGAGTATCTTACTTCTCCATATACCCATTCTGCAGTACTTGTGGTGTGAAATGCCAAGCTAAGTGCAATGATACACAAGATCCAAGATTTTGTCCTTGAGATTTCTGTTTAGTTGAAAAGACAAGAGAAAAATTTGTAAAAACAAAATAGGGTAAATTAAGAGTGCAAGAGATATACCAAGACTAAACGTGACTGAGTGAGACTTGAGTGGTTCAGATACTTAGTGAGAGGAATAAGAAATTGCTATGAGTTGGTCAATAATTGCTCATATTTAGCATACATTATTGATAATGAAAAAATAGTTGGCCTTCCTCACTTGCAAGTTATGTATAATATTTATGGGGATAATTATAAGATATGAATAAGTTATTTATTGAGTGTCTATTAGATATTAGACACTTTTCATGTATTAACTCTAATTATATGGATAATTTCATCTTTCATTGCTGGGGCAGGGGCAACAGCTAACATTACTTGGCAACCAAAGCTTTAAGTACACTCACTAGCATCATTATGAATTAATACAACTATTATCATCATCCTCAAGAGCAGATGTTATTACAAAGACATAGACAAGTTAGGGAGATACTTTAAGAAGATAACTATGTCACATATCAATTGTGTGATAAAGTGTGAAAAGTCACTATAGGCTGCAGGTGTTCTGGAAGGTGTTATAAAGGAACAGAGAGAGAATTTGGGCCTGGTAGGCTTTCAAAAAGAAAACTGAAATGGGAAAATGCTTCTAGGCAAGAGGAACCTACTAAGCAAATCTGTGGCAGCAAGAATGATTATGTACGTGTGGGAAATATAAGTAGTAACCAGTTTGATTGGAATAGAGGCTTCTTTATAATGGCCTACAAGGTCCTATCTGATCTGGTTTCTGTTACCTCTCTGACCTCATTTCCCCCCAGTCTCCATATCATTCATTCCCATGCTAGCCACACTTGGCTTTTCCCTCATCCTTGAATCTGCCAGACATCCATCAGTCTCAAGACTTTTTCATTTGCTGTTCCTCTGGTACAAATACGTTTCTTCTAGATATTCTAAATATTTATCCCTAGACACTCTTCCAGATAGTACTCCAATAGTCCCATCAAGTATTTACTCAGATGTTACATACTTGATGAGGCCTGCCCTGATTACTCTATTTATCATTAGAGACTTCCTTGACACCCCCATCCTTTTTCTGTAGCACTTATTACCTTCAATATCTCGTGTTTTTTTTTTTTTTTTTACTTATTTTTGTGTGTTTTGTTATGGTTTCTCTCTTATTTTTGTGTGTTTGGTTATGGTTTCTCTCTTCCTACTTGACAAAAATCTCCATGGAATTAGGATGTTTCGAATTCCAATATCTAGAACAGCTTAGGACATAATTAGTATATGTTGTTGTTGTTCATGTAGAATATTAATGAGTGGGATTTAAGACTAGAAAAGTATATTGATGTGAGAAGGATGGGTCATAGGAAGACCCAGGCAGAGGAAACCAGTAAAAGTGTTTGAGAGAGGGAATGACATATTCAAAGAGAAGTTTTAAGGAAACTAATGTGATGGTGGTAAAAAGTTCGGATGTTCCAGGGAAGGAATTACGGCAGTAGATTAGAAGTTTAGTGATCTGGATTTATGCAAGAGTAAGTATTGGCTGTGGAATTGCACGGAAAGGACTTGATTTATTTTTAAAGAGGATATTTAAAAAGGAAGCTCAATCATGGATTTCCTGTTGTGGCTCTGTGGATTAAGGACCCAATGTTGTCTCTGAGGATGCAGGTTCCATCCCTGGCCTCACTCAGTGGGTTAAGGATCCAGCATTGCCACAAGCCACAGTGTAGCTGGCAGATGTGGCTTGGGTCTGGTGTTGCCATGTCTGTGGTGTAGGCCTCAGCTGCAGCTCTGATTCAACCTCTAGCCCAGAAACTTCTATATGTCATAGGTATGGCTATAAAAAGAAAGAAGAAAAAGAAAGATGAGTCACACTTAGCACCTGAGGAGGCAATAGTATAACAGATATGGAGGTGGGGAAAGGACATGGGATGTTTCTATTTTTCTCCCTTTCCTCTCCATTTTCCTACCTTTTCTGCCTTCTCTGTGCCATGGAATACTGTCCTGCATGAACTGTCTCACTGGAGCAGTAAAGAGTCAGTCCCAAAGACCTTTGGAATGTGCAGGATTTGGGCAGTGTCAGGCCTGCTGAGTTAAACTTTTATTGCTTAAGGGGGAAGGCAAGAGTCCCAGTTTGGCAGTTTTAAGTTTGAGATGATTCTTTGACATCCAGATGGGAATGTTAGGGGTTACAGGTATGGTTATGGGAGTTTTCAGCACATATAATTTATATAAGGTATTGAAAAATCATGAGATTGGATGAGATTAGCTAAAGGGAGAACCTAGATTAAAAAGAAGAGAAGGCCAAGGACTGAGACCTAAGGCTCTCCAATATTTACAATTTAGAATAAGAGAATATGCCAGCAAAGAAAACAAAAGGGAAATTAGAAGATTACATAGTTACAGAAGCCATGAGCAGGAAGTATCTGAAGATAAAGGAAGTCAACTGTATTAAATGTTAATGGACTATTTAAATGTGATAAATGGAAGATCATGTGTGCTTATAGTTTGGATTGGCCTGATGAAGAGGCAGACAATGGTGGTGCAAAAGGAAAGGCGATAATTATAGGAATAGAGCCCTGGGAAAGGTAGGAAGGGGTGGGATCCAGAGCACACTGGGGATGTACAGTGCTTGCACTGTGCAGGAGAGGAAGCAGCTAACAGAGTTCCAGGCCCATGGTTTTGAACATTTAGTTGGGGAAATTGAAGGGGCTGTTGCAAATTGCTGGTAATTGCAAATTGTACTCCCCAATGAAGTAACCTTCATTTTGAATTTACATTTTTTCCCTTTCTGTCTGGTCAACATAATTCTCTTAATCTATGTAGAATGGTGAGGAAAGAGAAGAATAGTTGATAAATAAAATTAGAGGAATTCATATACTGAAGTTTTTTTTTTTTGTCTTTTTGTCTTTTTGCCTTTTCTAGGGCCGCTCCTGCAACATATGGAGGTTCCCAGGCTAGGGGTCTAATCGGAGCTATAGCATCTGGCCTACGTCACAGCTACAGCAATGCCCAATCCAAGCCGTGTCTGCGACCTACACCACAGCTCACGGCAATGCTGGATCCTTAACCCACTGGGCAAGGCCAGGGATCAAACCTGCAACCTCATGGTTCTTAGTCGGATTTGTTAACCACTGCGCCATGATGGGAACTCCCATAGGCTGAAGATCTTGATGATGGGCAAGATCTATTGGATTTAGTATAATAGAGAAAGCAAGGTGGGAAAATAAGGTGCAGTTTTAAAGGAGTTGACTCTGTTTCTTCAGTGATGAAGTAACTGCATTTGAAAACAAGGCCCAAGGATGTGCCTTGGAAGCAACTTCATGATCTTGGGCTGAGGAGAGGTCTCTAGAGATAGGGAGGTGATGAAACCTAATGAACCAAAATTTGAGCTAGATTAGCTATGCATCATTCGGGGTGATGACAAGAGCTCAGGATGAGAAAAGGCCAAAGCCTTCTTCACTGAGTAAAAGGAAGTGAGGATGATTTGGGAGTAGAAGGTAGGGTTTAACAGGAGCGGAGAGGGGTAATTGTCCAGAAGCTGCAGTGGAGCTCAAAGGAGACTGATGTCATTTTAGGGTCTTGATGTAATTGAAACATAGGAAAGTGACTGAGTAAATTCAGGGAATCTATTTCCCCTGGGGAGAGTCAGATTTCAGTAAATGATAAACAATTTGAAAAATATGAGTGAAAATAATGAAGATAAATTGGTTTATTTCTCTGGGAATGTGAGTTCTCAAAGGAGGAGTGAGGAGTGAGTTCATCAGTGGGAATTCTGACCATAGAAAATGAATCATATAGGGAAGAAAGTAAGGAGAATAGAGGAATCAAAGAACCTAATTGGGAGTTCCCGTCGTGGCGCAGTGGTTAACGAATCCGACTAGGAACCATGAGGAAGCGGGTTCGGTCGCTGCCCTTGCTCAGTGGGTTAACGATCCGGCGTTGCCATGAGCTGTGGTATAGGTTGCAGACGCGGCTCGGATCCCGCGTTGCTGTGGCTCTGGCGTAGGCCGGTGGCTACAGCTCCGATTCAACCCCTAGCCTGGGAACCTCCATATGCCGCGGGAGCGGCCCAAGAAATAGCAACAACAACAACAACAAAAGACAAAAAAAAAAAAAAAAAGAAGAAGCTAATTGGCTGTGACTGAGGAAAGCAGACTGAGGGTCTGTGGACATTTCTGACTCTGGGGTGGCCAGGATAAGAAATGATATTACTCTAGTGAACATGAACCTCAAGCATTCGGAGTTTATTGCATTCAGGATGAGCCCAGGGAGAAGTGCCTCTTTATGATTTGCTTTCTGGTTCTTTATAAATATCAATTTGATTATAATATGTCATTTCCCATCATGCTCAGCAGTAATAAACATGACTATAAGGATGTGGGTTCAATGGCTCAGGGATCCCACATTGCCATGAGCTGTGGTATAGGTCACAGACAAGGCTAGGATCTGGCATTACTGTGGCTGTGGTGTAGGCTGGCAGCTGCAGCTCCAATTTGACCCTAGCCTGGGAACTTCCTTATGCTATACACCCTAAAAAGACAAAAAACCAAACCAACAAACAAACAAAACCCTTTCAGCACCTCTCCAATTCAGGATGAGGTCCAAGCCCCTTAACCTTGAATGAGTAAAGGAGGAGAAAGAGTAAGGAATAATTTTTGGAGGAAGATGATGAGAAATATGAAGGAAAACTATAGAAATGCTGATGAGTGTTAGGAAGATGGAGAATAGAGGAGGAAAAGGAGGAAGATTGGATAAATATATAAACATTTTGAAAGAAAGGCGCTGTATGACATTTCTATTCTTCAGTTCTTAACAAGAAGTCAAAGGAGGTAATCCAGCATTTTGTTTCTACCAAGTATGGCCCTTTTTCTGGCTTTAAACCATGACATAGGTAGGTAAGGGGAAGAGAGAGACAGAGAGAAAGAATGGGAGAGAGAGGATGAGAGAGAGAATAAGAGAGAGAGTGCACAAGAGAGGGAGAGAGAGAGGGAGAAAGAGAATGAGAGAGAGAGAGAAAGGGAAGATGAGAGAAAGAAGAGGAGGAGCAAGAGAGAGAGGATGAAAGAGAATGATGGAGGGAGGGAGGGGAAGAGAGAGAATGAAAGAGAGAGAGAGAATGAAGTTCCGCCTCACTTTTGAATCAGACTAATTAATCCGAATTGGAACAAAGACCATACCATGTATTTACCCTAACCTTAGACACATTGCTTTAACTCATTGCACTATAGGTTTCTCATTTGTAAAATGAGATGAACATTATCTACTTCTAGGTTGCTTTGAAATTTAAATAAGGAAAGATGGCAAAGTGTAGAACATGGTACTTGGCACTTGGTAAGACCTCAGTAAATGTCAATTCCACCTTTCTTTTCAGATCTATGAGCTTCTATTCTGCTTTTTGTTTCTCTTACTTCTGTGATCACTGCTTGTTTTCTTGGCAGTGTGTGTTTCTTCCTTTCAAAATTTAGTATCATCTTGGACTTGTTCTTAATCTCCTCTGTAATGGTTCGGTTTCTCATTTTATTTTCATTACTAAATCTGTGATATTTGCATCAGTGGTTCAGCTTTCTCCTGTGCATTTAGAACCTAGAATTACTCACTGCCTTTGGGAGATTTTACCTGAATGCTAATCTTCTACCCAATTAAGCTTATCAAAGAATTAAGTTTCTTGTATCTGTCACCACATGTAGAAATAAAGTTAATTTTATTTTGATACCTGGTGGGTTCAGCTTTCATACTCAATCTAACTTTAGGCAGTGGACTTTTTGCAGAAGAATGATAATTTTGATTTTTCAAATGAGTTTATTCTTTCTTACTTCTAAATCCTTCAGAGTTCTTGAACAAATTCATTCTCCCTTTGTTTAGTCCTTGAACTTCAGGTAAATCACTTTAGACTTCTGGGTCTCAATCGCAAAGTGGGGGATTGGTACTTATTTTAGGGCAAACTCTGTGTGACTCTGTGAAGTGTAGGGGCAATACATCTTTTCCTGGAGGCCACACAGCTGGTCAGTAGCTGACTTAGAAGAGAACCTGTACCTTCTGGCTCAGAGAGCAGTGTCCTTTCCCATAGGCCCCAGTTAACCACAGGGAAATAAAGTCCTATGTTGCCACCTTTCTCATTATTTTCTCATATTAAAAAAACCAAGTCAACTAACCCGTTCTTTTCACTCTTCTTGGCACCACCTCAAATGTCTGGGGACAGAAATTAAACATGGTCTTTAGGCTGCTAATATGGAATAATGAGTTCCAGGAAACTAAATTAGGGAAGGTGGTAGAGAAAAATAAGTGGCAAGAAAAGAGAGGTAAACAAAGGAGTTCAGAGATCTTCTTTGGAAAGCAGGAGGGGTTGTCCAGCCTCAAGACCTGGAGCTCCAAGGAACTTGCCACTCATGCATTAGAATGTTGAAACAGAAGCCTTTCAGTAGTGTTGACAGGGTTGACCTTTGCTATCATATCTCCTGTTTACTGTATATATATGTTGCATAGGTCATAGATAAGTCCAAGTTTGTGTTTTTAAATGGGGAGATTCCATGTGGTTTCACTCCTCCTAGGGTGTGAGTGAATCTGAAGACAGGCTGGGAATGCTCTCACAGAGCCCTGTGTTTGTGTTAACCATTCCTCAACATGGCAAATAGACAAGAAAGAGCCCTTGGGAAATCCCAGGAAAAGCAGGATGAGGGAAGGAGGTAGAAGATGATTGTTTACTACTGGAAAACTGCTATTAGAGTTAATTCTTACAGAATGGTGGATGACATTGGGAAAGCCGAAACATAAAAAGCAGAAATCAACTATTACAGCTTTTTGTTTTGAAACCAGCTACTATTTGGGTCTGTCTCTTCTCCTGGGAGGTTATAACCTTTCAGGGATAAACTCGTAAAGTCTCTCTTGTGTGTGATTTTAATTTCACAGAGATGTAGTTGAGTTCTTCCTTTTAGACTGGATATAGGCTTTTCTCTGTGTCAGGGGCTGTGTGTTTACTGATGTTTCACATAGAAATATCCTCACTTGGTTTTGTTCTGTTTACCACTGGTCCGGGGCAAGATATTCCCTTCATTCCTCCAACCCCACACAAGCTGTCCAAAGGCCTCTCCTCCTGTTAAGGGGCCAGGAAATTCCCAGGCCTGTTGAACTGTGGGTTGTCCTTAAGTGAAAGAATGGGGAGATGCCAACTCTTGAGTCCACTTGGTAACTGACTTCCCTTCTGGTCTACTTCCTGGAATTTGAGGCAAAAGGTGTTTATTCTTCCCTTCTTGAGAGCTACTTTCTTTTTTTCTTTTCTTTTCTTTTTTTTTTTTTTCCTCTCCCAATTATCTTTGCACTGTCTTGGAACCACTCTTTACTTTTTGTCTTATCACTCCTCAACTCCTCTCTTCTATTACTTGGAAGCTGGCTCTGCAAGCTCAGACCTTAGAATCTTCCTCTTGATTTAAGTTTGCTTTTAAACGCATAGAAAGCAACTGCACTAATATTTTAAAGCTAACACTCTACAACACCTGCACAAATGATAAATTTGGCATTTATGTCTACTTTTTTTTTTTCCCCCGGTTGTATCTGCAGCATACGGAAGCCTACACCTATGCTACAGCCGTAACAATGCAGGATCTGAGCCACATCTGCATCCACATCATACTTGGGGCAACACTGGATCCTTTAACCCCCTGAGTGAAGCCAAGGATCAAACCCAAATCCTCGTGGATGGATACTAGTCAGGTTTTTAACCTGCTGAGCCACAGCAGGACTTCCTGTCTGCCTTTTCTTAAACAGGACCAGGTGATCTGAGGTAAGAAGACTTTTTGTTTGTTTGGTATACTAGTGAGATTTGCTTCATTGTAAGTGACAAAGCAAATTTGAATTAGCCTTATTTTAGTAAGGAATTTGATTGGAGAAATAAGATGGCATCTGGTGAAGGAGAACAATACAGTTACCTTTTTAAGAAAGGCAGAAATTCATTTGGGTATTGGGAACAGCAATGCCCTCAGAGCTCTTTTCCTTTGTGCTTTGACTCTTTTCTCTCTGTTTATAGATTGGCTTTCTCCATGGAGTAAAAAACTAACTCACTAAAACCTAAATGTAATAGCATTTCCATCCCAAAATTGGGTTGTGATGATCGTTATATGACTGTAAATGTAATAAAATTCATTGAGTAGTTTAAAAAAAACCCTAAATGTAATTTCATAATTGAAAGAAATTATGCCCACCTCCCTTTCCAGAAGGAAGAAGGAAAAAAGAAAAGAATCTGAGTAGGATATCTCTTGGCCAAAAATTTATTTTAGATCTTATAAAAACAAATTTCAGGAGTTCCCATAGTGGCTCAGTGGAAACAAATCTGACTAGTATCCATGAGAATGCAGGTTCGATTCCTGGCCTCACTCAGTGGGTTAAGGATCTGGTGTTGCCATGAGCTATGGTGTAGGTCACAGACGTGGCTCAGATCCCACATTACTGTGGCTGTGGTGTAGGCTGGCAGCTACAGCTCTGATTCAGCCCTTAGCCTGAGAACCTCCATAGGCCGTGGGTATGGCCCTAAAAAGACCAAAAAAAAAAAAAAAAGGAACAAATTTCAGAGTCTGTACTGGGTCTTTGTATAGCAAAAGAAGTAGCTATTAAGAGACACAGGCATATATGGACAAAGAGTTTATTTTTCAGTCCCAGCAAGTTGGTGGGGTAAAACTGAAAGTATAAGTTGGTGATGAAAGAAAGGAATTAGCATTTATCTGCACAATAATATTAAATACTCCATTGTGAGATTGCTGGCTTTGCAAAGTCTGTGCCTTCTGCCTTCTGGGTTAAGATTATGCTATTTTATAAGAATTAATAGTTTTACTTTGGAGGGGGGTGTGTGTGTGTATTTCAATCACTACCTGCTAGAAACCAGAAGAATAATGAGAGGAGTTCTGTAATGGCTACTGTTGCAGAAAATTTTAGACCTCCTGGGTTGTTATTTCAGACTGAATAACTCAGACCTACAAGAACATAAGGCAGAGAAAAGTCAGATGCATCTTAAAGCAAAATAGTGTACTGTCAGACTTTCCCAAAAGGCAGGAGCTTCACGGAGAGGGACAGACCTGAAGAAAGAAGCATAAGATTATAGGTAAGGGACAGGCACCATCCATGAGAGGCTGCTTTAGCCATTTTTAATTTATTGGTTGCTTATCTTTTAGATGTTGTGCACAACATATGACAGTCAACAAATACATCATCATAGAAAGCTGCTTAGCTTCGAGAATATCTGACTATGAAATAAGACAATGTGGCCACAGCATGGGTACAGCAGAGGGCACAGGGAAGATTCCCTGGTACTCCTTGGTCCCACAGAAATTCACAAGCCAGTAGACACATGTTTCATCAGAGGTATAAAGTGACTTGCCCAGAGTAGGCTTCTGCAAGTTTGAGGGATTCCTTATCCACTTTCTTTCACCGTTGTAGACATCCCTCCCTTGTGTATGTCAGAAACGTATTAGTACTTACAATGCCAAATTAAAGAAGACACGTTCAAACACACCTAGCTTAACAAAATACATGTTTTACCAAAAGTAAGTCATCTGTGGCATAATCAGGTTATTCATACTTTTGGACAGTGGCTTTTGTATGGTTCATGGTCTGGACATCTTCTCTACATGGTTACCAAATAGTGCAGTAGATGTTGTATTATTTGGTTTAACCTTTTTTTTTTTTTGTCTTTTTTGTCATTTTAGGGCTGCACCCATGGCATATGGAGGTTCCCAATCGGAGCTGTAGCTGCCAGACTACACCACAGCTCACGGCAACGCTGGATCCTTAACCCACTGAGCGAGGCCAGGGACAGAACCCACAACCTCATGGTTCCTAATCAGATTCGTTTCCATTGCGCCACAATGGGAACTCCTGGTTTAACTTTTTTCCCTTTTAGTCTTATGTTTTCCTTTAGTTACACTAATCCTTGGTAAAGACCGATGCAGCTGTTCAGCCTCATGTAATGATACTTTGTGAAATTAAATGGTCACTACAGGGAATGCATCTTGAAACAGAGTTAACCCCCTCCGCCCTTTATTTTTGGTGCCAGTGCACAGAGCAGTATGCTATTGAGGTCACTGTGTCCTGGCAGACAGGGAGGTGACCAGCAAAGATGTGAAGTGTTTTTTGAGGAGCTGGGAGTATTGGGATAGACCACATCAAAGACCATAATGTCGTGACTGTGTGGCTAATACAGGCTGAAATGTAAGAAAAATCCCTTTCCACATAGACTTGAGACATATAGCCATAAATTGGGAAGGAAACTGACGTTTGGAATAGATAGTATAATCAAATTCTAAGTCCCATGTGGCTGATGATAGTGAAGTGTCTCCTACCTTGAATCAAAACTAAATAAAAAGTATGTTTTGCCAAAGGCTTTAATATAATGATTATAGCTAGTTCATTGGTAAATTTGATATGACATAGACCCTGAATTATACAGGAGGGAGCATCTCTGAGTGATTAATGTCCTTTTTTAAGGCTTTTTGTCAGACATATTTTTTTGTGATGGAAGGTACTTTTACCCCTTGCTATTCTATCCCAGGATAACTCAGTTCTCACTTACCTGATTCAGCAAGCAATCTTAAGGAAGAACATAAGAGAAAATGAACAGCCCATTGAGAGCCTTCCAGGTAGTTCTGCCATTTAACTTTTTTTTTGGGGGGGGGGCGTATGATTGTCTAAGTTCACATTCTAGCCTCTCAATCACTCATTTACAGCACAAATGTTTACCAAGTACTAGCTAGTAAGTCAGACATTTTAGGTCTTAAGGATGGTACCCGAAGTAAAAGGCAGTCTTCTTCCTTTAAGGAGCTCAAACTTTATGAAAAAGAGAAATATCAGTAAGCACTGTACAACACAATATACTACACAAGGGCTGTCGGAGCACAAAAAGCAGGGGAAAAAAGTGAATTCACTTTGAGAAATCATGAAGGATTTCAGAGAAGCTGAGATCTGATTGGGTTTTGAAGGAGGGGTTAGTATTTGTAAAGAGAAAAAAATGAGGGGAAGGCATAGCGGAGAAGCCAGATAGTGTGAGCGGGAAACATAGAGGAGTTTTCTGTGGTCAGAGGTGGTTTGCGAAGTGCATGGGTTTAGCTAGAGAGATCAGTGGGTCATATGTCTGCCATGGCGAGGCGTTAGGGATCTTCCAGTTGGTAAACTGACATGGGTTTTTAATTAAGGAAGAAATATGATCAGATTTAGATTTTTAAAAAGATATGGAGAGTTTGTGGGCAGATGTTTTCAATTAGGAGACACTTGCCTGAGGGAAACCAGTTAGGAAATTATTTTAATATTTTAAGTGAGAGATGATAAGGCGTTGAATCAAAGCAATGAGAATAGGAAAACAGGGGAGAATGAAGGAGTTTGATTTTATGAATCACTTCCCTAGAGCTCAGTCAGACATATTAATAGGTAAAGCTGACAAAAATCAACATATTGAAGAGGAGCAGAATATGCCACCCTGAAATATGCCACTTTGACATATTTATTATTTTGAATTAAGGTTACCTAAGAAAAAGCTTGTGCAAGCCGGACACTCTGACCTCCTCTGTACCCCAGGAGAGAAATCTCCCACGTTAAAGGTATCATCTCTGTACCAGGAAGCAGGGCATCTTATCAAGGAGGATAGGGAATTCAGGGCTGAGAAGGCTGTGTAAACAAATCTTGCTACTTCACTAATTTGCTACCTAAAGCTCAAGCCCAAGCCCCTTTGTCGTGTCAGTTCTTCACACATTTATTGTTTCCTTGTCTAAAAGCTATAAAGTCTGCCTTCTTTGGTCACTTCTTTGAGTCTCATATTTTGGGGGGATCTCATACATAAGAAATTTGTTTTTCTCCTGTTCCTCTTTCTCTGTCCATTTAATTATTAGATCAGCCAAAGAACTGAGAAGGAAAAAGGGAAAAGTTTTCCTTCCTGACATTATGTCTGGTGATTCTCTCAATGTGTACGTACAAACTTGGTTCTATTTAGCACTCTGTAGTCTCCACTCTACAGATAAATACGAACAATGCTAATCCAGTCTTTTAAATTGAGTCTTAGTTAATGATGCAAACCTGACCATTATTCCCATAAAATATTTTTGCCCCTCCCCCCTTTCTCTCCCCTTTCTTCTTCTCCTCCTCCTTCTCCTCCTTCTTCTCCTTCTCCTCCTCCTCCTTCTTGTTTTTTTCCTCCTTCTTCTCCTCCTTCACCTCCTCCTTCTTCTTCCTTTACTTTTGGGAAGCATGCTTATTACTTTAGAGCTCTGTGAGGTTTAAGGTACTGATAAACCTATGTCCAAGAAAGAGACTGAAACTGTTAGAGGGGCTCCACACAAACAGGGATTTTTAGGGTGATCAACTTGATCTGTCTAGTACTATGGTGGTGAGTAGATTACTCTATACCATCAAAACCCATAGAAATGTACACCATAAGGAGTGAACTTTATTGTATGTAAATTTAAAAAATCAACCAGAATTTGGGTTGAGAGAACCCAAGATATGAGAGAACCCAGACTGTGACAAATTAATTTAACTACATAACAAACGTATGAGTTAACTTCACTGAAGGGGTTGAGGATAAAAGGAGCTGACCTGAAGAATAATGAAAAGCAGTGTTTTGATGGGAAAATGTAAATCTAAAGACAAAAAAAAAAAAGAACTATTCATAAACACAGTGCTCTAATTGGTAGATTTGTCTGTTACAGCTTTATTTCAGCAATTCTGAAACTATCCTATATATATTTACTAGAGATGAACAAAGAAATAGATATAAACAAGTACATACACAGTTAATGAGAGCTACATTTCTCACTGTCAGAGAAAGAAGTTACAAATGAATTATAGACGATGGGGGAAAGACTCAAATGAACCCTATGGTGCTAAATTAGAGTTTGGTGATATCATTATGAACCCACTTGTTTTAATAGTTATACAAATATATAAGTACAGACATTAATATAGATATGTGTGTATATACAGGCTAGTATACATATATATATTTCTTAGGACCTGTCTACTAAAAGTGACACTCCAGTAGAAACAAATATATCTAATGCCCAAATTTTGTTTTCTGTATATCATTCTGCAATAAAAGGAATCAGGTCTCCTTAGTGGCTGACTCTAGGGAAGGGAAAATATAAGATTCTGGAGCATCATATATAGTGCCAGAAAGTAAAGCAGTGCTAAAAGTAAAAGACAAAAAGACAAAAAGGGAAGGTAGGGGCATAGCAAAAGGACAGAAGAGCCAATCTAAAATAGCTGGAATGGCTAAAGCTGGAATAATTTGAGTAGCTTGATGAAAACAGTATAGGATTATAACCCAGAGAAATAAAATAAACATGCCTAAGCCCATATTTATATGAATAAATGATTAAGTAAATAATTAATGAGAAAATATATGGGGAAGAAGAGAAGTTCCTTACAGATGCATTATGATTAATAAATGCAGTAGATATGAGGGAAATAGAAAATTACCATTAGAACACCATAGCAAAATCAGAATAAGGCCTGCACTTTAGTTAGCAATATTGGATTAATGTTAATTTCTTAGTTTTGATGAATGTATCATAGTTGTGTAACTTAGGGGCAGCAGGATGAAGAATATATGGACTTATCATTGCAATTCTTCTTCAAATCTAATATTACTTCAAAATAAAGTTTATTAAAATGATTGGTCCCAAATCACTTTCATTGTAAAACAATGTTAATTTCCAAGGTACTGAAAGTAGTTCTCAGGACAAGACAAAGGTAACACTGAATTCTAAAATAAGTTAGGGGGAGTTCCCGTCATGGCGCAGTGGTTAACGAATCCGACTAGGAACCATGAGGTTGCGGGTTCGGTCCCTGCCCTTGCTCAGTGGGTTAACGATCTGGCGTTGCCATGAGCTGTGGTGTAGGTTGCAGACGCGGCTCGGATCCCGCGTTGCTGTGCTCTGGCGTAGGCCGGTGGCTACAGCTCCGATTCAACCCCTAGCCTGGGAACCTCCATATGCCGTGGGAGCGGCCCAAGAAATAGCAACAACAACAACAAGAAAAAGACAAAAAGAGAAAAAATAAAAAAAATAAAATAAGTTAGGAAGCTTTGATCTAGAAATCCTGCCAGAAATGATTAAAGCATTACTTTATGATGAGACTTTGACATCAAAACCTCAAGGAAAATGTTTTTAAACCTAAAAATATCTAAAAGAAAAATTAATTAATACTCAGTGATTTTTAATAAAACACATCAGTACTTCTAATTTTCCTAGTTATGAACTCTGTAATTTGATAAGCTGTGTAAATTTATAAATTTTGCTCACAAGGCTAAGGAAACTCTACTAAAAAGAGAACAAGAAGCATTATTCTAGGATATTTTTGATAAAACTGTATCACCTAACTAATGCTCCACAGTGAACAAAGGGTTTCTAAAAATTTATGAAATTATCTTGTCTGAAAGGATGGGTAAAACCAATCGTGTGATAGATAATTGGCATTAAAATATGGAGTTGCTATTGTGGCTCAGCAGAAAAGGATTCAACTAGTATCCATGAGGATGAGGTTTTGATCCTTGGCCTTACTCAGTGGGTCGCGGATACGGCTTTGCTGTGAGCTGTGGTGTAGCTTGCAGATGTGGCTAGGATCCCGAGTTGATGTGGCTGTGGCGTAGGCCAGCAGCTACAGCTCTGATAAGCAGCGAGTGCAGCCCTAAAAAAGCAAATAAATAAATAATAAATAAATAAATCCCAAAGTTAGTTTATGTTTAACCCCCAAATGCAAAAAACATGTATTTCCTTATCCATTTTTCATGGTATTTTATTTTATTTATTATTATTATTTTTGCTTTCTGGGCTGCACCTGTGGCATATGGAGGTTCCCAGGCTAGCGGTCAAATTAGAGCTACAGCTGCCGGCCTGTGCCACAGCCACAGCAACATCAGATCTGAGCTGTGTCTGCAACCTACACCACAGCTCAGGCAACACCCAGATCCTTAACCCACTGCTGCATGCCATTTTTAAAATCCTCAGGATCATACTAGACATAGCTCTAAGACACTCTTCTTAATATGCAGCAAGTGAGTTGGTTAAGTTAGATCCTGTATTGCTTTTAGAAGCTAAGGTTCTTGGAGTAGGAAATTCTTATCCCATCTTTTTCTAGGTTTTGATTACTTTGAGTATGGAATTTCTCAACCATATGGTACCTATACAGTCTTGTAGATTTAGATGAGCCAGGGAGGTTCCCCTGAAACAAAAGGAGGTATTCCCCTCTGCCCTGTTTGCTTTTCATATGTGCTTCATCACTTACATAAGGTGAAACCTCTGTCCTTCCTAGAAATGTGTCAAAAAATTCCCCATGTAGTCACAACAATACATGCTCAAAGTATAGAAACCCGTTATAGAGGAGCATTCTTACATGTGATAGGCTCTGTCTATAATTAACAGAATGTAATGATTTCAAGCCCATTTTCAACTATACTATAGTATGCTAGACAGTGAGGGAAGGAGGGAGGGAGGATGGATGGGAAAGGAAGGAAGAGAAGAAAGGAAGAAAAAAGAAAGGAAGGAAAAGAAAGAAAGACTTGGCCCAATAACTGCTTCTTAGGAGCCTACAACTGAAGACAAATGAAAACAATATATATTGTACAGGTCATAAAAGTGATCCAGTGCCAGCATGGACAGTCCTGTGTTTGGATTTGACATTTGCATTTACAGACATGCTGAAGTGCCATGGATGAGCAGTTTTTCAGTTGTCTATATGCTTGACCCAGTGCTAGGCTCTGGGGTTGGACATGATCATATATAATTCACTTTCTTTCCTGTTAAGGGATGACAAAGGCAGTACCGCCAAGGCTGGTCTCAAGGATGATGGCTTGGTTTTGAACAACACTGCATTCATTTTGTTCAGCTACCAAATCAAGCAAGGAAGTAATGTAAATCAGACAACCAGATAGATCTAGCATCCTTGGTGGCTTTCATAGGTTCAGTTCCCCATTGCTACCTTGTCGCCTATGGAAGCACACTTGAAAGCAGGCTTTTCTGCCTTCATGGAGTGAGAGAGCAGCTTGGGAATTCCTGCTGTGATGCAGTGGGTTAAGAATCTGGTTGCAGTGGCTCAGGTTGCTGCAGAGGTGCAGGTTTGATCGCCTGGCCTGGGGTAGCAGATTAAGGATATGGCTATTGCCACAGCTGCAGGTTCATTCCCTGGCCTGGGAACTTCCATATGCTGTGGGTGCATCCATTAAAACAAACAAGCAAACATACAAAAACAAAACCCTGTCATCAATTTTCAGAGAAGTTAGGGAATGTTACCCACTTTTATTTCTGATTTCATATTTGTAATTTGTTGAATAAAAATTCTACGAACTTCAGACCCATGACACTTAGAACCCATCCCTAAACATTTATTTATGTTCTGGGTTTTTTTGCCTATTTCCAAATATCTCAGCTTATTTATGTAATATTTTACTTTTTGTTATTTCTTTTTTTTCTTTATTTTTTGGGGCCTCATGAAAAGCATATGGAATTTCCTACACTAGGGGTCAAATCGGAGCTATAGCTGCTGGTCCACACAGCCATAGCAACACCAGATCCAAGCCGTGTCTGTGACCTACACCACAGCTCATGGCAATGCCAGATCCTGGACCCACTGAGCAAGGCCAGGGATTGAACGTGAATCCTTAGGTGTAGTAGTCAGATTTGTTTTCAGTGCACCGCAACGGGAACTCCACTTTTTACTATTTCATATTTAGTTGTTAATATCCAAAGAGAATAAAATCATCATTAGTAGTAGTTAATACTTATAACTAAGTGCTAGGCATTGTTCTACATGCATTACATAAACATTAACTTAATCCTTTCAATGACCATATGAGATTGATACTGTTATAATCTATGTTTTACAGATAGAAAACAAGAATAGGAAGTCTATGATCTAAGATTACACAGTAAGTGGCAGTGCTGGGATTTGAACTAAGGATGTATGGCTTTAGAATCCAGGCATGTAAACTCTACTGCTATGTATATATATATGGAAACTTTCAAAGAAATATAAAATATAGAAAGATAATAATATTACAAAGCAAAAATAAGCATGTGTTCATAAAATAGATCCAAAACTGAAGTTATTACTCAAAATGACTACCATAAATTGCAATATGCTTGTTAAGGAGTGTAGGCTAAGTTTAGCTCTAAGCTTTTATTGCAGTCAAGGAAGTATCATATGTATCATTCGGAGAACCTGTGGGAAAGTTGTATTTTTCCTTAGACAAATCAAGGTAAATCTGTACATTTAGGACCCTGAATCCTATTCAACATAGTACTGCAAATCGAGGCTAGATTTTCACCATGATGCACGTTATGACACTTAGCATTGGAACACTGCTGCTTATAGACATATGTTCTACAGTTACCTAGTTTTAAAATACTGTATATGCCAGAGGGATTGCATGACATAAATGAGATTAATATCCATAACTCAGTTACTAAAAAGCTTAACCAGTGATTTAGTCAAACAGAACACAATTTTTACTCCCTCCATAATATTAAACTTTATTGAAAAGAGTAAAAGTCTCTTGGCACTAAAGGAAAACTCTGATAGTCCTATGAACTTTTGCTGACTTTTAAGTACTATAGCCACAAACAGTTGCTCAATTATCTAAGTTCAGTTTCCAGATCTGTGTAATATTCAAAATTTTGAGGTTGCTTTATTTGCAGATCATCTCCCTTTGCTCATTTTGGGTTGGCTTCAGGCCCTTGGCTTTTCCTGTTTTGGGTTTTGTTTTATTTTTGCAATGTACTGCAAGCTGTATTCTCTGGTCTGTCACCTACTGATATCTTTGATCCAGTTGAGGATTCCAGGAGTTGTGCAATGATTCTGCCACATACAACCTCTCCCATGGAATACTTTCATGGTCTTTTCATAATTTGGTGCTAAACCCATTCAGCCGCAGTTTCCTTGACTGAGGCAGACAAATCTCTATTCTGGGTGGGCATTTTCAACTTCTTCCATACCCCCGACTAGTTTGGTATTCACCTCCAGCTTCCTGATGCTTGGGCCCACCAGCTTCTCTAAAAACGACTGCTAGACAGGACTGAGTTCTGGATATAGCCCTAACCCTAATCCTTACTGCAAATCTCTTCTGGGAGCCCGCATACTTACCAATGGGAAACCATCCTTTACTGCTGTTCCTGTGATCCAGTGCTGCATAGCTAACTACCCCCAAATCTAGTGGCTTAACACGGCAACTATTTTATCTCATTATTTTTTGTAGCAAGGATTCGGGAATGGGTTGGGTATTTCTTCTGCTTCATGTGACACTGGTGGAAGTCACTCCAGGGTACAGCTGGAGGATAGACTGGTCTTGTGTCTAAGACTTAAATGTTTAGTATTTTGGTTTGGATTAGCTTGAAAGTTGGCTGTCATCCAGAGTGTTTAACCATGGCTTCTCTAGCATGGTGGTGTCCGGGTGGACAGTTTTTTATATGGCAGTGCAGGATTTCTAGAGAGAGTGCTCTAAAAGAGAGGCAGTGGGCCAAAATGGCACTTTGTCATTTCCACTGTAATTTATTGTCAGGACAGTCACAGAGCTTACCTAAAGTCAAGGATAAGGAATATAGCCTCTAAAAATACAAAGCCTTTACATAGAGGACTGTATATAAAAAGCTGTTATTATCTTTGGTCCCCATGGCGGCTGACAAGCTCTGTGAGTACAGGTCAGACTCCATGTGCTATTTCTATTTTGTTGCCAGAGCACTTTTTAGTTTTCTCTTCCAAGAATCTGGCGCCCTTAGGCTGCATCGTTCAACTACACTGAATGCATTTCAAAATTCTTCATGTGATCCTGTAAAAGTCCCCACTTAAAGTGGGAGTGGGGACTCATAGCAAGAAAGCAGCTGTGTCCAAAGAAATCTCTCCACCCATCTTCCCCTCTCCCCACATTCTAATGCCTACTGATATCTTTGATCCAGTTGAGGGTTCCAGGAGTTGTGCAATGATTCTGACACATTTCCTTTGTAAATTTTGCATGTGGGGATTTGTCTGGCACTGGCTTTGATTTATGACATAGAATGTATTGGCACCTCAGTCGAAACTAAGGCATAAAGACTTCCATTTTAACATCCTGTTAGGGGGAGACTAGGAGGAGTTTGGTGACAGAAGAATTTATGTTTTAGATGATCATCAAGGCAGAAAGGAATGTGGGCCCAATTTGTTGCAGGTGTGCTGAGGAAAAGAAGCCCTACAGCCCCCAGGACACAGGGGGAGAGGACCTTGAAGCTGTCTTCTCTTGATTCAGCTGTGGCCTCAGAGTAGGGTGGTGAAGAGATCCTGCTGGCTGCAGGGAAGGGTAGGCAGTGGTGGGCACTCAATTGCACCCTTGCACTGGCTGTGGGCCTTCAGCTGCAAAGGCAGCTGTTCTGTGAGATATAAGAGTGGAGGTGGGGTGTCTGCGCAGGAGTGGGGCAGACTGCTAGGAAGGGCTCAGACTTCTTGTGGGTACCTCTGCCAGGTGACCTTAAGGAGTCAGTCTACATGGGTGCTCCTCCATCACTGGAACAGGTGAATAACAGGAAGGGCGAGAAACTACAGAGAGAAAGTATGTCCATCTGAAGTCCTTGGGGAGAACCCGGCTTATGGCTAAAAGTGATGCTTCATAAGCTATCTAGGAGTGAGTCCCCTAAGAGCCTGCTCAAGTCACAAAAATGTTTGCTAACGTCAGTTCTAAGTCTTGTGGACTTACACTCCTTGTGGACTTAGGTTACCAGAGTAGCCAAGTGGCGATCAGAGCATTTCTTTTCCAGCCAATATCTGTGTTCACAAAGTGACTTCCTTTTTTAAAGAGTAAATTATTAAAGAGGTGAGAAAGAGTAACTTTACAGTGGAGAAACATGAAAATCACTACCTCAGCCAAACGGCCAAGGTTCATAGCACCCGTGACAAGTTGTGCTGACAGCATGTACCCTTGATGTGAGAAATGGCACTTCACCTCCATGATCTTCCTGCTAAGGACCCATTACCCCAGTCTAATCATGACAAAAATATCAGACAATCTCTGATTGAGGGACATGCTACAAAAATATGTGACCAGTACTCTTAGACTTGTCGAGGTCTTTAAAAATAAGTAAAATCTGGGAAACTGTCACAGCTTAAGGAGATATGATGACTAAATGTAACGTGGCATCCTGAATCCTAGAACAGAAAAAAGGCTTTAGGTAAAAATTAAGGAAATAGGAATGTAGTATGGACTTAAGTTAATAATAAGATGTAGTTTTATTAGTTTATTAATTGTAACATACTGGTGTTAGATATTATAGGGGACACTGGATACAGGGTATATGGGATCTATCTGAAATATCTTTGAAATAGTAATTTTTCTGTAATTTTAAAAGTGTTTTGGAGTTCCCATCATGGCTCAGTGGTTAACGAACCTGGCTAGGATCCATGAGGATGCGGGTTCAATCCCTGGCCTCACTAAATGATGTAGGTCATAGATGTGGCTTGGATCCTGTGTTGCTGTTTCTGTGGTGTAGGCCAGCAGCTGCAGCTCCAGTTCATTCTCTAGCCTGGGAACCTCCATGTGCTGCAGATATGGCCCTAAAAAGCAAAAAAAAAAAAAAAAAGTTCTAAAACATAGTCTACTAAAAACGTGTGTGTGTGTGTGTGTGTGTGTGTGTGTGTGTGGCACCCTTCACTTTCTACTCTCATATGGGCTCTGAGTATTTTCCCTGAACTGTTGCCTTCTCTTTCTGCTTAGTCTCTGTGTCTGTTTCTTCTCCCTCTTGACGCTGTACCCAACAGTCATTTCTTTTTTTTTTAATTTTATAATGATTTTTTATTTTTTTCATTATAGTTGGTTTATAGTGTTCTGTCAATTTTCTACTGTACAGCAAGGTGACCCAGTCACACATACATGTATACATTCTTTTTTCTCACATTCTCATGCTCCATCATAAGTGACTAGATACAGTTTGCAGTGCTATACATCAGGATCTCATTGCTTATCCATTCCAAAGGCAATAGTTTGCATCTCTTAACCCTAAATTCCCATTCCATCCCACTCCCTCCCCCTCGGCAACCTCAAGTCTGTTCTCCATGTCCATGATTTTCTTTTCTGTGGGAAGGTCTATTTGTGCCTTATGATAGATTCCAGATATAAGTGATATCATGTGGTATTTGTCTTTCTCTTTCTGACTTCACTTAGTATGAGAATCTCTAGTTCTATCCATGTTGCTGCAAATGGCATTGTTTTGTTATATTTTATGGCTGAGTAGTATTCCATTGTGTATATACACCACATCTTCCTGATCCAATCATCTGTTAGTGGACATTTGGATTGTTTCCATGTCTTGGTTATTGTGAATAGTGCTGCAGTGAACATGCGAGTGCATGTGTCTTTTTCAAGAAAAGGTTTGTCCATTTATATGACCAAGAGTGGGATTTCTGGGTCATATGGTAGTTCTATGTATAGATTTCTAAGGTACCTCCATACTGTTCTCCATAGTGACCATACCAGCTTACATTCCCACCAACAGTGCAGGAGGGTTCCCTTTTCTCCACACCCCTCAAGCATTTCTTATTTGTGGACTTATTAGTGATGGCCATTCTGACTGGTATGAGGTGGTACCTCATGGTAGTTTTGATTTCCTTTGTTGCTCACAACATAACCACTTGGCATTGCTTCTCCAGTGGCTATGGCCCGACAGTCATTTCTTAATCCAGTTTTTTTTAAATTTTTTTATTCTGGTAGTTAAATATTCTGATTTAAAAACTCCCTAGAGACCACAGCATTGCTCTCATACAAAAAGCACTTATTGGCCTTAATGCCTTCCAGGATATGGCCCAAAAGTTCTTCTGAGCACATTGCTACATCATTCCATACATTAATCAAGGAATGTTCCAGCTCAGTAGTTTTCAGATGTTAAAATATTTTTAGCAAGCAAAGCCTTGTTTTCCTCAAAAACACTCATGTAGAAACCCAATTTACAGTCAGATAAAGACAGGACCATGAGAGGGCTGAGGTTGAGGTAACCTATTCAGTCCCCTGCCTCAGGATGGGTAGGAGGTCATCTGAATACTGTTTCTGGGTCAGTGGACTGCTCACTGGTTCTTTGGCAATGAGCACCCCTGCTTTCTTCTTCCCCTCCTCCTTCTTCTTCTCCTTTTTTTTTTCTTTTTATGACTGCACCTATAAAATATGGAAGTCCCCCCTCTAGGGGTCAAATCAGAGCTACAGCTGCCTCCTTATGCCACCACCATGGCAACACAGGATCTGAGCTGCATCTGCAACCTATGCCACAACTTGTGGCAATGCCAGATCCTTAACCCACTGAGTGAGACCAGGGATCAAACCTACATCTTCATAGACACTATGTCGGGTTCTTACCTGCTGAGCTTATTTTTGCAGGGTGCTTAGCCAAAAATGCTGTTTCTCTTCTTCTGTTATTATTTGGTCCTATTAAAATTGTTCTTTTTTCAAACATGACTTCTTGCATGAGAACTTCTCAGACTGTCCTGCCAGAAGTTCCTTTCAGCCTCTTGGGGTGCTTGGCCCTTGGCTGGAACTTCTGTTATGACATTTAATGTGCTCTGATCTATGTTACATTTATCTGGTTATTTTTATCTTCTCTGTTAGTTCATAATGCCCTTGAGGGCAGGAGCTGTAGTTTTTGTATCTGTGTGGTCCTCAAAATGGGTAGCATGATGCCTGGGCTTAGCAGACTTTCAGTTAGTGCCAGCTGAACTACAAGGTAGAGAGAGGAATGAATGCCCTGGATTTATTTTGACTTGGACTCAGTTCTGCTTTTGACCCTTAACCTGCCTCTGACTCTTGATACCTGTTTTTCCTTTCACACTCTGAATTTTTTTCTCCATCCAAGGATGCTATTGGACAACTAAATTTGCCAGCTTCCCATAGCTAAGAGAGACCTATGGAGAAATGTCCCTTCTCTCTTTGTCCCATGCTTTTTATCCAGAGCCTAGTCCAGTGCATGGAACATCATGGAATTCAACATGTGTCTGTTGATTTATTGAATGCATGAGAGTGATTTCAAAAGAGAGCATTGTTTCTTTAAGCCAAAGCCTGCAACTGCAGCTAATGCTGTCTGTTGACACCTATGAGACATCACCATTTTACCCCAGTGGCAGTACAAGTCCTATCAAAATGTAATAGCCAGTGACCTCCTTCTCTCTGTTTTTATTTCAGTTGATATCAATAATTCGTTTCCCAATTCTGGTTCCTTTTGCTCCAGTCTCTTTCTTTTTTAGAGGTAGCAAATTTTTATTTTACTTTTTACTTTTGGCATAATTATAGATTCATAGGTAGTTGCCTTATATCCTTTTCCCAATGTTGCCATCTTTCATATTTACACTATAATATCAAAACTAGGAATTTTGCATTGGCACAGTGTATCTTTATAGAGGTAGCAGATTTTTTGCTGTCCTTACTGTTTTCTCTTTAAATGCTTCTTGTAAGACTCACAGTTTCTTGCTGTGATTAATACTCAGGCTGAGCTGATGGTGCGCATAAGTCACTGTGATGCCCAGTATATTCTGTGCCAGTTTTTCTTGGGCACAAACTTTCCAAGATAACATACCTGCAGGATCAGGAACCCTTCTGTGTAAACTTTGCCAAACAGTTAAAACACATGTAGTACATATAGGAAATGTTGTTGCTTAGGAAAATCTCAAAATAAGATATTTGGTAAGCTCTAATGTATTTTAATTGTTACAATAGTCAATAACTATAGGATATAATAAAGTTACTTTATTTTTATTTATTTATTTATTTATTTTGCTTCTTGGGGGCCACTTCTGTGGCACATGGAAGTTCCCAGGCTAGGGGTCAAATCAGAGCTACAGCTGCCACCCTACACCACAGTCCCAGCAATGTGGGATCTGAGCCATGTCTGCAACCTACACTGCAGCAACACAGGATCCTTAACCCACTGAGTGAGGCCAGGGATTGAACCTGCATCCTTATGGATACTAGTTGGGTTTGTTTCTGCTGAGCCACAATGGGAACTCCTAAAGTTACTTTATTTTACTTTATTTGTGTTTACTTTAGGTTACTTTATTGTGGAATGCTTTGCAGTACCTTTTTATGTATTTTCTTATTGTATTTTCACAACTATATTACGTTGAAAAGGAAATACTATTTTCCCTATTTAACAAATATAAAACTGTAGCTTAGGGGCTGTAAAGAAAATAAGTGGAATGGGGGAGAAGACATTCCATTCTATGATAAGATTGTCCTACCCCCAATATTTGCCAATTCTGTATTCATCTGAATATAAACAGTCTGGTTAAAACTTGAGGTGCAGTTTAAGTGTGAAGACACAGTAAGAAGGCAGGCATCCATACACTAAGAAGAGAGCCCTTATAAATGAGTTTTTACTAGAACCCAACCATGTTGGCACTCTGATCTCAGACTTCCAGCTTCCAGAACTGTGTTGTTGGTTAAACCATCCATTCTATGGTATTTTGTTATGGCAGTCCAACCTAACAAAAATGACTTCTGAGGCTTTGGAATAGTTGTCTTCAAATTTCTATACTTTAAAGCCCAATAAAAAGCTCATGGACTTACCCTACTTACTGATGTCTGTGATAGTCTCAGTTCTAAACATTCTTGGTTTCTTGATTTGGGGCCTACAGAAGAGTAGAGAAATAGGCTTTTTTTTCCTTTTTTTTTTTTCTTTTTTCTTTTCAGGGCTGCATCTGTAGCATATGGAAATTCCCAGGCTAGGGTTTGAATTGCAGCTGTGGCTGCTGGCCTACATCACAGCCACGGCAACACAGGATCAGAGCTGCATCTGTGACCAACACCACAGCTCACAGCAATGCCAGATCCTTAACCCACTGAGTGAGGCCAGGGATCGAACCCGCATCGTCATGGAGGCTAGTCCATTTTGTTACCTCTCAGCCACAATGGGAACTCTGAGAACCAGGCATCTTGATACAGAACTCCTGGCTGATATGACACCATTTGAAATATTTTTGAGAATAATAATAATATTAAATGAATACCTTGTTTCCATAAAATTGTATTTACACTGAGCAGCCTAAAGAAATTTAATTACATTTCTGTAGTATTTCTTATTAAGTTTTAAGTTGTAATAAGAGATGGAATCATCTAATTTTCAACATTCAACACATTTTAATGTTCCATTTCATTGGATGAGGAAATGTACTTGGAATTTTAGAAAGATAAAAAACTGAAGAAAGTGGTTCTGCCACTAAATTGTTGGCCTAACGCCTTAATGCTTTTTTTTTTTATGCCTTAATCTTTTTACATTTAAATTCCTTCTTTTGTAAAATACAGATAACAGTATCTATCCCATAAAGTCTTTTTAGGACTAAATTAATTGTATAACAGTGCCTAGAACTTCGTTATATGCAGTAAATTATTAAAATGATAATTATATCATCTTTGGAATTTGTGAGATATCAACAATTAAAATATCAAATAAGTCAATTTAGAAATTTAGAAGGCAATAAAAATAGGATGTTGTCAAATATTTGAGAATAGATTCTAAGTATTGTGAGGCCTGAAATTTATTTAGGGTGCCCTTCATAAGAAAATAAGTATAAATGTACACATATAAAATTAGGAATTAAGTGTGCTCACATTAGCACTGCTCAAAGAGAGAAAATAGGAGTTCCCATTGTGGATCAGCAGAAATGAATCTGACTAGCATCCATAAGGATGCAGGTTCAATCCCTGGCCTCACCCAGTGGGTTAAGGATCCAGCCTCACTGTGAGCTGTGGCGTAAGTCACAGATATGGTTCAGATCTGGCATTGCTGTAGCTGTGGCATAGGCCAGCAGCTATAGCTCTGATTCAACCCCTAGCCTGGGAACCTCCATATGCTTTAGGTGCGGCCCTAAAAAAACAACAAAACAAAACAAAACAAAACAAAACAAAATGAAGCTAGGTGTCTCAATAGGTGAATTGTAAAAAGAAAAAAAAAAAAAGGAGTTGTACATCCATGCACTAGGATACCAAAAAGTCATTTTAAATAATGAGGAATGCACTAACATAGGAAGAGCTGCACAGTATATTGTTAAATTGAAAAAAGCTTAATTCATTATGGCAGATATGCTAAGTTGCCCAGTGGATAGCCATCAATTTCATTTTCCTTTTAAGAGATCTTAGTAATTCTTAGTTCGGAGGCAATGTGTAACTTTTCTTCCAGAGAAATTAGGAAAATACTACAGATAGGTCAGGAAAAATCACAGGGTAGAAATTTGGGTGGGAAATTGATGTAAATACCTTTCTCTGGAAAAGGCAAAGACGGTTGATTCTCTTGAGTTGTGCCTTTTCTTGTTTCCATCTGACTATTTCCTCTTCCTGTAATCATGCCAATGAACAGGACAAGAGGAGACAATTAAATTAGATAGAGGGAAGGACAGCTCCACAGGTTATTCCTCTTGATTCAGGAAGGGCAAGTTCATGCTTTTGAAATTCTCAATCTCACAGGCTGGAAGTAAGCTCTTTTTTTGTACTCCCATTGTACAAAATTTCTTTCCATCTCATGGCCTGAAAAATATTTTGTCATCTATTTTGGCTATTCTCTCCCCAAGTAAACTGTAAGCTCCTTTAAAAAAATTTTTGTAAAGATATTTAGAATGCTTTGGTCCCAGTTAATACCATTTATATCAATAACTGCAATATTGTAATTTTTAGCATTTCACAGTAACTCATCAATAAGTATTTTTTTTCCCATAGGAGTAGGAACAGGGAGACAGGAGACACAAAATATCAGGCTCTACACTTGCTTTAAAAACTCAAAAATCGAAAATTTTCTTCTCTGCAGCAAAATTGTACTAGAAACATCAGTGTTTTAGCTTTAATCCCATGACTCATCATCTACTGGACTGGGAATTTTTTAAGAAAACCTTGGCATGTTCAGAGTACTCTTGCCCTGCTAATTCTTTTCTGTATCATTTGATACAAATGCATTTCCTCTTGTACTGTCACTGAAGCCAGGAACACTTGAGCTCAAGGCATGTTCTTCCAACTGTGCAGAGGAGCCTGTTGACATCTGACAGTATTGTCGCTGGAGGCCGTTCTCTACATGGTTATCTCACTGAGCATCAGACAAGGAAATAGCTCTGCCAGCCTTCCCACAATGACCCCTACCCTGGATTCAGTGAAAACATTCGTCAATAGTAGGACTGTCAAAATTGATAACATATTGAACGTTTTCAATATCCAGCTCTCTGGCAGCTACTGAAGAACTGGGCAATTTCTGCACCAAAAAATCCCCAGGACCTTGCCCTCTCTCAGTCCCAGATAATCACAAAATCTTATAGATGCTCTTTTGTCTTGACAAAGAAAAGCTGCAATAAAACCTGCTTTTTTCTTAGTTTTAGCAAAAACCAGTTTTTTCATCACCTGTGTTTTGCAGAATTCCTACAAGGTTTTCTCATTTTGAGTACTAGCCAACTTGGAGAGTGGTCTGCTGAACATCTCTATATGCTCTACCCACTGACCCAATAGCCACAAACAAGTTATTCAACCTTTAAAACTCCTCAACCATGCTTTGAATCTCCTCTGGAAAAACTGCACTGAGCCTAAGGGTTTGATGTTGTTCCTTACTGCTAGGCAGGAGATGGGCTTCTTCATTTCTAGTCCAAAATTCCTATCCAGAATGTAATTAACTTCATCTAAAAGTAAACCTTTCAGTTATTTGAGACCAATGTTTTCTTTCTAATATCCGTTAGTCTCCCAGGAGTAGCACCTAATTGTAGTCGTGTAACATCTGAAAGAGAAAAGAAAAGGACACCGTTCTTGGTTCAGGCACTCTGTTAGGCAACTGACATACTTCTTTGTTTTCATTCTTACACATTCTTAGAGGTGACCGTTACTATTTGCACCTTACATACAATGAAACAGAGGCTCAGAGACATTAAATTATTTATTTATCCTATACGTGGCAGAGACAAGAACTACCTGAAGCTTCATGGACAATGTTAATCTGAGAACTAGAAATGCTGATAGGGATCTTTGTAAAATTGGTTTGTATCTTGAAGCATTCCTGTCTCTTTTGCCAAAGAGGGACTACCCCACCCTTCCTATGAAGTGAAAAAAGAAACACCATGCTTCATGTTGTCTACAATTAGGATGGGCTTCAGCCCAAATAGAAAGGTAGGCAAGGTAAGACAGTGTCTTTTCTGACGTTTCTGTACTTGCCGGCTCCCGATAGCCAGCAAGGATAGCCAGGAGTCTGGGTCAGCTTCCAGAATTAATTTCTCTTTCCTTAGTTCTGCAGTCTTAGCTGTCGGCCATGAAAGAAAAGTAATCTCAAAAGGGAATTGTCATGAGGTAGTTTAGTTTACAGAACTTGGAAACAGACTGGTTCAAAAAACATATGCCCTCCACTTTTTAGTTCTGTCACTTTGGATAAGCTACTTAAGTACTCATTCCATAAATCTGGAGTATGAAAATTTGCTTGCATGGTTGGTATGAGGGTTAAAGATGAGCTAGATGAAGGGTGAGGCTCACAGTAAGCAGTTACTACCTATTAAGAAGCAGTTACTATGCATTGTTTTTAGCTAAATTTAGCTATGAAGCCTGTACTTTTCCAAAAGAAAATTTAAAAAAAAAATTAGGTAATTCTAATTTTATTTACCTAATCTTAAGTCAAAAAATATATGCTTAAATAATCTAGTCATCTGTTAAAATGAAAAAATATGTACACATGGAGCTGTCCTTCAACTCAGGTTTACTTTACCTATTTTGGATTATCACTTTAATTCATTCCACTTTGAAGATTTTCTATTTAGAAATACAGCAGAGGTCTGTTTTGTGGGACCTACTGGGAATAGGACACTGTCCAGTGTTCGCCCTCCTCCCCTAACTTGGAAACAAAGGAGAAAGTCCCATTATAGTGCTGAAGACAGTTCTCCATGGACTTCTCAGATTTCTGAAAAATTTGCAAGGGGAATTAACTGCCCTTTCATTCTAGTTTACCTTTTCACAGATTTTATAGACAGAAAGCCTTGAAAGACAGAGTTAATGTTTCCATGCAGAGCAAAATGTAGCCTTGCTTCTTGTCCAGCATAATAATGATAATGTTTCCCTCTGTGGCTAAGGTTGGCAAGTTTGCTCTTGGGATTCTCTATGCTCAGGATTCCACTACTACCTGCTCTGCACCCTCTTGGCCTCCCTATGCCTTAACACCATGGAATTTGTGGAGCTTAGGAGAACCAATTCAAACATAAAGTTCATGCCACATGCTGTGCTGTAATTAATCAAGTCCATTGTCTCTAATCCAGGCTTCTCTTATCTTCTGCCAGCATCAAACTGTGACAGGCAAACTTGCTAATTTGAGAGTAGATAAAAATTCTCATCCTTCATGGTTCTTGACCAGGAAGATAAAAACACTGAAATAGGAGTTCCCGTCGTAGCTCAGTGGTTAACGAATCCGACTAGGAACAATGAGGTTGGGGGTTCGATCCCTGGCCTCACTCAGTGGGTTAAGGATCCGGCGTTGCTGTGAGCTGTGGTGTAGTTTGCAGACATGGCTCGGATCCCGTGCTGTTGTGGCTCTGGTACAGGCCGGCGGCTACAGCTCCGATTAGACCCCTAGCCTAGGAACCTCCATATGCCTCGGGTGTGGCCCTAAAAAGACAAACAAAACAAAACAAAACAAAAAAACATTGAAATATACTATTGTCAGCGCAGAGGGACTCAGGAATCTCTTCTGATGAAGGAGTGCAGGTGGTTTAGGGAAATTGTCTTGGGAGAGGTAATACCTGAAATGCTTCTTGAAAGATGAATAGAAGCTGGCCAAGTAAAGAAGGCTAGGAGATGAATTCCAGGCAGAAGAAAGGCTATGTAGATGTGCATGTGTTTGTGAGAAATGTTAGAGCTCAGATTGCAAGGGGATGGGCATGGCAGGAGAAAACCTAAAAAGCAGTTTGAGAAGAAGTTGAGTAAAGAAAGAAGAAAGACTGATTTCTGGATTTTCTGTTCCGCTAAACGGTCTCATGTGAACAGCCTCATTTTACTAGCATAGCAACTTTTTTAGGTTAAAATAACTAAACTTTTTGAAGAAATGGGGCTCAGATAATTTAAATAATTCCTCTAAGAATAACCAACTAATAAATATCAGAGCAATGATGTTAAAAACAATGTCCTTTCTATACCATCTTCAGCCACTTAGTGAGGAATTTTGCATTCTTATACCATAGATAACATTAGGAACCATTTGTTTTTTGTTGTTGTTGGCAGCTAAAAATTGTTCTTGCCATATGCCTGTACAGGAAAGAAGTCACTGGCCACTGCAGTCACTGACCTTCAACAATGCTGAAAAGAGTTCAGGGCAGATCAGGAATGAGGCACTCTGTGTGCCAGGAAAAATTGGCAGAACAGACTTTCAGATAGTTAGATATTTTTCAGTAGATTATATGAGCCCAGTTTCTTGCATCTTTTCACATCTAGAAAAGCACTAAAATCATTAACAAAGACATCTCCTCCTCAGTTAGCAGCAACCTTCTGCCAGAATGGATCCTTGACCTCCATATATCTCCCTTCAGTAAAATCACGTATATACCAACGTCCCCCTCTTACATCTTTGGAACAGTTCGTCAGAGCTAGCTGAAAGGCTGTCTCCTGGAGCTCTAATACTCATCTGGCCCCAAATAAAACTCAATTCACAACTCATTGTTTAATTTGTTAGTTTTTTTTTTTTTTTCAGTTCTCATTCTTATCTGTTTATTTTCCTTTTTCCTTTAGGCCAGGATGTCCTAATCAACTCCATAGTAGATGGATAATTTAGAAGCAGTTGCGGTTTTGGATAGGGATCGTCTGGCAAAAGTGCAATTAGTTATAATTGTAATAATCCACTTGAGCATTTTTAAGAGGCATGGAACTGGGCATATGGAGAAGAGAGAATAATTAATGGAGTTTGGAAGTGTAGTATTTTGTAAAGATGAAATGATGAAAAAGAAAGGCACAGAGGTTTATAGCGTGGATGATTAGGTGATTTCAGTTAACTGAAACAGATGGCTCCAGTTAAGGAAATTTGAGGGACAATGTTATTAATCAAGTTTATGGAATAAATGAGATGGAAAACAGTAAATTTCTTTTTATTATTATTACCATTTTTTCTTAATGAATTTTATTACATTTATAGGTGTACAAAAATCATTACAACTAAATTTTTATAGCATTTCCCTTCCAAACCCTCAGTGCATCCTCCTACCCCGCAACCTGTCTCATTTGGAAACCATAAGTTTTTCAAAGTCTGTGAGTCAGTATCTGTTCTGCAAAGAAGTTCATTTGTGTCCTTTTTTAAGATTCCACATGTAAGTGATAGCATTTGATGTTGGTGTCTCACTGTCTGACAGTGAAATTTCAGGCAGCTTTTGCTTTATGGGTGATAAGTTTTAGAATAAGCGATATTCAGTTTTTTTCACTGAGTAGACAAATATTGTTTTCATTGGTAATTATGGCATAATAATTAAAATGATAAAATCCTACAGGTATGATACAGCATTTAGCAAAAGCATTTACCTTCCAGTAAAAAACAAGATGTTACTGAATTGGCCTCCTGGACCTGCACTGGGGTCCTACCCCAGGGTGAGGAGACTCCTTGTCTCAGCCAGGGGGGATCTTTTTTTCTATTTCATAGGAGTCATTCTAATATTTTATTATTTTTATTTTATTTTTACTGAAGTATAGTTAGTTGATTTAAGTGTTGTATTAGTTTCAGGTGTGCAGCAAAGTGATTCAGATATATACACACACACATATGTGTATATATATTTTTTCAGATTCTTTTCCCTTATATTATAAAATGTTGAATAGTTCCCTCTGCTATAGGTCCTTGTTGGTTATAATATTTTATATATAGTAGTATGTATATGTTAATCCCATCCTATTTTTTTCCCTTTTAGGGCTGAACCTGCAGCATATGGAGTTTCCTAGGCTAGGGGTCTAATCAGAGCTATAGCTGCCAGCCTATGCCACAGCAATACCAGATCCCAGCGGTGTCTGCAACCTATACCACAGCTCACGGCAACACCAGATCCTTAACCCACTGAGCGAGGGCAGGGATCGAACCCACAACCTCATGGTCCCTAGTTGGATTCATTTCCGCTGAGCCACAATGGGAACTGCTAAATAAGGTTGTTTTCTAGGTCTGTGGGTCTATTTATGTTTTGCAAATAAGCTTCTTGATATCTTTTTAATTAAGTGATATCATATGATATTTGTCTTTGTGTGTCTTACTTCACTTAATATGATAGTGTCTGGGTCCATCCATGTTGCTGCAAATAGCACTATTTCATGCTTTTTTATGGCTAAATAGTATTCTATTACAGATATACATAATAGAATATATATAATAATATATATACATATACATACAAAATGATTATATATGTGATATATATGAATATATATGATATATGAAACATCTTTCTTTTTTTTTTGTCTTATTAGGGCCATACCTGTGGCATATGGAGGTTCCCAGGCTAGGTGTCGAATTGGAGCTGTAGCTGCCAGCCTATGCCAGAGCCACAGCAATGCCAGATCCGAGCCGTGTCTGCTACCTACACCACAGCTCACGGCAACGCTGGATCCTTAACCCACTGAGCGAAGCCAGGGACCTCTCCTGCAACCTCATGGTTCCTAGTCGGATTTGTTTCTGCTATGCCATGCAGGGAACTCCTGTCATATCTTTTTTAATCCATTCATCTGTCATTAGACATTTAAGTTGCTTCTGTATCTTGGCTATTATAAATAGTGCTGCAATGAACATTGGAGTACATGTATATTTTTGAATTATGGTTTTCTCTGGATACATGCTCAGGAGAGGAATGGTAGGATCATATGTTAGCTCTGTTTTTAGTTTAAGCAAACTTCCTACTGCTCTCTATAGTACCTGTACCAATTCACATTCCCACAACGGTATAGCAGGAGTCCTTTTTCTCCACACCCTCTCCAACATTTACTATTTGCAGAATTTTTAATGATGGCCATTCTGACCAGTTGGAGGTAATACCTCATGGTGTTTTGATTTGCATTTCTCTAATAATTAGTGATGTTAAGCATTTTTTATGTGCCTCTTGGCCATCTGTCTGTCATCTTTGGAGAAATGTCTATTTAAATCTCATTTTTTAATTGGGTTGTTTTTTCTATTGAACTGTATGCTGTTTGGATATTATGGAAATTAATCCCTTGTCCATTTTCCCATTCAGTAGGTCAACTTTTTGTTTTGTTTATGGTTCCCTTTGCTGTGACAAAGTTTTTACGTATAATTAGGTTCATTTGTATATGTTTGTTTTTATTTCCATCACTCTAGGACACAGATCCAAAAAATTATTATTGCGATTTATGTTATAGAGTGTACTGTGTATGTTTTCCTCTAGGAGTTTTATAATATCTCATCTTACATTTAGGTGTTGTTTTTTTTTTCTTTTTAGGGCTGCACCCATGGCATATGGAAGTTCCCAGGCTAGGGGTCTAATCAGAGCTACAGCTGCCAGCTGTGCCAAAGCCATAGCAGCAGGGGATCCAAGCCACATCTGTGCCCTACACCACAGCTCACAGTAATGCCAGATCCTTAACCCACTGAGCAAGACCAAGGATCAAATGGGTCCTTGTGGGTATTAGTCGGGTTCATTTAACCACTGAACCATGACAGGAACTCCAACATGTAGGTGTTTAATCTATTTTGAGTTGATTTTTTTGTATGGTGTTAGAGAATGTTCAATTTTATTCTTTTACATGTAGCTGTCCAGTTTTCCTCATAACACCTATTGAAGAGACTGTCTTTTCTCCATTGTGTATTTTTGCCTCCTTTGTCATAGATAAATTGACCATTAGTGTGTGTGTTTATTTCTGGGCCTTCTATCCTGTTCCACTTATCTGTGTTTCTCTTTTTGTGTCACTGCTGTACTGACTTGATGACTGTAGCTTTGTAGTATAGTCTGAAGTCAGGAAGCCTGATTCCTCCAGCTACACTCTTCTTTCTCAAGATTGATTTGGTTGTTTTGTGTCTTTTGTGTTTCCATACAGTTTAAAAAGATTTTTTTTTCTAGTGCTGTGAAGAATGCCATTGGTAATTTGATAAGGATTGCATCAAATCTATAGATTGCCTTGGATGAAATACACATTTTAACAATATTGATTCTTCCAATCCTAGAATGTGGTATATCATTACATCTTTTTGTGTCATTTTCAGATTCTTTTATCAGCATTTTAAAGATTTTGGAGTACAAGTCTTTTGTCTCTTTAGGTAGATTTATACCTAGGCATTTTATTCTTTTTGATGCAATGACAAGTGGGATTGTTTCCCTAATTTCTCTTTGTGATCTTTCATTATTAGTATATAGAAATGCAGTCAATTTCTGCATATTAATTTTATCCTGCAACTTTACCAAATTCATTGATGAGCTCTAGTAGTTGTCTGGTAGTGTCTTTAGGATTATCCATGTATAATATCATGTCATCTGCAAACAGTGACAGTTTTACCTCTTTTCTAATTTGGATTTATTTTTATTTATTTTTCTTCTCTGATTGCCTTGGCTAGGATTTCCAAAACTACATGGAATAGAAGTGGTCAGAGTGGAAATCTTTGTTTTATTCCCGATCTTAAAGGAAATGCTTTCAGCTTTTCACCATTGAGTATGATGTTAGCTGTGGGTTTGTCACATGTGGCGTTTATTATGTTGAGGCAGGTTTCCTCTATGCCCACTTTCTTGAGAGTATTTATCATAAATGGATGTTGAATTTTATCAAAAGCTTTTTCTGTGTTGATTTAGCTGGTCATATGGTTTTTACTGTTCATTTTGTTAGTGTGGTGTGTCATACTGATTGATTTACAGATATGGAAAATTCCTTGCATCCCTGGGATAAATCTCACTTGATCATGGTGTATGATCCTTTTAATATATTGTTGGACTCACTTTGCTAGTATTTTGTTGTGGATTTTTGCATCTATATTCATCAATGATATCAGCCTTTAATTTTCTTTTTTTGTGTGTGGTATCCATTCTGATTTTGGTTTCAGGATGATGGTGTTTTCATAGAATGAGTTTAGGAGTGTTCCTTCCTCTGCAGTTTTTTGAAATAGCTTCACCATGATAGGTGTTAACTCCTCTCTAAATGAATTTGCTATGAAGTCATCTGGTCTTGGACATGTGTTTGTTGGAATTTTTTAAATGACAGCTTCAATTTAAGCACCAGTGATTGGTGTGTTCATAGTTTCTATTCCTTCCTCAGTCTTGGGAGATTTTACCTTTGTAAGAATTTGTCTATTTCTATTATGTTGTCCATTTCATTGACATATAGTTTCTCATAGTAATTTCTTATCTTTTTTTTTTTTTATTCTGTGTCAGTCTTCTGCTTTGTCCTTTCTGATTATATTGATTTAAGCTGTGTTCCTTTTTCACTTGATGTGTCTGGCTAAAGGTTTGTCAATTTTGTTTATCTTTTCAAAGAATCAGCTTTTAGTTTCATTGAACTTTTCTATTATTTTCTTCATCTCTATGTCATTTATTTCTGCTCTGATATTTATGATTTCTTTCCTACTTACCAACTTTGGGTTTTGTTTGTTCTTCTTTCTCTAGTTGCTTTAGGTGTAAAGTTAGTTTTTTTTTTTATTTGAAACATTTCCTGAGGTAAGCTTGCATGGCTATAAACTTCTCTCTTAGAATTGTATTTGTTGTGTCCCATAGGTTTTGGATGGTATTTTCATTTCATTTGTCTCTAGGTGTTTTTTTTTTTAATTTCCTCAGTGATCCATTGGTTATTTAGTAGAATATTGTTGTTTAGCCTCCACATGTTTATGTTTTTTTGCATTTTTTCTTTTTTGTGAATTTTATTTATTTTTTTATTACTTTGTTTAGTTCTCTTAATCTAGCATTTTATTTTTTAAAATTTTTGTTATTACTATTTTTTAAATAGTTATTTCCCCAATACAATTTTTTTTCTACTGTACAGCATGGTGACCCAGTTACACATACATGTACATATTCTATTTTCACACATTATCATGCTCCATCATAAGTGACTAGACATCTTTCCCAGTGCTATGCAGCAGGATCTCATTGCTAATCCATTCCAAAGGCAATAGTTTGTATCTATTAACCCCAAGCTTCCCAACCACCCACTCCCTCCCCTTGGCAACAAGTATGTTCTCCATGTCCATGATTTTCTTTTCTGTGGAAAGGTTCATTTGTGCCTTATATTAGATTCCAGATATAAGTGATATCATATGGTATTTGTCTTTCTCTTTCTGACTTCACTTAGTATGAGAATCTCTAGTTCTATCCATGTTGCTGCAAATGGCATTGTTTTGTTATATTTTATGGCTGAGTAGTATTCCATTGTGTATATACACCACATCTTCCTGATCCAATCATCTGTTAGTGGACATTTGGATTGTTTCCATGTCTCGGTTATTGTGAATAGTGCTGCAGTGAACATGCGAGTGCATGTGTCTTTTTCAAGAAAAGGTTTGTCCATTTATATGACCAAGAGTGGGATTGCTGGGTCATATGGTAGTTCTATGTATAGATTTCTAAGGTACCTCCATACTGTTCTCCATAGTGGTTGTACCAGCTTACATTCCCACCAACAGTGCAGGAGGGTTCCCTTTTCCCAACACCCCCTCCAGCCTTTGTTATTTGTGGACTTAATAGTGATGGCCATTCTGACTGGTGTGAGGTGGTATCTTGTGATAGTTTTGATTTGCATTTCTCTAATCATCAGTGATACTAAGCATTGTTTCAAGTGCTTCTTGGCCATCTGTGTATCTTCCTTGGAGAAATATCTCTTCAGGTCCTTTGCCCATCTTTCAATTGGGTTGTTGGCTTTTTTACTGTTGAGTTGTATAATCAAGGAAATTAAAGAAGGTGTAAAGAAATGGAAAGATACTCCATGCTCCTGGGTTGGAAGAATTCATACTATTAAAATGGCTATACTACCCAAAGCAATCTATAGACGGAATGCAATCCCTATAAAATTATCCATGACATTTTTTCACAGAACTAGAAGAAACAAGCCAAAAATTTATATGGAACCACAAAAGACCCAGAATTGCCAAAGCAATTCTGAGGAGCAAAAACCAAGCAGGAGCCATAACTCTCCCAGACTTCAGGCAATATTACAAAGCCACAGTCATCAAGACAGTATGGTACTGGTACCAAAACAGACAGACCAATGGAACAGAATGGAGAACCTAGAAATAAACCCAGACACCTATGGTCACTTAATCTTGGACAAAGGAGTCAAGAACATAAATGGGAAAAAGACAGTCTATTCAGCAACTATTGCTGGGCAACCTGGACAGCTGTATGCAAATCAATGAGACTAGAGAACACCCTCACACCGTGCACGAAAATAAACTCAAAATGGCTTAAAAACTTAAATATAAGGCATGACACCATCAAACTCCTAGAAGAGAACATAGGCAAAACACTCTCTGACATGAACCTTACAAATGTTTTCTCAGGTCAGTCTCCCAAAGCAACAGAAATAAGAGCAAACATAAACCAAGGGACCTAATCAAACTGACAAGTTTTGCACAGCAAAGGAAACCAAAAAGAAAACAAAAAGACAACTCAAAGAATGGGAGAAAATAGTTTCAAATGTTGTAACTGACAAGGGCTTAATCTCTAGAATACACATTTTTTTTTCCTTGAAGTTCCTGCCTAGTCTCATAGTGTTGTGGTCAGAAAAGATGCTTGATATGATTTGTTTTCTTAACTGTACTGAGGCTTGCTTGTGACCAGCTTGTAACCTATCTTGGAAAATGTTCCACGTGCACTTGAAAAGAATGTGTATTCTGCTGCTTTCAGATAGAATACTCTGTAGATTTCAATTAAATCCATCTGGTCAAATGTGTCATTTAAGGTCTGTGTTTCCTTAATGTTTTTCTATCTGGATGATCTGCCCATTGATGTAAGTGGGTTGTTAATGTCTCCACTATTATTGTGTTACTGTCAATTTCTTTTATATCTGTTAACATTTGCTTTGTTTTGTTTTTTAAATAAGTTGCTTATCTCTCCACTGTTTATTATTAATGTACAAAATATACAAAACAAAAAGAAAAATACTCATCCTCAAATCCATTGTGGCTCTAACCATAGACCCTGCACAAAACCCAACCAATCCACTGTTTTCATAGAAAACAACTGATGCTGATACAGGTGAAGGAAAGGGTTGGAGAGGGCAAGTCACCCTAACGAATCCACCCAGGAAGGCACCTGGTGGGGACTCAGAGAGGTGGCTGACAGGGCAAGGGAGCTGGAGGCCTCCCCCAACAAGGTTCCAGGTAGGGGCCAGGAAACATTTGCTTTGTATATTGAGGTGTTCTTATATTGGGTGCATATATTTTTATAATTCTTATGTCTTCTTTTTGTATTGATCCTTTAGTCATTATGTAGTGTCCTTCTCTGTCTCTTGCAGCAGTCTTTATTCTAAATTTTATTTTGTCTGATATGAGTATTATTACTCCAGCTTTCTTTTGATTTTCTTGGAATATCTTTTTCCTTCCCCTCATTTTAATTATACACATGTCTCTAGATCAGAAGGGGGTCTCTTGTAGGCAGCATATAATAAGTCTTGTTTTTGTATCCATTCTGCCAACCTCTGTCTTTTGATTGGACCATTTAATCTGTTTTCATTTATGGTAATTATTGATATGTATGTTCTTATTGCTATTTTGTTAATTGTTTTGTACTTGTTTTTGTAAATATCTTTTTTTTTCTTTTCTCTTGTGATTTGATGATTACCTCTTTTTGGGAGGGAGGGAGGGCCCATGCCCACTGCATGTGTAAGATTCTGAGCCACCGATCAAACCCAAGCCACAACAGTGACAATGCTGAATCCTCAATAGCTTGGCTACCAGGGAACTCCTTGATGACAACCTTTAGTGTTGTGTTTGAATTCTTTTGTCTTTTTTGTTTGCAATATTTTAGCTTTTTGGTTACCATGAGGTTTTGATATAGCTATCACACATGATTGATTTAAGTTGCTAATCTCCTAATTTCAAATGCATTTCAAATATCCTGCATTTGTACTATCATCCTATCATGAGTACTGGTTTTGATATCATATTTCTGTGTGTATGATTTCTTACCTTCACTGTATCTTTGCCTTTACTGGTGAGCTTTCCCAGTTCCTAATTATCTTATTTATTGTTGTGGCCTTTTATTTTCCATTTAGAGAAGTTCCTTTAGCATTTGTTGTAAAGCTCATTTGATGGTGCTGAATTCTTTTAGCTTTTTCTTTTCTGTAAAGCTTGAGATTTCTCTGTCAAGTATGAACAAGAGCCTTGGTGGGTATGGTATTTTTGGTTATAGGTTTTTCCCTTTTATTACTTTGAATATATTGTGCCACTTCCTTCTGGCCTCCAGAGTTTCTGCTGAAAAGTAAGCTGATAACCTTAGGGGGATTCCCTTGTATGTTATTTATTGCTTTTCCCTAGTTGCTTTTAATATTTTCTCTTCGTATTTAATTTTTGTCACTTGGATTACTATGTGTCTCAGTGTGTTCCTCCTTGGGTTAATCCTGTATGAGCCTCTGCACTCCCTGGACTTGGGTAATGTTTTCTTTCCTATGTTGAGGAAATTTTCAGCGATTATCTCTTCAGATATTTTCTCAAGCCCTTTCTCTCCTTATTCTCTTTCTAGGACCCTTCTAAAGCTAATCTTAATGTGTTTGATGTTGTCCCAGAGGTCTCTTCAACTATCCTCATTGCTTTTCATTCTTTTTTCTTTATTCTGGTCAGTGGCAGTGATTTCCACCACTCTATCTTCCAGCACAGTGATCAATTCTTCTGCCTCATTAATTTTGCTATCAACTCCTTCTAGTGTATTTTTTTTCTTTTTAGCCATTCTTCAACTCTGGTCTTTATTTTTTCCATCTTTTTGTTGAAAACTCATTCCGTTCATTCATTCTTTTCCTGAGTTCTTGGATCATCTTTATGATCATTCCTCTGAATTCTTTCTCAGGTAGCTTGCCTACTATCTCCACTTCACTTAATTGCTCTTCTGGGGTTATATATTGTTTATTCATCTGTACATATTCATCTTGCTTAAATATGTATTTGTATTTTAATGTATGTGGTAGATTAATTAAGTTTCTTGATCTTGGAGAAGTGGCCCTCTTTAAGGAATGTCTTCTTCATCCCAGAAGTGCATGCCCTTCTCTCCACTTAAGTGCCAGAACCAGCTTGTCCCAGGATAGGTTCTGACCTGTGTTTTCAAACTCAGTTCCACAGGCTGCAGGATCATAGTTTTCTTGCTCCTGGTGTCTGCCCCCTGGGACTGAGGCTGGTCTTGGAACTTGTACAGGCTTTCAGGTGGGAAGGACTGGTGCCTACCCATTGGTATGTTGAGCTGTGACTTGGACCTCTGGTGGGGCAGACCATGTCAAGAGGTGTGTTTAGAGGTGGCTGTGGGCTCAGAAAGCCTTTAGGCTGCCTGTCTGATGATAGGTGGGGCTGTATTCCTACTCTATTGGTTATTTGGCCTGAGATGTCCCAGCACTGGAGAATGCAGGCTATTGATTGGGATTAGATCTTCATGCTAATGCTCAAGCAAGATGTCTACCTCTGACATGAGTTTAAGTATATGAAATTCCCTGATTTTTCTGCCACCAGCTTTTATGAACTCAGAGAGAGCAATAGCCACCCCAAATTCCTCAGGAGACCCTTCCAAGACCAGAAAGTTGGTCTGGCCTGGGCTCCAATAAAGTCACTGCTTTTTCCCTGGGTCTCAGTGCATGTGAATCTTTGTGTGCCCTCCACAGATGGAGTCTCTCTTTCCCCCAATCCTGTGGAGCTCCTATAATCAAGCCCCACTGGCCTTGAAAGCCAAATGCTCTGGGGGCTCCTTTCCCCATTACCCAGGTTAGTCAACCTGACATAGGGCTCAGAGCTCTCACTCCTGTTGAAGAACCTCAGTGATATATTTATTCTCCACTTTGTGGTGGGTGGTATGGGACTTGGTTATTTCATGGGTGCACCCCTCCTACTGTTTGGTTGTGGTTTCTTTACGTTTTTGGATGTAGAATATCTCTTTTTAGTAGCTTCAAGTCTTTTTTTTTTTTTTTTAATCAATTGTTGTTCAGCAGTTAGTTGTGATTTTTGTGTTCTCATGAGAGGAAGTTAGCTTAAGGTATTTTTGGCTCCATTTGATCTCAGAGAGGTTCTTTTTTCCCCTGACATTTCTACAGCCAGTAATGAAACCAATACTGAGACTAGAAAAGCCCAAGCTTCATTCAATGGCCAAAAAATTGTGAAGCAGGAACTTAGTTTGCAAATCAACCTTTCAACCCAATATGTGCAGAGACACCATGTATATAAGAGGGTAGAGTTAGAAGAGAGGGAATTAGAGACAGTAGAAGGAATACTCATGACTTATCAAGCATATGGTTTAGACCTCAAACTAATGCACCACTCCTTTTCAGTCCTTGAATAAGCTTTTCCAGTTGTCATGGCAGTTGTCAGTTTTCCTGGTGCTGATGGGTGTTCCATTAGTTTGCCAGTTTATTAAAATTAGTGTATAATGAATCTCAAGGTCTATTGGAAGCTAAATCTTCCACCATCTTGAACCTAGTTTGTTCTAACACGTTCTTGTTTTTCTCTTTGCAGTTTCCTCCTGAAACTTAGATTAGAATATGGTTTTCATTTGAGGGAGGGCAGTGGTATGATTCTGGGACAATAGCCTTTGTCACTTAACAGAATTTATAAGAAGAATTAGAATGTAAATTTACCCACTCCAGCTTTTACCAATTTTCATTAAATCTAATTAGTTATATTATTTCAGGGTTTTTTGTTTTTTGTTTTTTGGGTTTTTTTTACTGTACTAAGCCACTTTGGCTCAAAACAGTTGACACACTTTTTCTTTTCTATACTGTCTCACCAGTCCTCTCTGAAACCCCCTCTAAAAATTGAGTCCTTGAAAATATTTGAAACAAGGCTTACTACTGAGCAGGAAATAGACCAACTTTTCTGTAACTTTGGTTGTTGTTGACTTTACTTATCTTTTTACACCAGTCTCTAAAAAGAAAGGCTGGATGAGTCATACCATCTGTAATTTAAATGTATTTCTCTTATCCCTTTAAAAAATAGCCTTTCACTGAAAATGAAAAAGAAAACCTCTACAAAGATTTTTCTCAAGTGACAAGACTGTGTGTATGTGCATAGCAAGTTTCAGGTCACTGTTTAGTCAGAGCTCCAGTTAACTGACTGATTCACCACCAATGCTAATGCCAGATAAATTTTCTCAATGATAGGGACAGCTGGCTGAATATCAACCAATGTTCACTCACTCAGGTAAATTGCCTAATAACTAATTCATTCTCAAGTTTTTCATGAGGAAACAAACACATTCGCATACACAAATAGAAATGAGAGAGAGAGTAATAATAGCAAAATGGGAGCTGTTATATGATGAAAGTAAATACTTGAAGTGGTAATTTCTTTATTTATCATCCTTTAATGCATTTATTCCTCAATTTACTATGTAGAAATATCCCTAACAACAGACTGTTTGAATGTTTAAATACGAAGGTCAAAGAATTTCTTTTAACATTATAAGTTTAAAATTAGCAGTGGTAATAGTTCTATTGGAATTGGAAAGACAGTATTTTGAAACTTTGCTTTCAAGTTGCAAGCAAGGTTCCAGCCAGACTCAAGATCAGATTCAACCAATGTCTTTTAGTTACTCTTGATACAAAGGTTATCTAAAATTTCTTTGGATAAAGAAAAGTAGGAGTTACCATTGCATTTCAGTGATAACCAACCCAACTAGTACTGATGAGGATGTGGGTGCAATCCCTGGTCTTCCTCAGTGGATTGAAGGATCTGGTGTTCCCATGAACTGTGGTGTATGTTGCAGACACGGCTCAGATCTGGCATTGCTGAGGCTATGGCATAGGCCAGCAGCTACAGCTCTGATTCGACCCCTAGCTTGGGAGCTTCCATATGCTGTAGGTGCAGCCCTAAAAAAAAGACCAAACCAAACAACAAGCATGCACCACACCTAGCTAGTATTCTTTGCTGATACCTCTGGTAATAGCTCTATTCTGGGAACATGCCCATTATATAAATTCTTTAAGCAGCTAAGGGGGAGGTAAAAAGAGAGACTTCCTGAGTCTTCTGTTTCTTGATTGCTCCAACTTGAAATAATCTGCATGCCAAAGAGACATTTTGCTCCCCTACATAGCCAACCTCTGATGTATATCATTCTTATATTTTCATTCAAGCCCTCATTCTGCAGAGCCTAGTACAATGTTTCAAAGTGACATAATGAAGGCTCGTTGAATGAATAAATGAATTTCTAAAATAGAGTAATAGAATAAATATACAAATTCATTTATAAGTTTAACAAGTATATATTCAGTATCAGACATAGGACACAATTCTAGACTCTAGAGACACAACAGTGGACTAAATAGGTAAAAAAATAAAATCCCTACCCTTACAGGATGACATTTTGAAGGAACAAGAGATAATACTTAAGAGAAATAACAAAATGTATGAAATGTTAGATGGAAATTGCAAGTAGTAAAGAAATAAAGAAGGCACAGGGAATAAGGGCTTGACGGGAATTGCCATTTTGGATTAGGTTGCCAAGGAAGGCTTTATATAAAGGATGTATTTGTGTAAAAGCTAAAAGGAAGTGGGAGAAACATGTTCCAAAAATAAGGCAGTGAATTTCCCTCTGTTGTGCAGTGGGATAGTGGCATCTTTGCAGTGCCAGGTTTGATCCCTGGCCCAGAAGAGTCAGTTAATGAATCCAGCATTGCTGCAGCTATAGCTGCAGCGTAGGTTGCAGCTGTGGCTCACTTCTGATCCCTGGCCAGGAACTCCATATGCCTCAGGGTGTTCAAAAAATTAAAAAAATTTAAAAAGAAGAGTAAATGCAAAGAATCCTAATATTGTGTTAGTATTTAACGGTGTCAATTCTTCCTATATTTTCTTTATATTTTACACAAAGCGTTTTTCAAATAAGATATTATTTACACATAAAGAAATGCACCTATTTTAAGTGTTATAAATGTAGTTAATGAAGTCATGGGTGCTGTTAGTTCTTGACTGTTGGGTCTCTCAAAAATAGATAATATCCTAAAAGAGCCGATGAATCTATTCAGAGAAAAAAAAAAGCATAATCCAAATAAACAAAAATAATTTCTTACACACATTTTACCCTGGATAACTATATAGTATAAGGGGTTCAGGGCAGACCACCCCAGAATATGCCACTTTGTCATGTAGATTGTTTTGAGCTGAAAATAGTCAGGGTCCTACAGACTCAAAAAGAGCTTTTTTCCTCCCCTCTTAACTGCCTAAAAGAATTTAGACCAAGGGCTTGCTCCTGGAAGAGAGCTATCACTGGAAATAACTACAAAGATGATGGGCTTCATGCAGTAAGCTGGGGGAAGTTCAGCAGGGCCTGTTGATTCAAAATCTTCTCTGTCCATTGTCTATGCATGGCTCAGCAAAAGTTTGTTTTGTAAACATTTTCTTTCCACCTTCCCATGAATTGTATTGTTTCCCAGGCCCAGACCCCTATCCTTTTCTTCTTAGCTCAGAATAGCAACTAAACCTCAATTGCCTGACTGTCTTTGAGCCTCTTATGTCAATGTGCGGCTCCCATAGGTTTGAAATTTATTTTTCTCCTATTAATTTGTTTTATGTCAACTCAATTATTAGACCAGACAGAAGAACTCAGAAGTACAGAGGAACCCTGTCCTACAGTAAGAATAACAATTTAATACAACTCAGAGACCTATGATTAAGTAAAAACATGACATGTCTAGTTTCCGTTTTTAGGTCATCTAGTGATTGCCATTATAATTTGCATAATTTGCTTAATCCTTAATTTCTTGAGGTAATCATTCAGGCAGTTGTATTGTTATGTATAGAGTAGACTTGCTTTTCACATATGACAATTGAGCACTTGAAATGTGTCTGTCGATGTGCTTTAAATGAAAAATACACATTAGATTTTAAAGATTAGGGAAAAATGTGAAATAAGTCATTCATAATTTTTATACTGATCATATGATAATGATAATATTTTGCATTTGTTAAGCTAAATAAAATGTGTCATTGAAGTTAATTTTATCATTTTCTTTTTACTTTTTAATGTGGCCCTGAAAACTTAAAGTCACACATGTGCTCACATTATATGTTTGGCAGTGCTGCTTTAGACATAAAAATTGACTCTTCCTCTACCTGAATTCCCAGTAACATATACTTCTCACATTTTCATGATTTGAAAAATTCACTTTTTTTTGTCTTTTGTTTTTTGTTTTTAGGGCCAACCCAGTGGCCTATGGAAGTTCCCAGGAAAGGGGTTGAATTGGAACTGTAGCTGCCAGCCTTTGCCAGTCACAGCATTGTGGAGTCTGAGCCACATCTATGACCTATACCACAGCTCATGGCAATGCTGGATCCTTACCCACTGAGCAAGGCCAGGGATCAAATCGGCATCCTCATGGATACTAGCTGGGTTTCTTACCACTGAGTGATGATGAAAACTCCCTAAAGAGTTCACATTTCTTTCTTCTTGGGTTGGATTTTTGAGACCTCTTAGGTACTATTCATCATTTTCAGTTACCTGTATCTCTCCTTTCTTAGGTCAAAGAGAATAACACATTTCAAGTTCTTTGATTCCTAAAATACTTATTTGGTCAAGATTTTGGCTGTTTTATTCCACAATCTTTCTAGTGCTTATTTTAAAATAAATTATGAACATCTGGTAAACTGTGTAAGTATCAAAACTAATGTTGTGGAGTTCCCGTCATGGCTCAGTGGTTAACGAATCCACTAGGATCCATGAGGTTGGGGGTTTGATCCCTGGCCTTGCTTGGTGGGTTGAGGGTCCAGCATTGCCGTGAGCTGTGGTGTAGTTCGTAGAGGCGGCTCGGATCCCGTGTTGCTGTGGCCCTGGTGTAGGCTGGCAGCTGCAGCTCCGATTGGACCCCTAGCCTGGGAACCTCCATATGCTGTAGGAGCAGCCCAAGAAATGGCAAAAAAAAAAAAAGACAAACAAACAAACAAACAAAAAAACCTAATGTTGTAAATATGTATGTAACACTTAAAGTAGCTATTGATATTTTGACATTTACCTCTGATTTCTTTTTGAGAAATTAAATGTTAACAAAGCATACTTTCCTCCTCTGTGCCTCACAAATTTATTCCTATCCTGATATGATCAAATTTCATGTCCTTTCATGTTTTTGAGTTATGACTAGAAATATTTGTCTTCAAGCCAATTGTTTTTTGAACCAAGAATTTTAAAATGCTATCATACCAACTCTCCTAACACTTTGACTTTTTAAAATCAAAGTTACTTTGAGAGTTACTTACAGTGATGTATGTAGAATAATTTAATATATTTTTTATTAATTTTTTAATTACTCAAATGAATTTATCACATCTGTAGTTGTATAATGTTCATAACAATCCAATTTCACAGGATTTCCATCCCACAGACCAGGCACATCCCCCCACCCCCCAAACTGTCTCCTCTGGAGACCATAAGTTTTTCAATGTCTGTGAGTCAGCATCTGTTCTGCAAAGAAGTTCAGTCTGTCCTTTATTCAGATTCCACATGTCAGTGAAAGCATTTGATGTTGGTGTCTCATTGTATGGCTGACTTCACTTAGCATCATAGTTTCTAGGTCCATCCATGTTGCTAAAAATGCTGGTATTTCATTCCTTTTAATGGCTAGGTAATATTCCATTGTGTATATGTACCCCCTCTTCTTGATCCACTCGTCTGTCGATGGACATTTAGGTTGTTTCCATGTCTTGGCTATTGAAAAGAGTGATGCAATGAACATCGGAGTACGTGTGTCTTTGCGAGTGGTGGTTTTCTCTGGATAGATGCCCAGGAGTGGGATTGCTGGATTAAATGGTAATTCTATGTTTAGTTTTCTGAGGCATCTTCACACTGCTTTCCACAGTGGTTGCATAACTTTACAATCCCACCAACAGTGTACTAGGGTTCCTTTTTCTCCACACCCTCTCCAGCACTTATTGTTTGTAGACTTTTGGATGCTGGCCATTCTGGCTGGTGTAAGGTGGTACCTCATGGTGGTTTTGATTTGCATTTCTCTAATAATGAGTGACGCTGAACACATCTTTTCATGTGTTTCTCGGCCATCTGTATGTCTTCTTTGGAGAATTGTCTGTTTAGATCTTCTGCCCATTTTTTGATGGGGTTTTTTGTTTTTTTGGTATGGAGCTGAAGAAGTTGTTTATAAATTTTGGAGATTAATCCTTTGTCAGTCGATTCACTTGCAAAGATTTTCTCCCATTCTGTGGGTTGCCTTTTTGTGTTGTTTAGGGTTTCCTTTGCTGTGCAGAAACTTTTCAGTTTGACTAGGTCCCATTTGTTTATTTTTGTTTTTATTGTCAATACTCTAAGAGGTGGATCTGAGAAGATGTTGCTGTCGTTTATGTCAGAGAGTGTTTGGCCTATGTTATCCTCTAGGAGTTTGATAGTGTCTGGTCTTATATCTAGGTCTTTTTTTTTGTCTTTTTTTTTTGTTGTTGTTGTTGTTGCTATTTCTTGGGCCGCACCCGCGGCATATGGAGGTTCCCAGGCCAGGGGTCGAATCGGAGCTGTAGCCACCGGCCTACACCAGAGCCACAGCAACGCAGGATCCAAGCCGCGTCTGCAACCTACACCACAGCTCACGGCAACGCTGGATCATTAACCCACTGAGCAAGGGCAGGGATGGAACCCACAACCTCATAGTTCCTAGTCGGATTCGTTAACCACTGCGCCACGACGGGAACTCCATATCTAGGTCTTTAATCCATTTGGAGTTTATTTTTGTGTATGGTGTTAGGGAGTGTTCTAATTTCATTCTTTTCCATGTGGCTGTCCAGTTTTCCCAGCACCACTTATTGAAGAGACTGTCTTTTCCCCATTGTACATTCCTGCCTCCTTTGTCATAGATGAGTTGGCCGTAGGTGCGTGGGTTTAATTCTGGGCTTTCTATCCCATTCCACTGATCTATATGTCTGTCTTTGTGCCAGTACCATGTAGTTTTGATGATTGTTGCTTTGTAGTATAGTCTGAAGTCCGGGATCCTGATTCCTCCAGCTCCGTTTTTCTTTTTCAGGATGTCTTTGGCTATTCTGGGTCTTTTGTGCTTCCACACAAACTTTAAAATATTTTGTTCAAGTTCTGTGAAAAATGTCCTTGGTAATTTGATAGGGATTGCACTGAATCTGTAGATTGCCTTGGGTAGTATAGTCATTTTGATAATATTAACTCTTCCAATCCACGAGCATGGTATATCTTTCCATCTGTTTGTGTCATCTTTTAATTTAATATATTTTAACTACTGCATAGTTTTTCTAAGACTTTTTATAAGGGAATATACATAGAAGCAGAGTTTCTGGATCATAGGATATGCACATCCAACTTTAATAAGTATAGCCAACTAATTCTCCAAAGGACTTAAACCTGTTTATGTTTCCATCCTCAGAATATGAGATTGTGTTTCTGCACATCCTTACTGTTACTTGTTATTAGATGCATTAATTGTTGTGAATTCTAATTGATGTGGAATAGGATTTCAGTGTAGTTGTTATTTTTTAACTGAGTGTGAATACTTAAAAAATCTCCATTGGCCATTTGACTTTTTATTTGAATTCTATTTTCATATACCTTGATCATTTTCTTTTATTATTTGATTTTTATTATTTTTCCTAAAATATACTTTAATAGTACTTATTTGGTAGTTATATATTTTAAAATATCTTGTTCTAGTCAATGGCTTGTTTTTTTTTTCCCTTTTTCTTTTTGGTATTGTTTGTCATATAGAAATTTTAAGTTTTATTGTAAACAAGTTTATTGATCTTTATGATTTGGGTATTTTTGAGTTTTATTTTTTAATTGAGATATAATTGACATATTATAATTCAATCTATACAGCATGTTCATTTGATATATTTATATATTGCAATATTATTACCTCTGTAGTGTTAGCTAATACCACCATTATCTCATACAAGTTTTTTTTTGTGGTGAGAACACTTAAGATTTAATCTCTTAGCAACTTTGAAGAATATAATACAGTATCAAAAACTAACACAATGCTGTGCATTAAATCTTCAGAATTTATCCATTTTCTAACTACAAGTCTGAACTCTTCAACCATCATCTCCCAAATTTCCCCTACCTCCCTGACCCTGGTAACCACTATTCTGTTCTTTGTTTCTACAAATTCAGTTTTTTAAGTTCCACATGGAAGTGAGAGCATACAGTATTTGTCTTTTTCTGACTTTTCACTTAGCATAATGCCCTCAAGGTCTATCCATGCTGCTGCAAATGGAAGGATTTCCTTTCTCATGGCTGAATAATATTCCATTGTATATGTATGTACCATATTTTCTTTATTCTTTCATCCATTGCTGGACAGTTAGGTTGTTTCAGTAGCTTGGCTGTTGTGAATAATGCTTCTATAAACATGGGAGTGCGAATATCTTTTTGATATCCTTTTTTCATTTCCTTTAAGTATATACATAGAATGGGATTGCTAAATCATATGGCTATTCTATTTTCCATTTTTTGAGAACCTCTATATTGATTTCCATAGTGGTTAAAACAATTCCCCAAATTCAGCAGCACATTAAAAGGATAATATGTCATGATCAAATGGCGTTTATCCCTAGGGTGCAAATCGATAAATGTAAAACATTACATTAACAGAAAGATGAAAATTGTATAATCATCCCAATAGATGCAGAAAAAGCATCAGACAAAAGATGACATTCTTTCATGACAAAAACTCTCAACAAATTGGGTATAAAAGGAATGCATCTCAACATAATAATGGCCATGTATAACAAACTCATAGCCAGGTTGAAAGCTTTTCCTCTAAGATTAGGAAAAAGATAATATCATTGCTCTTACTCATCTTGGTACTGGAATCCTAGTGGTAGAAATCAGACAAAATAAGGAATACAAAGTATTATTTAGGAAAGAAAGAAGTAAAATTGTCTTTATTTGCAAATTTATAGAAAATACTAAAGACTCCACCAAAAAATCATTGGAACTAAGCAATGAATTAAACAAATTTTGACTCTTATTTTTAAAATTCCTACTTTTAATTCTTAAAAATAACCCCTTACTTTCCTATGTTAGTTTTGAATATTCCATTGTTTTAACTAAGTGAATCTATTTCTGTGAATGGTGTAAAGTAGGGATCTAATTGTTTTCTGTAAGAATATTTTCGTATTATATCTCATTGAATTGTGGTGCTATTTCATTTACCAAATTGTTACATATAGAGGGAAATCTTACTGTCAGCTCTCTATTTTGATCTATTTGTCCTTCTTGCATTGGTACCCACTTTGAATATTATTATAACTTTATCATATATATTACTATTCAATTATTTTTCATACTCTTCTTCCTCAGAATTGTCTTAACTCTTCATGATGTTTACATCTTCCCATAGCAAATTTAGGATCATTTTATATTCTACAAAAAATTGATTAAAATTATAGATAAATTTGATGAAACCATATCATAACAGTATTTATATAAATATTATAACATTATATTATTGATATAAACATTTATAAACATTACATATCTCTCCATTCATTTACATTTTCTTATATATTCCAGTACATTTTCAGATGACATATCTTCTTATAGAAGGACATGCTTCAGTTATTTCTGGTTAGATTTATTTCATATATGTGATATATAGAGATGAGTGTATATATGTATATAATAATGTAAAACACTATGTTATGACATTTTAGTTTATGGAAATCTATTTCTGTAATATTGACCTATTGCATAGGAACATTGCTAAGTTCTTTTAATTGAAATTGTTTGGCTTAAATAATTTTCTGAGCTTATTTTTATGTGTTTTTAATTATCATTTTATATGTTAATTGAGCTTTTATTTGTTCTTATTTCAGCAGTTTTCAGAGAGAATATTGACTTTACAGGGAAGTATTTGTATTTTTTATCTACTTCCTGTGTATATTTTTATAGTTTGTATTCTTCATCTTTTGTCAGGCATGTTCCTTTTTTCCTTTTTTGTCCTGATTCCTTTCCTCTTAGTATTCACATTAAAATATCATCCATTCTTAATAGACCAATTATCCATTGAAGGACAGCATGGAGGAGGCCCTAAAGGATTGCGGTTAAGTCAACATGCTTGAATTTTATTTGTATGTTTTTATGGAAAATACTATCCTTTGGGCATATCTACACTCTCAAAGTTCAGGTATTCCTTTTGACTGATAGTGAAATCTTCTATGTTGTGTTCTTCATAAGAAATTTGGAGTTTATTCCCAAAATTATTAGCCAAATATCTACAGTTGTTTTCCTCTACCTTTCCACACTGAGAGTCTGCTTTTTGCAAAGATGACATACCTATATATATTTCCAGTTTCTGCCATTGTTTGGAGTCAAATGAGACTCAGCAGACTTTATGCCCTCTCTAGATCTTGACTTTCCAACCAAGAGATCAGTGGTTCAGCCCCTCAGAATGTGTGCCTCATTTTCAGAGGACTCTGTACCCTGGTCAAGACCTGTAAGAGGTTAAATTTTCATTGTTTCTTCCTTTCCATTTTCACTGCTATTAGCAACTCTTCTGCATAGCTTTGATATTGATAGTTTCTTACGTTTAAGTTATAGTTTTATTTTCTAATTTTTGTTCTAGTTTTTAATTAGCATTTAGTGATGACACTAAAAGGCCCCTTTCATTAATACATAACTTTTAACTGGATGTCAGTATTTTCTCTAAGAAATTATGTAGCAGTTACAGCAGTACAATATTGTATATATGTCCCATCTAAGTTTTTAAGAGGAATAACTTCTTTTATAATATTAATTAAATTCTAAAATTTGCTTTGTTTTTCACAAGTAATGAAGCCCTTATTTTGATGGTGAAGTTTTTGGGAGTTGGATATAACTATGTGGTTGTTACCCCTGCATACAAATGTATAATTCTTTTGCCCACCCCACCCCCCACAAAATATGCAACTTACCTTTTGTAATATTTGACATATATGAATATTAATATATTTGGAGATAAGATATTAATCTAGTAAAGAGAATAAAATCCTTTGACTACATCATTATAATAATTTGCATAAATTTGTTTGTAGAGAATTTCTCTGATAGGAGAGATTTGTTCTCTTTTTTTCTTTTCTTTTTTTTGTTTTTTGTCTTTTTGTCTTTTCTAGGTCCGCTTCCTGCGGCATATGGAGGTTTCCAGGCTAGGGGTCTAATCAGAGCTGTAACCACTGGTGTACGCCAGAGCCACAGCAACTAGGGATCCGAGCCACATCTGCAACCTACACCACAGCTCACAGCAACGTTGGATCCTTAACCCACTGAGCAAGGCCAGGGATTGAACCCGCCACCTCATCGTTCCTAGTCGGATTCATTAACCAGTGCGCCACAACAGGAACTCCGGAGATATTTGTTCTTTATTTACATTACTTTAAAAACCTCTAAAAGATTCACATTTTTAATAAATGTAGCAGCATTCCTATGAGCTAGCACAAGCAAATAATCTATTTTGATGACTTCTATAGAACTTAAGCTTTAATTCCTTTTTAAACATTATGATGAAAATCATTAGCCTATAGCCATCTTGACCCTAAGGCAAATTGGAATTGATTTGCACTTGACTCCACTATTCAAAAGCACAATGACTGGTATCCCTATCATAATTCACTTGCTGATGTGCAAAAGCTTTGATAATACTTTCATTTTTCTTATGTCTGTCTAAAAGCTTTATTGAAGGACCTATCAGTGAAACAGTGAGATGACACATTGTTCAATAATCTATGTAGCTACTGTATTATTATCATTTATAAAAAGCATCCAAATTACAAGAAAAATAAACACAAGCCTGGAGTTGATTAGATATCCTTATTTCTCTGTCTCTTATTTATCCTCTTCTCCTGCATGCATACAGCTTATCTCCACCCTGACCCCTGCCCATGAATTTGAATAACCAGTCTTAATTCATTGTCGCTATTTTCCTCTATCAGCACAAGTCTTGAGATGTTTTTGCTCTGTATTGTTTTTGATCCCTTCTGTGGAAATAGTCTTACCCGTTTGCCTTCTTTTTCAGACTTTCTACTATATCTTTGTCTCTTCTATTTCTGTTTAGGTGGAAGCTCAAGTATTATGCAGCTGTGAATGAAATTGCTGGGTTGGGTAAAAGATTCAGGTGGCAGTGTGAGGTGGTACTAAGTCCTACAGAGACACTGGGCATGGATCATTCTTAGATATTCAAGGACTTTATAAAATTTGCCTCCTTGCAACTACTTGTGCTTCCTTGTCTCCTTTACCTTGAGTAGGATTCAGTTTTTCCTCTCATGCAAGTATATCTTTACATGGAAGCCAGCTCCAGCAGGAGATCATAAGCATAGCTTACAATTATTGAAGTAGTTACTAGGTGTCAAGAACTCTTGCTATGTGCTTTTATGTGTATTATTTCATTACCAAAACACAGTAAAATCTATAACCTTAGTGAACATATTTTCATTTTACCAATGAAGAAGGTATGGCTTAAAAAGGTGAAATCATATAGATAGTAAACAATGGATTTTAAACATCTACCCATTTCAGTCAGCCTAGAAAGCATAACATTTAACCACTACATTATTTTGCTTTAATATGAGGAAGAAATGCTAAAGGCAAGGTGGGGAAGAAACTTATTCTCAGTGCTCAGGAAAACAAACCTCAAACATGTTATTGAACATTAAGGTAAAGTATCCAGTCCATCATTATTATGTGTTTGAATGTTTGTATTATTATGTACTGTTCTAGTGTGATAGGACTCACTGACTCCTATTTTTAGAAGGCAGTAGCACTTTGGCAGTGATTCCAACAGCAAGTATGTGTCAGGAAATGAGGGAATACACAGCATAAACTACCAGAGATGTTGTAAATATGAGTGAAATTTTAAAAGGAAACATTCTAATATTTTCCTCCCAACTTAATTGCTGTTAAACATTTATGTAAAATCTGTCTTACTATACACTAAGACAAAATTGCTGTGTTTCCAGTTTTGTCTTCCTTTTCAGTACTTTTAGTCTTTCATATTTTTACCTTTCTGCCCTACTCATTTTGTTAGATAAGATATTTCCATATCTTAAGTCACTGCTTCCTTCTTGCTGTTTCTGATATGTTTTTCTTCTCTTCACATTCTTACGTGTATGAGTAAGCTGACACTGCCATTTATTAAGCTGTTGCATTTTTTCGTGGTCACTTGTGCCTGCTTTACTTTACCATTAACATTCAAGATATCCAGACGAAAGAAATAATTTGGAAGACATTGTGAAACATGGGAATGTGGAGAATTATGTATTTTTATCCCACATCCTTCCAAAATAGATTTAAGAAGACTTTCAGAAGTACTTGCTGAAGAAAATGAAGAAAAACAAGTCAGAAGAGACTATGGAAAATGTAATAATGAAAGGAAAAAAGATGAAAAATAAGAGAAAGAGGGCAAAAAAAGTAGACCATAAAATATAAAGTCTAATATATATTTAGCTGAAATTAAGAGGTTCAGAAGAAAAGATATGGGGAAGAGGCAATATTTAAAGAAATGATGGTCGAGGATTTATTAGAATTCATAGAAGATGCCAGTATGGATATTTAGAGGCAGAAACATCCAAAGCAAAGCAGATAACAGGAAATCTGTACGTAGAAATATAGTAATAAAGTTGCTGAAAACAAAAAAGTGAAAAATTTCATAATCATCCAGAGAAATAAGATCAGTTGTCTTCAAAATTATAAATGTAACATTAAAATATGATTTCTCAACAGATACAATGAAAGTGAAAATATAATGCAATGTCATCTAGAAAGATGGCCAAAAAGCATATGAAAAGATGTTCAACATCACTAATCATTATGGAAATGCAAATCAAAGCTATAATGAGGTATCACCTGAAACCAGTTAGAATGGCCATCATCAAAAAGTCTACAAACAATAAATGCTGGAGAGAGTGTGGGGGAAAGGGAATCCTCCTACACTGTTAGTGGGAATGTACGCGATGTAAGAGATCACTATGGAAAGCAGTGTGGAACTTCCTTAAAAAATTAAAAGTCGACTACCATATGACCTAGAAATCCCACTCCTGGGATCTATCTGGAGAAAACCATAATTCAAAAAGATACATGTACCCCAATGTTCATTATAATAGCCAATTTACAATAGCAAAGACATGGAAACAACTGAAATATCCATCAGCAGAGGATTGGATAAAGAAAATATGTTACATATACACAATGGAATATTACTCAGCTATAAAAAAGCATGAAATAATGCCACTTGCAGCAACATGGATGGACCTAGAGATTATCATGCTAAGTGAAGTCAGACAGAGAAATACAAGTATTATGTGATATCACTTATCTGTGGAATCTAATAGAAATGATACAATAGCACTTACAAAAGAGAAACAGACTCAAAGATTTCAAAATCAAATTTATGTTTACCAAAGGGGAAATGTTGGTGAGGGAGGGATAAATTAGGAGGTTGGTATTGACATATATATACTCCTATATATAGAATATATAGGTAATGGGGACCTACTCACTACTATGTGGTAACTTATATGGGAAAAAAATCTGAAAAGGAATGGATATATGTATGTGTATAACTGATTTACTTTGATGTATGCCTTAAATTAACATAACGTTGTATGCCAACTATATTCCAATTTTTTTTTTCTTTTTAGGTCCACATGTGCAGCATATGGAAGTTCCCAGGCTAGGGGCTGAATCAGACCTACAGCTGCCAGGCTTTGCCACAGCCACAGCAATGCAGAATCTGAGCTGCACCTGTGACCTACACCACAGTTCATGGCAACACCGAATCTTTAACCCACTGAGTAAGGCCAGGGATCAAACCCACATCCTCATGGATGCTAGTCAGGTTCATTACTACTGAGCCACAATGGGAACTCCCCAATAATTTTTTTTAAAAAGGAATTAATATAATGTCTTCTGCAATATAATTCCTGAGATTGCCAATGGAAGATCCACACTATAGGAAATTATAAAAAGTCAGTACATTAAGCAGAAAGAAAATAATTCCAGACTAGGTCAGAAATGAGGAAAGAATGAAGAACAAACATTGTGGTACATATGTATGAAAATATAAACAGTATTGATAGTATAAAATTATAATTCTATCATGGTGTTTAAAATACCATGATATGGAGAGAAATACTGTTAGCATGTAGGGGAATGAATGGGACAGATGAAGTCAAAGGATTCTAAGGTCATTGTATTGTCCAGAAGGAAAGTAAAATAACTGATAAAAATAGCTCTTAATAAGTTGTGTATAAATATTTTCATTTGTAGAGCAATTATTGGAAGAAAGAAAGCAGAATATATAATTTACAAACTAGTAAGCAAAAATAATAATCCAAGAGAAGGAAATGATAGCAAAAAAGATAATAGATGAAATATATAGAAAGCAAAAAATATATTGGTATATTAATATCCAAACATGTTAGTTATTATGCTTAATGTAAATGAATGAAATGTTTTGAGTTATGAGACAAACATGTAAGGCTGGATTAAAAAACAGAACAAAAATATATATGCTACTTACTTTAGATATATACAACTCATAAAAGCACAGATATCTTAAAGGTATATAATTATAACAAAAAAAATCTAGGTAACTAACTTAATAAAACAGACTTTAAGCAAAAATCACTATTCGAATTAAAAAAATTTTTATAAACTAAAATATTCAATTTACCAGAGAGATAGTTATATTAAATCTATATGCAGTCAATAACATAGCCTCAAAATATGTAACACAAAGTTTGAGAGTTCTTTAAGGAGACTTAAGAAGAAACATAAAATCCAAGGGAGATTTTGACAAAAATTCTCTTAGTACCTAGGGGAGAAAATAAAGGCAAACAAATGAAAATCAGTAAGCTTACACACAAAAGCCCATATTCATTTAAAAGACTGAAATCATGTAGAATATGTTCTCTGAAGCTGAAATAGAAATAAATAACAAAATAGTAATTAATATTGCCTAGTTTAAACATTAGAAAATCTCTTCAAATTCATAGATTCAATTTAAAAATCCAGAGAATAAGAAAAACATTTTAATTTAATATAGGCATATTACATATCAATATCTATAGGTTTTCATTAAAACATCACTTAGAATGATATTTGTAGTCTTACTATGAGGTAGAAAAGAGACTGAAAATTAATGAGTAATGCCTTCATGAGAAGAAATTAGAAAAATAATTTTTAAATAAAACCAGAGTTTTGTAATAGTGGAGGAATTTTATTGATCTAATCCTAACAAAGATAACAATTATAAACTATGAAAAAAGTTTTCAAAGGTACACATTTCATACATACAATCACGAATATATGAACTGCAGTCAAAACAAAATATTGTCAAAAGAAACTGATCTTGTTGGAATTAGTAGACAAGAACACTAAAGCATTTATTTTAAGTATGTTTAAGAACATAAGGAAAATTGTGCCTATAATTATTGAACAAATAGAGAATTTCAGCAGAGAAAACTCCATAAAAAGAACAAATGAAAATTTTAGGTCTAGAATTAAGTACAAAAATGAAAACTTTACAGAATGAGCTTAAGCAAATACTGGAGACAAAATAAGAAAGACTCGGTTAATTCAAAAATAGAACAGTAGAAATTATCCTAGAAATTATAACTGGAAAACAGAAAAAAAATTGTTCAAAAAATAAACAGGGCCTCAGGGATCTATGGGAATTTGTTATGTAAATATGACTGAAGTCCTAAAAGAAGAAAAGAGAGAATGGAACAGAAAAAATATTAAATAATTACATATATATATATACATCTATGTGTTTGTATATATACAAACTCAGCTTATCTCAAGAAGAATAAATATAAAGAAAATCATGCCTAATCACATCATAGTCACACTGTGGAAAAGAAATGACAAAGAGAAAATCTTGAAAGCATACACAGGAATGTGATACATTACACACGTGGGAAGATTGATATGAATGACAGTTAAATTCTAACCAGAGGAGTTCCCATTGTGGCTCAGCAGTAATGAACCTGACTAGTATCCGTGAGGGTGTGGGTTCGGTCCCTAGTCCCACTGAGTGAGTTAAGGATCCAGGGTTGCCATGAGCTATGGTGTAGGTCACAGATACAGCTCATATCCCACGTTGCTGTGGCTGTGGTATAGGCGGGCAGCTGTAGCTCTGATTCGACCCCTAGCCTTGGAACCTCTATACGCCATAGGTGCGACCCAAACAAAACAAAACAAAACAAAACAAAAAATCCAACCAGAAAAAGTAGAGGTCAGGAAAAAAAAAATAAGACTTCTTTCAAATGTACAACAACAACAAAAATGTGAACTCTAAAACTATACCCAGTGAAAATGTTCTTCAAAAATGAAAAAAGAATTTTTGGATAAACAAAAACTGAGAGACTAACACTGCAGGTATACACTACAAAGATTACTAATAACATCCCTAATAACATATTTTGCGTTAGCTAGCAAGGAATGAGAGAGAGGGTAAAGAAAAAAGAATGTGTTTTTATATGTGTGCGTGTGCATGTATGTATATCCAATTATATTCACACTGACGTAAGAAATATTCTTAATTTCTCAAGTCCTCATTTTGGTGATCTTGATTGATTATAGTCATTGTCCTGCGGGGTGACTCAAGTTTTCACCCCTGAATAGTTGCTCTGTTAGCATTCATGCTTATAAATAGGTGTTTTTAATTTTCCCTTAATTTGTACCACAAAATATAGAATTAATAAGAGTTGATTCAGAGATTTTCTTCATTCCAGACATGGCTTCTCATGCCTTTGTTGTGTAATAGCAACTTATTATCATTTCTGTGGTCAGGATCCATTACCCTAACCAATAAATAAGCCCTTCTTGGCCCATTGGTTCATTTACACGAGTTTTATAAATCCACCAGGTGGCAATATCATCTCCTAGTTTAATGGAATCCATATTATCTTTCTTGGTAGAAACATTACTAAACCAGCAGAATCTAAAGCTCCCATATCTAGTCTTAATTCTAAGACCCTTAAATTCTAGCCATGGGAAAAAAGGAAAAAATGGTCATTCATTCAGAAAATATACTCTGTTAATGGAGGACATCATCCCAGCCTCTCAAGTATTTTCTCTAAGCTGGTGCCACAATTGAGTTTTTTAAATGGTATTTCACTATTGACTCAAAGAATGACAAGGAACACTAATAACAATATGACAAATAAATTTCCTAAACATGAGCTTATTGCCATATTTCAGTTGCTGAAATATGAGTTCCATGGTTAGAAGCAATCTGTGTGGAATAACATGTCAGTAAACACCACATTTTATAAGAGTGTGGATGGTGGTTCTGGCAGAAGTAATATGATCAGGGAAGGTATATGCTTTCCAGAATAAGTATCTACTCCAGTGAGAGTAAAGTGCTGCTCTTTTAATGATGGACATGGTCTAATGTAATTAATCTGCCACTGGTCCTCCTGGTGAATGATGCCATATCAAGATTTCATTGTTCTCTGCTATGGAAGACTAGGCACTCAGAAGTAGCTATAGCCAAGTCAGCCTTAGTGAGGAGAAAGTAATTTGATGAGTCCGTATATAACCTCTAATCATGCTTGGATGGCCAATTTCTTCATCTACCCATTTATCAAGTACAGGGTAGCTGGGAAAAGAGGCTGATTGACAGCCAGAGAAAATGTGATTTTGTCCATCTGATTATTAAGATCCAGCTTTGTTCAGATAACTGGTGAGCATTCAGTAATATCATCACCATCTGTACTCATTCATCAGTTATTGCTGGAGTCATTATAAAAGCAAAAACTCTGGTCATCTCTCCTTTTCGATAAAATGAACAGGTTAGACTGACCACTGTGAGGTTCTCCTTTCAATACCCTCACAGCCATCAGTGGAAGAGTGCCATAACTGTCCATTTTCAGGAAATGCTAGCATATAACCCAGAACCATCTGTAAACCTGTCAGTAAGTTTTTCTTTTTCAGATCACAGAGATCATCTCAGATTATCACCCATGAAGGTACATTTGTAGATAAATGTAGCAGGAGTAGAATCTGGAAATATAATGTGCTAAGAGCATAATTTTCTTTCTCCAAATTCTAAGGAGTATGTGGAAATAACCAGTTAACCTCACTATGGTCCTTATGTCAATTAAAATAGTCTATGGTAACAATAATTTAGTCACCCAAAGTTCCAATCCAAAGTCATTTGGTTATAGGCAAACATAGGTAATAATTTAGTCACTATTTGACTACTATATGCAATATCTTGTTACCATTCCATTTACCATTGGCAGTAGGATCATTAATACTTTTAAATCTAAGTGGAAAGATTTCCCATAAGTTCTTTCCATATATGGCTTTTGAGTTGGAGCTGGTCAAATGAGAATTTTGCATGAAATTCGGAAGAGCCTCAGAGGTGGCAGCTAGGGTTCCTCACGATTTAAATTCCTTGCCATCTCCAAATTGTCTAATCATGGCAGTTCTTCAGAATGGTGAACACACTGCTCGAAGAGTTTTGCCTGATCCACTAACAGACCTTTTTTTGAATCCTTATTTCTCTGATCTTCTACAATTATGTTAGGGAATAAATCACTATAATATTCATAGAGGGTTTTTTTTTTGTTATTGAATGTTCACCAACACAGAGAAAAGACACAATTTAGGAATAACAGGAATGAATAAAGGGATATCACTGAAAAACATTAAAAGGATAATAAGGAAAGTATAAACAGCTTTCTGCCAATATAGTTGAAAACTTAAAGATGAATTGGACAAATTCCTTGAGAAACTTAATTACCAAAATTGATACAATATGAAAAATACAACCTGAATAGCTCTATACCTGTTAAATAAATTGAATTCAGTAGAGACAGAAAAAGAAATTGAATTCAAAAAGCAGTAACCTTACTCAGAAGTAGACTCCAGGCTCAGATAGTTTTCCTGGTGAATTCTGTCATGTAATATCTGTCTTATACAAATATTAAATGAGAAGTAATAGTCTTGTACAACCTCTCAGAAAACAGAGGAGGCTGCAAGATATCCACATTTGATTTTACAATGTATATAGTTGACCCTTGAACAATGAAGGTGGGTTTAGGGGAACCAACCTACCCACACACAGTTGAAAATTTGAGCATAACCTTAGGCTCCCCCCAAAACCTAACTGCTAATAGCTTACTGTTGACTAGAATACTAGTGACAACACAGACAGTTTTTTTGGTTTTTTTTTTACTTCTCCTAAACAGTTTTTTTTCATTGTTTTTTATTACTCAAATGAATTTATCACATCTGTAGTTGTATAATGTTCATAACAATCCAATTTCACAGGATTTCCATCCCACAGACCAGGCACATCCTCCCACCCCCCAAGCTGTCTCCTCTGGAGACTATAAGTTTTTCAATGTCTGTGAGTCAGCATCTGTTCTGCAAAGAAGTTCAGTCTGTCCTTTATTCAGATTCCACATGTCAGTGAAAGCATTTGATGTTGGTGTCTCATTGTATGGCTGACTTCACTTAGCATCATAGTTTCTAGGTCCATCCATGTTGCTAAAAATGCTGGTATTTCATTCCTTTTAATGGCTAGGTAATATTCCATTGTGTATATGTACCCCCTCTTCTTGATCCACTCGTCTGTCGATGGACATTTAGGTTGTTTCCATGTCTTGGCTATTGAAAAGAGTGATGCAATGAACATCGGAGTACGTGTGTCTTTGCGAGTGGTGGTTTTCTCTGGATAGATGCCCAGGAGTGGGATTGCTGGATTAAATGGTAATTCTATGTTTAGTTTTCTGAGGCATCTTCACACTGCTTTCCACAGTGGTTGCATAACTTTACAATCCCACCAACAGTGTACTAGGGTTCCTTTTTCTCCACACCCTCTCCAGCACTTATTGTTTGTAGACTTTTGGATGCTGGCCATTCTGGCTGGTGTAAGGTGGTACCTCATGGTGGTTTTGATTTGCATTTCTCTAATAATGAGTGACGCTGAACACATCTTTTCATGTGTTTCTCGGCCATCTGTATGTCTTCTTTGGAGAATTGTCTGTTTAGATCTTCTGCCCATTTTTTGATGGGGTTTTTTGTTTTTTTGGTATGGAGCTGAAGAAGTTGTTTATAAATTTTGGAGATTAATCCTTTGTCAGTCGATTCACTTGCAAAGATTTTCTCCCATTCTGTGGGTTGCCTTTTTGTGTTGTTTAGGGTTTCCTTTGCTGTGCAGAAACTTTTCAGTTTGACTAGGTCCCATTTGTTTATTTTGGTTTTTGTTGTCAATACTCTAAGAGGTGGATCTGAGAAGATGTTGCTGTCGTTTATGTCAGAGAGGGTTTGGCCTATGTTATCCTCTAGGAGTTTGATAGTGTCTGGTCTTATATCTAGGTCTTTAATCCATTTGGAGTTTATTTTTGTGTATGGTGTTAGGGAGTGTTCTAATTTCATTCTTTTCCATGTGGCTGTCCAGTTTTCCCAGCACCACTTATTGAAGGGGCTGTCTTTTCCCCATTGTACATTCGTGCCTCCTTTGTCATAGATGAGTTGGCCGTAGGTGTGTGGGTTTAATTCTGGGCTTTCTATCCCGTTCCACTGATCTATATGTCTGTCTTTGTGCCAGTACCATGTGGTTTTGATGATTGTTGCTTTGTAGTATAGTCTGAAGTCCGGGATCCTGATTCCTCCAGCTCTGTTTTTCTTTTTCAGGATGTCTTTGGCTATTCTGGGTCTTTTGTGCTTCCACACAAACTTTAAAATATTTTGTTCAAGTTCTGTGAAAAATGTCCTTGGTAATTTGATAGGGATTGCACTGAATCTGTAGATTGCCTTGGGTAGTATAGTCATTTTGATAATATTAACTCTTCCAATCCACGAGCATGGTATATCTTTCCATCTGTTTGTGTCATCTTTGATTTCTTTCATAAGTGGCTTGCAGTTTTCAGAGTACAGGTCCTTTGTTTCTTTAGGTAGGTTTACTCCTAGGTATTTTATTCTTTTAGATGTGATGGTAAACGGGATTGTTTCCCTAATTTCCTTTTCTGCTTTTTCATTGTTAATATATAGAAATGCTGTCGATTTCTGTGTATTGATTTTGTATCCTGCAACTTTGGCAAATTCATTGATGAGCTCTAACAGTTTTCTGGTAGAGTCTTCAGGATTCTCTAGGTATAGTATCATGTCATCTGCAAATAGGGATAGTTTTACTTCTTCCTTTCCAATTTGGATTCCTTTTATTTCTTTTACTTCTCTGATTGCCATGGCTAGGACTTCCAGAACTATGTTGAAGACTAGTGGCGAGAGCGGACATCCTTGTCTTGTTCCTGATCTCAGCGGGAATTCTTTCAGCTTTTCACCATTGAGAATGATGTTCACTGTGGGTTTGTCATATATGGCCTGTATCATGTTGAGGTAGGTTCCCATTATGCCCACTTTCTGAAGGGTTTTTATCAGAAATGGGTGTTGGATTTTTTCAAAGGCTTTTTCCGCATCTATTGAGAGGATTATATGGTTTTTATTCTTCAGTTTGTTAATGTGGTGTACACACTGATTGATTTGCAGATATTGAAGAACCCTTGCATCCCTGGGATAAATCCCACTTGATCATGATGTACAATCCTTTTAATGTATTGTTGGATGTGGTTAGCTAGTATTTTGTTGAGGATTTTTGCATAGATGTTCATCAGTGAAATTGGCCTATAGTTTTCTTTTTTTGTGGAGTCTTTGTCTGGTTTCGGTACCAGGGTGACAGTGGCCTCATAGAATGAGTTTGGGAGTATCCTTTCTTCCCCAATTTTTTGAAATAGTTTCAGAAGGAGAGGTATTAGCTCTTCTCTAAATGTTTGATAGAATTCGCCTGTGAAGCCATCTGGTCCTGGACTTTTGTTTGTTGGAAGTTTTAAAATCACAGTTTCAATTTCAGTTCTTGTGATCGGTCCATTCACCTTTTCTATTTCATCTTGGTTTAGTCTTGGAAGATTGTAGTTTTCTAAGAATTTGTCCATTTCTTCTAGGTTTTCTGTTTTATTGGCATATAGTTGCATATAGTAGTCTCTTATGATCCTTTGTATTTCTGTGGTGTCCGTTGTTACTTCTCCTTTTTCATTTCTAATTTTATTGATTTGAGTCCTCTCTTTTTTGCTTGCTAAGTCTGGCTAGGGCTTTATCAATTTTGTTGATCTTTTCAAAGAACCAGCTTTTGGTTTCGTTGATCTTTTCTATAGTTTTCTTTGTTTCTATTTCATTGATTTCTGCTCTGATCTTTATGATTTCTTTCCTTCTACTACCTTTAGGTCTTGTCTGTTCTTATCTCTCCAGCTGCTTTAGATGTAAAGTTAGGTTGTTTATTTGAGCTTTTTCTTGTTTCCTGAGGTGGGCTTGTATTGCTATAAACTTTCCTCTTAGAACTGCTTTTGATGCATCCCGTATGTTTTGGAGTGTCGTATCTTCGTTGTCATTTGCTGCTAGGTATTTTTTAATTTCCTCTTTGATTTCTTCAGGGATCCATTGGTTGTTTAGTAGCATGTTGTTGAGTCTCCACGTGTTTGTGTTTTTTGCAGTTTTTTTCTTGTTATTGATTTCCAGTCGTATAGTGTTGTGGTCGGAAAAGATGCTTGATGTGATTTCAATTTTCTTAAAGTTACCGAGGTTGGATTTGTAGCCCAGGATATGGTCAATCTTAGAGAATGTTCCATGTGCACTTGAGAAGAACGTGTATTCTGTTGCTTTTGGATGGAATGTCCTATAAATATCTATGAAGTCCATCTGGTTTAATGCTTCATTCAGGGCCTGTGTTTCCTTATTGATTTTCTGTCTGGTTGATCTGTCCATTGCCGTAAGTGGGGTGTTAAAGTCTTCCACTCTGATTGTGTTATTGTCACTTTGTCCTTTTAAGGTTGTTAGCAGTTGCCTTATATATTGTGGTGAACCTATGTTGGGTGCATAGATATTTAAAATTGTTATATCTTCTTCTTGGATTGATCCTTTGATCATTATGTAATGTCCTTCTTTGTCCCTGAAAATATTCTTTATTTTAAAGTCTATTTTGTCTGATGTGAGTATTGCTACTCCAGCTTTCTTTTGATCCCCGTTTGCGTGAAATATTGTCTTCCATCCTCTCACTTTCAATTTGTATGTGTCCCTAAGAGTGAAGTGGATCTCTTGAAGACAGCATATATATGGGTCTTGTTTTTGTATCCATTCAGCCAGTCTCTGTCTTTTGGTTGGGGCGTTTAGTCCATTCACATTTAAGGTAATTATTGATGTGCATGTTCTTATTGCCATTTTATTAATTACTTTGGATTTGTTTTTGTTGCTCTTTTTCCTTTCCTTCTTCTCTTGTTCTTTTCTGCCTAGAGAAGTTCCTTTAGTATTTGTTGTAAGGCTTGTTTAGTGTTGCTGAATTCTCTCAGCTTTTGCTTATCTGTGAAGGTTTTGATTTCTCCTTCAAGTCTGAACAGAGAGCCTTGCTGGGTAGAGTAATCTTGGTTGGAGGTTTTTTCCTTTCATCACGTTGAGTATATCATGCCACTCCCTTCTGGCCTGCAGAGTTTCTGTTGAAAAATCTGCCAATAGCCTTATCGGGGTTCCCTTGTATGTTATTTGTTTCTTTTCCCTAGCTGCTTTCAAGATTTTCTTTTTGTCTTTAATTTTGGTCAGTTTGACTAGTATGTGTCTTGGGGTGTTCCTCCTTGGGTTTATTTTATGTGGTACTCGTTGTGCTTTCTGGATTTAAGGGAGTGATTCCTTTCCCATGTTAGGGAAGTTTTCGGCTATTATCTCTTGGAATATTTTTTCTGTCTCCTTCTCTCTCTCTTCTCCTTCTGGCACCCCTATAATACAGATGTTGGTGCATTTCACATTGTCCCAGAGTTCTCTGAGACTCTCTTCATTTGTTTTCAATCTTTTTTCTCTTTTCTGTTCTGCATCCGTAATTTCCACTAATCTGTCCTCCACCTCACTTATTCGTTCTTCTGCCTCCTGTATTCTTCTGTTAGCTGCTTCTAGTGAATTTTTTATTTCAGTTATTGTATTTTGCATCTCTTCTTGTTTAAGTTTGATATCTTGTATCTCTTTGCTCAGTGTTTCCTGTAAGTTATCCATCTTTGCCTTTAGTTTATTTTTCAAGAGCATCTTCTTCAGCATCAACAGTCTAAAGTCTCTTTCCTAGAGGCTGAGAATCTCCTCATGGCTTAGCTGTTTTTCTGGGGTTTTTCCTTTCTCCTTCATCTGAGTTATAGTCCTCTGTCTTTTCATTTTTATAGGTTTTTGGTGTGATGACCTTCTTACAGATGATAGAGTTCTAGCCTCTCTTACTTCTGATGTCTGCCCCCCTGTGGCTGAAGTCAGTATGGAGTCTTGCTGTAGGCTTCCTGATGGGAGGGGCTGATGCCTGCCCCCTGGTAGGAGGAGCCGATTCTAATCCCTCTGTTGGGTGGGGCTTAGTCTCTGGATGGGATTAGGGGCAGCTGTGTGCCTGAGGGGTCTTTAGGTAGCCTGTTTACTGAGGGGCGGGGCTGTGATCCCACCTGGGTTGTTGTTTGCCCTGGGGCTTCTCAGTGGCTGGCTGATGGGTGGGGCCAGATTTTCCCAAAATGGCAACCTCCAGAGAAAGGCACTGCTGCTGAATATTCCTGAGCTTTGCTTTCAATGTCCTTCCTTCACAACAAGCCACATTCACCCCTGTTTTCCCAGGATGTCCTCCAAGAACTGCGGTGAGGTTTGACCCAGATTCCCATGGAGACTTTGCTTTGCCCTGGGACTCAGTGCATGTGAAAGTCTGTGTGCACCTTTTAAGAATGGGGTCTCCCTTTCCCCCAGTCCCCATGGAGCTCTTGCACACAAACCCCACTGGCCTTCAATGCCAGATGCTCCGGGGCTCTTTCTCCCTGTGCCAGATCCCCACACGTGAGAGTTTGATGTGTGGTTCAGAACTCTCACTCCTGTAGGTGAGTCTCTGTGAACCAGTTAGTTTCCAGTCTGTGGAGCTTCCCACCCAGGAGGTATGGGATTGTTTACATTGCAAAATCGCCCCTCCTACCTCTTGATGTGGCCTCCTCCTTTTCTTCTGGAGTAGGGTATCTTTTTTAAGGTTTCCAGTCCATTTTGGTGAAGTGTGCTCAGTCTTTCGTTGTGAACTTTGCTGTTTTTAGGAGAGAAGTTGAGCTCCAGTCCTTCTATTCTGCCATCTTAATCCCATCTCCGTGACTGAGAGCCAACAGGAACAGCAGATGACATAAACCTATAAACTTCAAATATTTTAAGAAACCTACAAGTATGCTTCCTATGTTTAAGAAATACGAGAAGGACTTGCAACTATGACTAACAAAAAGCCTTCGGTGGTAACAGGAAGAGGCGGAGTCTCAACACAGACTATTGATTAACACATATTTTGAGGAGTTTCTGTTGTGGTGCAGTGGAACCGAAAACGAATAGGAACCATGAGGTTGTAGGTTCAATCCCTGGCCTCGCTCAGTGGGTTAAGGATCCGGCGTTGCCATGAGTTGTGGTGTAGGTTGCAGACGTGGCTCGGATCTGGAGTGGCTGTGGATGTGGAGTATGCTGGCAGCTGTAGCTCTGATTAGACCCCTAGCCTGGGAACCTCCATATGCCATGGGTGCCCTAAAAAGACAAATATTTTTAATGTTATTTGTATTAACAACTTATACTCTTTTAATAAAGTAGGCGAGAGAAAAAAATGTTATTAAGGAAATCAAGAGAAAATATATTTACTCTACTGAATTGTATTTATCAATACCATAAGTTTATTTATTTATTTATTTTTGTCTTTTTGCCTTTTCTAGGGCCACACCATTGGCATATGGAGGTTCCCTGGCTAGGGGTCTAATTGGAGCTGTAGCCACCAGCCTATGCCAGAGCCACAGCAATGCAGAATCTGAGCTGCATCTGACCTACACCACAGCTCAGGGCAATGCCAGATCCTTAACCCACTGAGCAAGGCCAGGGATCAAACTGTCAACCTCATGGTTCCTAGTTGGATTCGTTGACCACTGAGCCACAACCGGAACTCCCAATACTGTTAGTTTATTTACATTGTCTATTTACAAGATGAATCATCTGTCTGTCATTACCTACATCAGTATTGTCTTAAATGATACAAGACACTATAGATGTTATACACAGTAACCCTAGACATCAAAAATGAAAAGATAATGTGAAAATGAAATTCATATTTATAGGTATAATGGTTAATACACTGATAATGAAGAAGCAGCGGTATGATTGCTTTATGGTAGGCTAGTATAATCCACACAATTACTTCACAGTGGCCTAGCCTATACACTAATGATTGAATCACTATAAAATTTTTATGGCATACAGTGTTTCAGCCATACTCAAAATTCAATATTTGAAACATTGTTACATTTTTCAAGAGAGAGGGGCATACTATATGTTAACTAATTCTTTGAAAGCAAAATTACAGAACAATGAAGAAACTAACACATTATTAACTTTATATTAAATATTACTCACCACTATGCCTATCCATTCAGTACAAGTCTTGCCCATGGTGCTCTACCCTATGTAGAGGGTAACACAAAGCATCGCAGATGTTTTTGCTGTTATTAGATTTTCACATGAAGACCCTCACACACTACACACCAGATGAGCACATCAACCATATGGCATGAGTATTTACTATTCATTAAGTAGAAATAGGTCATCAAAAAGGTCTTCATTCTCCTTGTCTTCATGTTGAGTGGGCTGAGGAGAAGGAGGAAAAGGAGAGTTGGTCTTGCTTTCTCAGGGGTGGCAGAGGTGGAAGAGGTGGAGAAAGTGGGAGGCAGGAGAGGCAGAAACACTCAGTATAACTTTATAGAAATACATCATAATTTTTGTTTGACTTCATTGATTTTTCATTTCTCTGAAAATGTTTCTATATAATACCAATTCTTCTTCAACCACTTGCTTTAGTTTCAGTGCTCACATCAAAGAAGGGTCCTGTCAAAAAAAAAAAGTCTTGAGTAATCTGAACACTTTTGCAAGATTTTGTGACGTCAATTTATTTCATGGCACTGCTCTTCTATGTCTGCTTCCTCCTCATCTGGCACTTGTTCAGAACAGTTATTTCCATCAAGTTGTCTTCTGTAAATTCCTCTGGTTTGATGTCTTTTAGCTTTTATATTTCTCCAAGATACATATCTTGAAACCCTTCACCGCCACCCTTGGTTTGTGTGTGTGTGTATGTCATATCCACAGTCTCTTTCACTCTATCGCTCTGTTGTAAATCCTTTGAAGTTGTGCACAACATCTGGAAACAGTTTTCTCCAGTAGAAATTTATTGTTTTGGCTTGATGGCTTTCACAACTTTTTCTATAACAATGATGGCATCTTCAGTGGTGCAATCCTTCCAGACTTCCTTGATGTTCTCTCTGTCAGTTCTCTTCCAGAGCGTTGAAAATCCTTTCCATAGAGTACGCTGTGTAATAAGCCTTAAAGCTCTTTATGACCTCCTAATCTAGAGGCGAATTTGAGACGTGTTTGGGGGCAAGAAGACCACTTCCTCACTTTTGATGTTGAACTCATGGGTTCTGGGTGACCAGGGGCATTATCCAATATCGAAAGAACTTTAAAAGGCATTCCCATACTTTCAGGGTATTTCCTGACTTCAGGGACAAAGCAAGAATAGAACCAGTTCAGAAAAAAAGATTCTCCTTGTCCAGGCCTTCTTATTGTACAATCAGAAGATGTGCAGCTGGTGTTTTTTGTTTGTTTGTTTGTTTGTCTTTTGGGGGCCTCACCTTATGAAGGGTCCCAGGCCATAGCCACAGCAATGTGGGATCTGAGCTGCATCTGCAGACCTAAACCACAGCTCAGGGCAGTGCTGGATCCTTAACCCACTGAGCAAAGCTAGGTATCAAACCTGTGTCCTCATGGTTACTAGTCAGATTTGTTCCCACTGAGCCACAATGGGAACTCCTTGCAGCTGGTGTTTGTCTTTTCCCTTCAAAGTTCGGGCATTAGCAGCTTTATATATATATATATATAGTCCTGATTATAAGCCAGACTGCATTTACACAAAACAGCAGAGTGAGTCTATCCCTTCCTGCCTTAAACCCTGATGCTCACTTCTCTTCTTTACTAACCAATGTCTTTTTTGGCAATTTTACTCCCAAAATAGGGCACAATCGGGAGTTCCTGTCGTGCCTCAGTGGTTAACAAACCCCACTAGCATCCATGAGGATGCGGGTTTGATCCCTGGCCTCGCTCAGTGGGTTAAGGATCCGGTGTTGCCGTGAGCTACAGTGTAGGTCACAGACACAGTTAGGATCCCAAGTTGATGTGGCTTTGGTGTAGGCCGGCAGCTACAGCTCCGATTTGACCCCTAGCCCGCAAACCTCCATATGCTGTGGGTGTGGACCTCAATAGACAAAAAACAAAACAAAACAAAACAATAGGGCATATTTGTTAAAAACCAATACAGGCATATATCATCTTTTTCTTTTATTTTTTTAATTATCATTAAATATATATTAAATGATAATAAAATATCGTTAATGATAATTAATTATCATTAAATGCCATGCAGGAAAAGTGACTCAGTCATACATATATATATATTTCAGTGATTTTCTTAATGACACCTGGGAATTCTTCTATTATCTTGACAAATTTTTAAGCCAAATCTCTTTCTAAAATCATAAAGCCATCCCTTGGCTGGTTTTAATTGTCTAGCTTTAGATCCTTCACCTTCCTTTTCCTTTAAGATGTCATATAATGGTTTCACTTTTTCTTGAATCATATTATATTCTATAGGTATGCCTTTCTTTTACCAATCCTGCACTCACATAAAGACTAATTTTTAATATGAAATAAAAAAGGTATTTCACAGAAAATTCAAGGTTTTCATGCCTGCTGGTATATCTGCAGTGACAATTCTGCCAATTTCCTTTACTTTTTTGTGGGTAGTCCTTAGGCTGGATTTATTTATCTTGAAATAGCTGGCAAACACAGCTGAAGACTTCAGCCTATAGTACACATCAAGGAATTCAACTTTTTCTTATAATGTGATGATTTGTTCTGCTTCTTAGGAGCACTTCCAGCATCACTACTGGTACTTCCTATGGGTCCCCTGTGTTATCCAAGGTTTACAGTATTATTCTAAACTCAATGAAAAATATGCAAGAGATCACTTTTTACTGCTACACACAATCAGTATCATATGGCATTTTAAGCAGATACTCATAACACTTAAACTCATAGCAAAAGCAGCAGCAGGTAGTTACAAAATCATTCTGGTAATACAGTGTATACAACAGCTAATTTTATGAAGTTATGATTTAATACTTTACCTTTATCTTGTTTATATTTCTCTTTATTGTGCAAGTGTCCATGTATGGTCTATAGGTGTTTGTGTGCATAAGTTTTGATAAATTTTAACTTTTTACAATAGATTTTTGTATATTTTATGGCAATAACTGATAAACTAGTTATAACTAGCAATAACTGATAAACCTACATATATTTTATGCATTTATGACATATGTAACTTTTTCTTAATTGTTTAGGCTATGTGGTTCTTCTGTGAGTTTTTTCAAATGACCTCAAATCTTCAAAAAATTTCCCAGTATATTTATTGAGAAAAATCCATGTATAAGTTCTGATTTAATTTAATCCATGTGGTTCAAATCTATGTTGCTAAAAGTCACATGTATGTGGGAGTTCCTGTCATGGCTCAGCAGTTAACCAATCTGACTAGCATCCATGAGGATGCTGGTTTGATCCCTGGCCTTGCTCAGTGAGTTAAGGATATGGCATTGCCATGAGCTGTGGTGTGGGTCACAGATACAGCTCGGATCCCATGTTGCTATCTATGACTGTTTTGTAGGCCAGCAGCTAAAGCTCCTGTTGGATCCCTAGCTTGGGAACTTCCATATGCCATGGGTGCAGCCCTAAAAAGACAAAAAAAGACCAAAATAAAGTCAACCGTGTGTATGTACATTTGGTGTGTGTGTGTGTGTGTGTGAAATAACCACAAACTTTATACAAGAGAAAAAAGGAAAAAAATAATTTTTTCCTGAATTATTTCAGAGTTAAGATGCAAATCTCATGCCTCTTTTTTTTTGGCTTTTTTTTTTTTTTTTTTTGGCTTTTCTAGGGCTGCTCCTGTGGCACATGGAGGTTCCCAGGCTAGGGGTCTGTCTAATCGGAGCCATAGCCACCAGCCTACACCAGAGCCACAGCAATGCGGGATCCGAACCGAGTCTGCGACCTACACCACAGCTCACAGCAACGCCGGATCCTTAACCCACTGAGCAAGGCCAGGGATCGAACTTGCAACCTCATGGTTCCTAGTCGGATTCGTTAACCACTGCACCATGACGGGAACTCCCTCATGCCTCTTGACACTTCATGCTGCTGATCAAGAATGTTGGTAGTTAAAGGAGACCCCATGCTGGCAGGATAATTGACACTGAAATATTGTCGATGAAGTAGGGCTGCTTTTATACAGTAGGAACAGGGAAGAGTGTGTTTTATGGCTAAAAAATCCTCCTGAATTCTTCATGTTGTCCTGCACAGTTTTGATGGTAAATGGACAAGTGCAGTAGCCATGGCCTGAGAAAGGCATCATGACTGGGAACTTAGACATCTCAGTTAATAAGATGGGTAAGATGAACAGAAACTTTTTCAGATAACTCAAAGAAATAGCACTTGAAACTTAAGTGAGGTGAATTTTTTTTCTTGTTTTTTTTTCTTTTTTCTTTAGGGCCATACTGCTGGCATATGGAAGTTCCAAGGCTAGGGGTTGAATCAGAACTACAGCTGTGGGCCTACACCACAGCCACAACAGTGGGGGAATCCAAGCTGTGTCTGCAACCTATACCACAGCTCACAACAATGCTGTATCCTTAACCCAGTAAGCAAGGCCGGGGATCAAACCTGCATCTTCAGGGATCCTAGTCAGTTTCGTTAACTGCTGAGCCGCAAAGGGAATTCCAAGTGAGGCAAATTTTAACTAATGAAAATAAGTGCTATTTCTCTCAAATGATGAGAAAATGATATTAATTGATCCAAGAATTACTACAGACTAGAAAAATGTATCAACTAAAATGTTTTGCTAAATTTACAAATAGAAGAGCCATCCTCTTAAGGGAATCAGAGGTATACATAATTAAAAATTGTCATCAGGGAGGACATCCATGCTGGGGGTTAGCACTGGCTGTAGATCATTTGGTCAGAATTTCCATGTATCCAAATACTATTTTCATTTCTGTATTCTTAAGAATGTGAATAAGTTCATATTAAATTGTTCTAATCAGACGTTTTTAATGCAGTGGCTTAATGACTTTGTGCTTAATTACCAGATGTATGAGGATAAGTCATCAATTCCTTAGTCATTGACGCCTTAGTGGAAAAGTTGGTCAAGTTTTTTTTCTCATGTGAAATTTTACTCCTTGCATCACTGTGAGATTTATGCCAGCTTAACCAAACAGTTTATGACATGTGTTGTCTAGACAAAGAATTGCTAAAGTTTTCCTCACATACAGCAATAGGTTTTAGATTCTACCTTATGTTTTTTGCATGGAAGTAATTTACATTCTTTGTCATTATCAAGCCAGTTGCCCATAAGAAGATCAAAGGGCTCATATACTACAAGGTTAAACTACTAGTAATATATAACATGTAGGATTACCGTGCCGGCCAGATGGTAGGATGCTTCTTCTGAAAAAAACCTTTAGAGTTCTGTGCTATATCCTGTCTGACAGCCTGATATGATTGGAACCTCTTCACTGTCCAATTTCTGTCTCATCTGAATTTTGTTATGAGACATAATTATTAAAAACTATGTAATACAGGAAATACATGAAATAACACAGGAAATATAGAAGTTACACAGGAAATCAATCTAGAATCCAAAAACTGCCCTGCTAGTCACGGCAACAGTTTTTTGTCTAGATAATTAAGACGTGATAAATTGTTTAGTGAATTGTTTGGCAAATTTAGTTGTTTATGTGAGGCAGTTAAGTCCAGCATTTAACTAGTTACTTTTTCATGGTCAAAAGTAAAGTGGTTAGAATGCAATCTTAAAACCTTGAATGTAGTTGTAAATTGTGATGTCTCTGGAAAATTATTTCATATGAAGAGTACAGTGGAAACTCACTCTGATAGTATAGGGAATTAAATGTCTGATTCCTTAGTGGCATATTATTTTACAAGATACTCAATTTTCATACAAAAGGAAATCTTTTTTAGAATGGTACAAATTATGTTATATATATAATGACAGAATGTCACAATTCAAATAAAAATCTTCAAATTAGTTTACCTAATAAATATTATCTAAATACTTTTTATGCTTTTATCTCTATGTACACCCTGAGAGGGATAAGAAAAAAATATCTTCTGTCTTCAATACATTCATATTCCATCAGGTATATATCACTTAAAATTTACTAAACTGTCCCACTTCCATCAATAACAGTGATGCTCAGATCTCAGTGATTCCTTTCTTCTTAGCACTTTTTAATAGACTATATTTAGTTAACTAATATATTTTTCTATTTCCTCCTGCAAACATTTTTTTTTTTTTTTTTTAGTGCTGCACTCATGGCATATGAAGCTCCCAGGTTAGGGTCAAATTGGAGCTGTAACTGCCAGCCACAGCCACAGCAATGGCAGATCTGAGCTGTGTCTTTGATCTACACCACAGCTCACGGCAATAGTGGATCTTTAACCCACTGAGCAAGGCTAGGGATCAAACCCATGTCCTCATGGATCCTAGTCAGGTTCATTACTGCTGAGCCACAATGGGAACTCCTCCTCCTGCAGACATTCTATCCCTCCTTTTCTAGCCCCTCCAAAGCCTTTAAAATACAGGATTTTTTGATAGGATTCTCATTCTTGTCCTCAATATTCTGCTTATTCAACTAACCAAATGAATTATATCGCCTATTTCATCGTATCCCCTTATTTGAGCACTTCTGACTTGTCTGTAATATTAGACCCAGAATCTCAGTGTCTACTCATTATGTCTCCTCTATACCATCTCAGACTCTCCCTAGGCTTCTCACTTTTCCTTATACTCTCATATCTTATACTGATTCTGGTTCCAAGATCTCCAATTCCATCTTCTGGTCTCTAAACAACTATGTACCCATTATGTAAAGGACAACTCAAGCTTCAGTCTTCTTCTTTCTGCATTAGCAGCCCTTGTTGATTTTGCCCTTCTCTGAATCTGTATCATTTAGATTATTTCTCTGTGTCTGGAAAACTATTTAAACAAAATACTTATTAGTAATACCCAGTACCTAAACAAAAGTAGTTTATAATCTGTAAGTTTTTAAGTAAAGCACCAGTTTTTCATCATTCCCAGGAAAAGATTGGATTTCAATTTATGCCCACTTTTAGAAAGATAAATTGATAAAATACTAATGGATTGTGATCAGTGTAATTCACAGCCTCAACTTATTTATATGAAATTGAAATATTGAGGTTTGAACGTCTTAAAAAATCCAACAAACCCATCTTTCTTAAGTTTCACGTTTCGTTTTCACAATGCATTCTTAGCAGTTATTTTTCTCATTCAGCCCAAATTGGAATGGCAGCCAAATGGCCAAATAAGACAGGGATTTTTGAGTAATTAAAAAAATTAGGGAGTTCCCATCATGGCGCAGTGGTTAACGAATCAGACTAGGAACCATGAGGTTCCGGGTTCGATCCCTGCCCTTGCTCAGTGGGTTAATGATCCCGTGTTGCCGTGAGCTGTGGTGTAGGTTGCAGACGCGGCTCGGATCCCGCGTTGCTGTGCTCTGGCGTAGGCCAGTGGCTACAGCTCCGATTCGACCCCTAGCCTGGGAACCTCCATATGCCGAGGGAGTGGCCCAAAGAAATAGCAAAAAGACAAAAGAAAAAAAAATTAGTATTTCCCAGCCTGGATTGTGATCAATGTAGTGAATCATCAGTGGCTGCCTACATAGTAACCTTGGTCCACCTCACAATTCATGGGCACTTGCATTGTGATCACCAACTTTATTGTCAATGCTTGAAAATCAATTAGACTCAAAAAAAGGTATCTAGATCTTTAAGATTTTATTAATATACTTAACATTTAGAACTATAACATTTATTGGGTTGAAAATTTAATAACATCATCATCATCATGATAATCAGCTAATATTTACTGTTCATTTACCATATTCCAGGCATTGTTCTAAATGCTTACTTTACTATTTCATGCACTCATCATAATAGCCCTATGACTTAGGTATTGTTATTATTGTATTTATCATCCCCATTTTAAAGGTGAGGATTCTGAAGTAGGAGGATGTTAAGTAAATTGCCTGAGGACACATAGCAAACAATGGCAGAGTTGGGATTCAAAATCAGATAGTTTAGTATATGGATTGAAGAACCTTAATAACTTTAGCAGAATTCACAATAAATATCCTTAGTCATCATTGGCTTAAAATTCTATTATATTAATCATTACTTATCATAGTCTTTATCTCTTAATACTCATTTTTGCCTTTGTCTTACTTGGGAAAAATTGGAGCCAGACATTTATCTTACATAGTTTATTGAGTTGCCCAAATAGCTTAAAGATTTTTTTTGTTGGGTAATAAAGCTATAATTAATGCTTAAATTAGGTTCATTAAAGCAGAGGAAAGTAATAATCATTTTTAGAACTTTTATTTTATTAAGGATAAATAAGAGTTAAAATTTCTGAGACTATACAAATGTGGGCTGAATTTTATAACATATCAAAATTTATTTCTTGGTTACTTCATGCCCGTATTATTCTTTTTTTTCCATTTTTTTATTACTCAAATGAATTTATCACATCTGTAGTTGTATAATGATCATAACAATCCAATTTCACAGGATTTCCATCCCACAGCCCAAGCACATTCCCCCCACCCCCCAAACTGTCTCCCCCAGAGACCATAAGTTTTTCAATGTCTGTGAGTCAGCATCTGTTCTGCAAAGAAGTTCAGTCTGTCCTTTATTCAGATTCCGCATGTCAGTGAAAGCATTTGATGTTGGTATCTCATTGTATGGCTGACTTCACTTAGCATGATTGTTTCTAGGTCCATCCATGTTGCAAAAAATGCTGGTGTTTCGTTCTTTTTGATGGCTGAGTAATATTCCATTGTGTATATGTCCCCCCTCTTCTTGATCCACTCATCTGTCGATGGACATTTAGGTTGTTTCCATGTCTTGGCTATTGAAAAGAGTGCTGCAGTGAACATTGGAGTACATGTGTCTTTGCGAGTGGTGGTTTTCTCTGGATAGATGCCCAGGAGTGGGATTGCTGGATCAAATGGTAGTTCTATGTTTAGTTTTTTGAGGAATCTTCATACTGTTTTCCGCAGTTTTGCACCAATTTACATTCCCCCCAACAGTGTACTGGGGTTCCTTTTTCTCCACACCCTCTCCAGCACTTATTGTTTGTAGACTTTTGGATGATGGCCATTCTGGCCATGCCGGTATTATTCTTATAGGTCAGTTATAAGTCTCTGGTACCTCTTTGAAAAGGCCCAAATAACTGGAAGATTAACTCATAGTTTCAATAAATTCGAATTAATTTGAATGGTATTTTAAAAAAGCTAACTGCCATAATCAGGTAAAGGAATGCAATTTATACTGTATACTGTGAAGCAGCCATACATTCAAATTTGGCTCCATTCTACATCCTTGTAGGGAATTGAATAGAATATGAGCTATTTAAGGTAAATCACTTGGTAGTTTCAATTTCTGATCAGGATTCATTTGCTTAAATTACACTGGAATCTAGTAAAAAATTAGAAGGTCATAGAATTTTGATGACCTTCAAACAAAAACACAAAAATGATAGTTGATGAACATAGCACTACTTACTCATGCTACTCTTTATTTGTAAAGTTAAAAGCAAAAATCAAAAATGGTGAACTAATATTGCTATCTTTTGTGATCCTACTTGCCTTACTACCATAATACATATATCATCTGATATTTTAAAAATTTAAATGGCACTTCAAATTTTCTGGATAAACCTAGTTTAAATGACAAATGAAAAAATAAGCAACCATGAACAAATTTTTTGTGTGTGTGTGAAACAATTAAGTGTCTCTATCCTTAAAAAGAAATTGGTTTGGATTCCAACTCTCCATGACAAATGGAACACACCCATCTACTGTTCCTCCCTCCTGAATTCCACTGCAGTGAGCATGAATATGCACCAAAGGAAACAAATCCATAATAGATATAAGAAAAGGAAGAGGGAGTTCCCGTCGTGGCGCAGTGGTTAACGAATCCGACTAGGAACCATGAGGTTGCGGGTTCGGTCCGTGCCCTTGCTCAGTGGGTTAAGGATCCGGCGTTGCCGTGAGCTGTGGTGTAGGTTGCAGACGCGGCTCGGATCCTGTGTTGCTGTGGCTCTGGTGTAGGCTGGCGGCTGCAGCTCCGATTAGACCCCTAACCTGGGAACCTCCATATGTTGCGGGAACGGCCCAAGAAATGGCAAAAAGACAAAAAAAAAAAAAAGAGAGAGAGAGAGAAGGAAGAGTATGATGTCAGTGGACTTTGGTGGCATAAGGGAAATAAAAGAGATGTTTCTTTTATGAGCAGAAATGAAAACCAATTTGTATCCTGGAGTGACAATAAAGAATCAGCAGGTGTGAGGAGTAGGATCATGTTGTAGGACAGTGATGAATTATTATTTCAAAAACCATATACTGAACTGCAGTGTCCTGCATGTAGTCTGTCACCTCCATCCTTGTAGGTACAGAGAGAGGGCAAATGTGGCCGTAAATAAAGTGTAATTAACAGATAGACAGTTTAAAGATGGTTGGACAGGGGTGGGATCAAGATGGCAGAGGAGTAAGATGAGGCACTCACCTTTTCCCACAGACACCTCAAAAAAAACTACATGTAGAACAATTAGCACAGAACATCTACTTAACATGGCAGAAGACCTCCAGTCTCCAAAAAGGGTAAGAAAACCTCTGCATAACTAGGTAGAACAAAAGGAAAAAACTGAGAGAGAGAGAGAAAAGGAATCAGGACAGGGTCAGCACTCATGAGAGGGAGCTGTGAAATAGGAAAGGAAGCTGCACCTGGGAAACCGCCTAACTATGGGGAAATCAGCTGAGATGGAAGGACCACAAAGCCTCTGAGAAAAGTGCAGCAGCTGAACTGAGGAGGGCAAAGCAGAGAGAGCGCCTCACAAACCATGAACTCCACAGCCAGAAATGCTTGGACAGGGGCTGGGTGCTGAGACTCAGGCTCCAGAGTTCAGTTCCAGGGAGAGGGCTAGGGTTTGTTGTGTGGAGACAGCCTGAGGGGTTAGGGAGTGGTGCACCGTGGGTTGGGGAGCAGAGCACGACAGCTGAGGGAGCATAGGAGGAGGCCAGGGCCCACAGGAGAAGCAAGGCACCATTTCTGGGGAGGATGAGAGAAGGGAGAGACCTCCAAAGGAATATCTTTCTCTTCACATGCTTGGGCTCTCAGTGGCAGGAGTTTCTTGTGCCAGGGTAGCCTCTTTCACAGGCTACAGGCAGTAGGGTGCCTCTCATGTGGGATACAGGTGGTGGGGATAAACCTGAACAGGCACCACCTGCAGCCAGTCACCTCGAGGATCAGCATAGAGGATGGCACTGCAACTGAGGGCCACCCATTGTTGTTCTCACTCCCCTGAGAATGCACACACCCTGCTGCTGCCACTGCCAAACTCTCCAAGTGCCACCTACACATGCCTGAGGGTCACTACCACTTCTCACGGCCCTGCAACCAGGAGCAGCCTGCACCACCTTCCTGTGGGTCCTCACCACTGTCAAGGTCCCAGCAATGAGGCACTGGTGACAGCCCTGCCCATTGCATCCATCTCCCTGGCAGCATGTGCAGGCCATACACCAGCACAAGGAGAGCAGCCTGCGTGTAATGAGGGAAGAGTCAGCAAGCACTGAAACCAAAAGCAGCCCTCATGCCAAAGGAAAAAAAAAAAGTAATCCCTCACAAAATACCCAGGAACACTCTCACATATAAATAGCCCTCCAAAACTACAGTAGTTGTTTTCCATAAATTAAAAAAAATAAAAATAAAAGCAAAATGAAGAGGTTCAGGAACCATTCCCAGTTAAAAGAACAGGAGAATTCCCTTGAAGAAGCAAATGATGAAACAGATCTCTGCAGTCTGTCACCAAGTTCAAAAATGAGACTGTGAAAATACTGAAATAATTAAGGGCAAGTATAAAGGAATTAAGAGTAGAAATGAACAGTAATGCAGATAGGAACTAGAAAATATAAGGAGGAGCCAAGAAAAATTAGAAAATTCATTTGCAGAAATCCGAACTGAGTTAATTAAAGGCATTGAAGAGCAGAATGAATGATGCAGAGGAATGAATAAGTGACTTGGAAGATAGAATAATGAAAATCACCCAATCAGGACAGCAGACAGAAAACCAAATGAAAAAAACTTGAAAGCTATATAAGAGATCTATGGGATAACATAAAGCAGGCCAATCTACACATAATAGGGATTCCAGAAGGAGAAGAAAAAGAAAAAGGGATCAAAAATATATTTGAAAAAAAATTATAGCTAAAAACTTTCCAAGTCTAAAGAAAACAGATATTGAGGTTCAGGAAGAACAGAGGGCCCCAAACTAGTTGAATCCAAACAGGCCCATATCAAGAAAGACATATTATAATAAAAATGGCAAAAGTTAAAGAAAAGATTCTAAAGGCAGCAAGAGCAAAACAAAGACAATTATAATGGAAGCTACCAGTTGATTTCTCTACAGGAGCACTACAGGCCATAAGAGAGTGGCAAGATATATTCAAAGTTCTAAAAGGGAAATTTTTTCAGCCTAGAATACTCTACCCAGCAAGAATATCATTTAATATAGGAGAAATAAAGAATTTCTCCAAGAAATACAAAGTAAAAGAATACAACAATACTAAACTCATTCTAAAAGAAATACTGAAAGGTCTCTTGTAAATAGGAAAGAAGTAAGAATAGGACAGAGGAAATCACAATTGGAAAGTAATCACTTAAATAAGCCAGTATACAGATCTAAAAGGAAAAATATAAACTATTTGTAAAAGCAACAATAAACACAAGGAACAGCAAAAGGATGAACATGAGTATGTTAAAAACAGGACATCAAATAATAAAATGTGGGGAATGAAAATAAGAAAATCTTGACACTTTTTTTTTTTAAGAATGTGTTTGAGCCTATATGTCTCTCAGGCTAAAGAAAGCAGACATAGAAAGGGGTTAACATACTTGAGAAACAGGACAACCACAAATCAAAACCAAACTGTACATTCACAAAAACTACAAAGAAGAAGACACAAGCACAAAATAAAAGGAAATCATCCAATTAAAAAAGGGAACAAAGGAGAAACAGAATAAACTGGAAAACAAGGTTTAAAATAACAATAAATACATATTTATCAATAATCACCATAAATGTCAGCAGACTGAATGCTCTAATCAAAAGACATAGAGTGGCAGACTGGATCAAAAAACAAGAGGCTGCAATACACTGCCTACAAGAAACTCACATCAGGACAAAGGACACATATAGATTGAGAGTGAGGGTATGGGAAAGGTATTTCATGCCAGGGGACAAGACAGGAAAGCAGGAGTTGCAATACTCATATCAGACAAAACAGACTTTAAAACAAAGCTGTAAAGAAAGACAAAGAAGGACATTATTTAATGATATAAGGATTAATTCAAGAAAAGGATATTATGATCATTTATATATATATATAAATGATCCCTAATATAGGATCCCTAATATAGGATCACCCAAATACCTATAACAAATACTAACAGTCATAAAAGGATAAATTAATGGAAATACAGTAATTGTAGGAAATTTAAACTCTGTATTCACATCAATGGACAGATCCCCTAGATAGAAAGTCAATAAGGCAACAGAGATCCTAAATGACACAATAAAAAAGTAGACTTAATTGACATTTTCGGGACATTACATCCAAAAAAATCAGAATGTATCTTTTCAGGTGCACATGGAACATTCTCAAGGATTGACCACATACTGGGCACCAAACTAACCCCAACAAATTTAAGACTAGGAGTTCCCATTGTGGCTCAGCAGTTAATGAATTTGACTAACATCAATGAGGATGCAAGTTCGATCCCTGGCCTCGCTCAGTGGGTTAAGAATCTGTGTTGCCTTGAGCTGTGGTGTAGGTCATGGATGCAGCCTGGATCCTGCATTATTGTGGCTGTGGTATAGGCTGGCAGCTGTAGCTCTGATTTGACTCCTAGCCTGGGAATTTCCACATGCCACAGGTGCAGCCCTAAAAAATCAAAACAAAACAAAACAAAAAACTAGGACTACAGAAATTATTTCAAGTATATTCTCTGACCACAATGTCATGAAAATAAAAATCAACCACAGGAAAAGAAATGAGAAAAAAACTGACTACATGAAGACTAAACAACATGCTACTAAAAAGCAATGGGTCAATGAGGAAATCAAAAGGGAAATTAAAAAATACCTCAAGACAAATGGTAGTGAAAACACAACCATTTGGAAATCTATGGGATGCCACAAAAGCAGTTCTTAGAGGGAAGTTCATAGTGATACAGGCCTTCCTCAGCAAAGAAGAAAAATCTTAAATCAACAACTTAACCTGCCACCTAAAAGAATTGGAAAAAGAAGAACAAACAAAACTTAAAGTCAGCAGAAGGAAGGAAGTTATAAAGATCAGAGGAAAATCAATAAAATAGAGATTCAAAAAACAATAGAAAAAATAAATAAAACTAAGAGATGTTTCTTCAAAAGGGTAAACAAAATTGACAAAACTCTGGCCAAACTCACCAAGAAGAAGAGAGAAAGAACTCAAATAAACAAAATAAGAAATGAAAAAGGAGGAGTTCCCATAGTGGCACAGTGGAAATGAATCCAGCTAGTATCCATGAGGATGCAGGTTCAATCCCTGGACTTGCTCAGTGGGTTGGGGATCTGGCATTGCTGTGAATTATGGTGTAGGTTGCAAATGTAGCTCAGATCCTGAGTTGCTGTGGCTGTGGTGTAGGCCAGCAGCTGTAGCTCTGATTTGACCCCTAGCCTGGGAACTTTTGTATGCTACTAGTGTGGCAACCCCCCCCTGCAAAAAAAGAATAAAGAAATACAAGAAATGAAAAAGGAGAAATCTCAACAGATACTTCAGAAATACGAAAAAACATGAGAGAAGACAATGAACAATTATATGCCAAGAAATTTCACAACCCAGAAAAAAATGGACAACTTTCTAGAGACATACAATCTGCCAAAACTGAATCAAGAAGAAATAGATCAATTGAACAGACAAATCACTAGAAATGAAATTGAATATGTAATAAAAACATTTCCCTACAAACAAAAGTCCAGGACCAGATGGATTCAAAGGAGAATTCTACCAAACATACAAAGAACTTAAACCCACCTTTCGTAAACTTTCCAAAAAGTTTAAGAAGGAACACTCCCAAAAACGTTCTATGAAGCCACCATTGCTGTAATACCAAAATCAGACAAAGACACTACCAAAAAAGAAAATTATAGGCCATTATCTTTGATGAATATAGACACAAAAACTCTCAAAAAAAATGTAGCCAACTGAATCCAACAAGATATGAAAAAGATCATACACCATGACTAAGTGGAATTTATCTCAGGTTCACAAGGATGATTCAAAATATGCAAATCAATCAATGTCATACACCACATAAACAAAGGAAAAATCAAAAACCACATGATCATAAAATCTGGAAAATAAAGATACCCACTCACAACACTTTTATTCAACATAGTATTGAAAGTACTAGCCACAGCAATAAGACAAACAAAGAAATAAAATTTATCCAAATTGCAAGAGAAGAGGTAAAATTGTCACTCAATGCAGATGACATGATATTATATATAGAAAAGCCTAAGAACTCCACACAAAAACTACTCAAACTCTAATGATCAATGAATTCCTTAGAGTAGCAAGACACAAGATTAACATTCAGAAATTGGTTGTATTTCTGTATACTAACAATGAAATATTAGAAAAGAAATAAAAAATATAATACCTTTTAAAATTGCACCCCCCAAAATTAAATACCTAGGAATAAACCTGACCAAGGAGGTAAAAGATTATTCTGGGAACTATAAAACATTACTCAAGGAAATTAAAGAGAATTCAAAGAAATGCAAAGATTTTCCATGCTCTTGGATCAGATGAATTAATATTGTTAAAATGACCATATTACCCAAAGCAATCTACAGATTTAATGCAATCCCTATCTAATTACCCAGGATATTTTACATGGCACTGGAACAAACAATCCAAAAATTTGTATGAAATCATAAAAGACCTAGAGTTGCCAGAGAAATCCTGAAATTAAAAAAAAAAAACAAAAAAACAGGAGACATAACTCTCCCAGACTTCAGACAATGTTACAAAGGTACAGTAATCAAGACAGTGTGGTACTGGTACGAAAACAGACATACCAATGGAACAGAATAGAAAACTCAGAAATAAACCCAGACACACATGGTCAATTAATCTTCAACAAAGAGGCAAGAATATAAAATGGGAAAAAGACAGTCTCTTTAGCAAGTGGTGCTGGAATAACTGGACAGTTGCATGTAAATCAATGAAACTAGAACACATCCTCATACCATGCACAAAAATAAACTCAAAATGGCTTAAAAACTTTAAGACAAAACCCCATAAAACTAGAAGATAAAATAGGCAAAACATTCTCTGAAATTAACAGTACAAATGTTTTCTTAGTTCAGTCTCCCAAGGCAATAGAAATAAAACAAAAATAAACCAATGGGGCCTAATCAAACTTACAAGCTTTTGCAAAGCAAGTGAAACCACACACACACACACACACAAACACACACACACACACACACACCCCTATGGAATGGAGAAAATCATTGCAAATGATGCAACTGACAAGAATATGCAAACTCATACAACTCAAGAGAAAAAAAAAACCAATTGAAAAATAGGCAGAAAACTTGAATAGATATCTCTCCAAAGAAGACATATGGATGACCAACAGGCACATGAAGAAATGGGCAACATCACTAATTATTAGAGAAATGCAAATCAGAACTACAGTGAGGTTCCATCTCAAACCAGTCAGAATGGCTATCATGATTAAGCCTACAAATATCAAATGCTGGAGAGAGTGTGGAGGAAACCCTCCTGCACTGTTGGTAAGAATGTAAATTGGTGCAACCACTGTGGAAAAAAGTATGAAGGTACCTCAGAAAACTAAATATAGAACTACTATGTGATCCAACAACCCCACTCCTGGGCATCTACCTGGACAAAACTTTCATTGGAAAAAAATACATGCACCCCTCTGTTCATTATGGCACTGTTCACAATAGTGGAGACATGGAAGCAACCTAATTATCCATCGACAGATGAATGGATTAAGAAGATGTGGTACATAAATACAATGGAATATTACTCAGCCATAAAAAAGAATGAAATAGTGCTATTTTCAGCAACATGGATAGAACTAGAAATTCTCATACTATGTGAAATAAGTCAGAAAGAGAAAGACAGGAGTTCCCATCATGGTGCACAGAAATGAATCCCACTAGGAACCATGAGGTTGTGGGTTTGATCTCTGGCCTTGCTCAGTGGGTTAAGGATGCGGCTTTGTGGTGAGCTGTGGTGTAGGTCACAGATGCGGCTGGGATCTGGTGTTGCTGTAGCTCTGGAGTAGGCCAGCAGCTATAGCTCCAATTAGGTCCCTAGCCTGGGAACCTCCATATACCCCAGGTGCAGCCCTGAAAAGACAAAAAAGACAAGAAAAGAAAAGAAAGAGAAAGACAAATACCATACAATATTACTCATATCTGGAATCTAATACATGGCACAAATAAACCTTTCCACAGAAAAGAAACTCATGGAGTTGGAGAAAAGACTTAGGGTTGCCAAGGCGGAGGGTAAGGAGTGGGATGGATTGGGAGTCTGGGATTAATGGATGCAAACTATTGCATTCAGAGTGGATAAGCAATGAGATCCTGCTGAAGAGCACAGGGAACTATATCTAGTTACCTGCGATGGAGAATAATGTTAGAAAAAGAAGGTGTGTGTATATATGTGTGTGTTTGTGTGTGACTGGGTCACTGGATCACTTTGATGTACCGTAGAAAATTGATATAATGCTGTAAACCAACTATAATGGAAAAAATAGAAATAATTTTAAAAAACAATAATAGAAACTTAACCCAACCAATAAAGAGGAAAAAATCAATAGGAAAGAAAAGCTAGCAGTTGGTAGACAGGTGTCTGAGTGAAGGGGCATCCAGAATACCGTTTTTGGAGTACACATTATAAAGAAGGGGAGATCATTTCTAAAGCAGGAGGGAAAGAAGAAAGGATGTCATGGATACAACTAAATATGTAGATCTGGTGGGGAAGGAAGCAGGTGTAAGATGACTTTTATTGGCCATGCCTATGGCATGCAGAATTTCTCCAGCCAAGGATCAAATCCATACAACAGTAACCTGAGCCGTTGCAATGACAATGCTGAATCCTTAACCAATGCATCACAAGGGAACTCCTATAAGATGACTTTTATCAATTTTGAGAAATAATAAAGGAAGTTGAAAGGGATTTGATGGAGACTACATGAAATGGAAATGAAAAACTTAATTGGGAAAATAGAAGGATTCTTAGGCAGCATCAAGAATCAAGCTATAGTTGGAGAGTACGAATTTACAAGCCATTAATCATCATAGTTTTATGATTTTTCCCCTGAAGCAGTAAGCAAATGAATAGTTGGTATAAGATTAAAACCTTAAAAAAGCACAAACTGACTACTTATTGACATGTGCAAACACGTGAAATTCACTGAAGCTGGAAGCCCTTCAGACGTGTTTCTATAGCTCCAGATACTCAAAGTTCACCCAACTACTTAAGAAGCAGGTTTACTCATGTCAGACGTGTTCCAAGCTATCAGAATTTCGTTTACATAACCATTTTGAACAACTGAATTGGAAACAAACTTATAGTTACACATTGGTTCCAGAATCATATAAAAACCTATGAATATAAACTTTTTTCTTCATGATATGTTATGGATTTTCTAAGTGCCCTAGTAAAATTTTCACAACACCTTTTTGCTTTGTAAGTAGAGAAGTTGCTGAGACCATGGTCAGCCCAGATTAACTGGTTCCACTCCTTAATGCTTTAGATTTTTGTTCACATATTCTAGAACTTTTTTAAAAAATTTGACCTAAAACAAATTCAAAAGTGGTTTTCCCAATTTAACACAGCACATTAACACCATTTTTAATATTTTCAAGGTTTACTGCATTTGATCACTCTCTCCTTGTACCTCATCCTTTACTTGCCTTCCAAGATAATAACGTATCCTGAATTTCCACCTTACCTGGCTCCTACCTTACCTGGCTCCTACCTTACCTTTCCTTCCTGTTTGATTTTGCTGTCTTTCTGTCCTCCAAATTCTGAGATTATTCCCTACTTTTTTCCCCTAGTGAACTCATCTTTTATCTATTAATACCAACTTTTATTGATTATTCCCCAATTTATACCATTATCTTGAATTTGTCTTTTGAATTCCAGATTCATATATCCACTTGACATCTCTATCCATATATCTGCTTGACCTCTCTATGCATAAATCTATTAGGTATCTTAAACTTGACTTGTACAAAAACGAACCCTTGATTCCTCCTTTCCATCATTATCAATCCTCAAATCAGCACTAACCACAGATTTCCTCATCTCAGTAAGTGAGAGTTCCATTCTCCCAAGTTTGGCCAAAGATGTTTGAGATCTAGGAATCTGCACTTTATCTTCCACCTTTATTCCATCAATCAGCATATCCTGTTAACTGTGTCCATCAAAATATATTTTGAGTTCATCCTCCATTTGCACTGATATCATCCAAGCTCAAGGCTAGGAGGTTCTTTCCAGAATTTGCTCTTACAAATAAAGCTATGATCAAACATTATTTTGATCAAATAAGCAAAGACAGTTCTCCTTGCCTACATATGTTGGTGTTTCTCTAGGGTAAGCAGTAGGGTAAATACATTATACTTGGTCACAAGGTATGGGTGTTTTATTTGCTATGGTGTGATTGCCCTTCAGAAGATGTGTACCAATTTGCACATCCTCCAGGGGAATATGAGAAGGTAATGCTGAAATATTTCATCTGATTCTTTCCCTAAGTTGTAAGCTGTGCCTCATTCATCTTTGTATCCAACACAGAACTGATATTGAGTCTTTCCCAGAGATAGTACAGCAACTACACAGCTCAGAATTCAGATATCCTGAAGTTTTGTCTTGGTCCTTTTATCTAACTAGCCAGTCTTAATTCAGCCAATATCTTTACTGCTTCATATCCATAGTCTCTTCACCTGTAATATGAAGAGGTTGGAATAGATTATCTAAAATTTGTCTTCCAAGTCTCCATTCTAGGATTTAAATCCTGCATAAGAAAGTTTTTGGACCAGTTCGTGCTCCACCATGTGTTAGCTGTCAGTAATTTGTCTGGATCTGTATGTAACACTCTTTCTTCTCCTCTCTCAGTTTAATAGAAAATGCTAATTAAAAATCAAATGTAAATATTGCTAAAATAAGTATGAATTATAAAACATTTCTTTAAAAAAAAGCTGAGACTCTGAAGAAGACAGAGAAAATCTTATCTAATGTCTTCATGCTACAGATGTGGAAACTATGAGCTCAGAGGAGGAATATGAAAGATCTGAGACTACACTCCCTTCCTTGATGGTTCCAGAGCCCCAGATTTGTTCTCTCCATCTACTGCTTATCTCATTATCCTATGCTTTGTGGAATCTATATGTAAGCAGCAGAGTTTCTAAAGGATTTTGGAAGCAAAGAATAGCCTATCTGGAGTTGCTCTTCTGTTTGCTTTACTACATTGATTCATCCTGCTGAGTAAAACCTAACCTGTTTATTTCCCTCAAATTGTTTCTTGCCAGTTCACTTGGTGTACTCTTAGTTAGAAATGCGGTTAGTTTAGCAGCAGCTTGCATGCCTATAATTTGGCTGCCAGGAGAGGATCTATAGCAACCTATTTGAAGAGAGTCTAGCCCTTTCTTCTCTAATATCGGAAATGAGCATGACTCCCTGGCAGGGAACTTAACTCAGGTGTGGGCTGCGAGGTGCAGGCCGGTTGGCTCTAAGCTCATTTGGAGCACTATGTCTTGGAGAAAAAGGCTTTAATACAGAATTGTGAAGTTCTTGGGATGGAATTCATCATGTTCCTTTCCACTGTACTCTCTACTGGAGGCACATTATTTCTCTCTATAAAGACATTTAAATTATATTATTTTAGATCTTGCATAGTTATTGTTCTGAATATATCCCTTTTCCCCCAACTCAGATTTCTTTTTGATGTCTCTACATTTGGAAATAAGCACTGCTGTATCTTGAGGAGATGCCAGGCCATGCTGAAGTGCTGTACCACTCAGCATCCCTTCAGACTGAAGGACTTCTTTTTCAAGCTTCTATAATGTTGTTGAATGACAACTCAGCCTTCAGCCTTCTTTGGGAATTGCTTCTCTGAAGAGAGTTCCTTGCCCAAGTTCAAGTCACTTTCTGACAGTAGACCACATTCAGTGACACATGAGTGAGTATGAAGGCTCAGCTCCCTTAGTACAAGTCTAATGGGCCATTCCAACATCACAGTTCCCTGCAAAGTCATTTGAGGCATTATTGTGATTGCCCAACCCAACTTCTACCCTTTGCCCAGTCCTGCTTCATTTTCCACAAATAGCAACTCCAAGAGCATTCTTTAATAAACTTCTTCCTTGCTAATTCACATTATACAGTCTACCTCCTATGCAAGCCACTATGAAAAGGGGCAGTGTAATAGAAAATGTTGGAAAGAGAACAGATATTGAAATCAAGCATGTGATTATTTTAATTCTAGACCTTTAATGGTTCTTTTTTAAATGATTTTTATTTTTTTCATTATAGTTGGTTTACAGTGTTCTGTCAATTTCCTACTCTACAGCAAAGTGACCCAGTCAGACATACATATATACATTCTTTTTCTCACATTTTCCTCCATCATGCTCCACCACAAGTGACTAGATATAGCTCTCAGTGCTATACAGCAGGATTTCATTGCTTATCCACTCTAAATGCAATAGTTTTCATCTATTAACCGCAGACTCCCAGTCCATCCCATCCCTCCCCCTCCCCCTCCCCCTTGGCAACCACAAGTCTGTTCTCCAAGTGCATGAGTTTCTTTTCTGTGGAAAGGTTGATTTGGGGCCATATATTAGATTTTAGATATAATATCATATGGTATTTTTCTTTCTCTTTCTGACTTACTTTACTTAGTATCAGTCTCTAGTTCCATCCATCCATGTTGCTACAAATGGCATTATTTTTGTTCTTTTTATGGCTGAGTAGTATTCCATTGTATTTATGTACCATATCTTCTTAATCCATTCATCTGTCATGGATAATTAGGTTGCTTCAATGTCTCTTCTATTGTGAATAGTGCCAGAATGAACAGAAGTGTGCATGTATTTTTTTCCAATGAAAGTTTTGTCCAGGTAGATGCCCAGGAGTGGGATTGTTGGATCACATAGTAGTTCTATATTTAGTTTTCTGGGGTACCTCCATACTGTTTTCCATAGTGGTTGCACCAATTTACATTCTCAACAACAGTGTAGGAGGGTTCCCTTTTTTCCACACCCTCTCCATCATTTGTTATTTGTGGACTTATAAATCATGGCCATTCTGACTGATGTGAGGTGGTACCTCATAGTAGTTTTGATTTTGCAACATTTCTTCAACTTGGACTCATTGAGTCTTAATATCTTAATATGTAAAATGAGAATAATACTTTCCTCATGGAATTTTTAAAGAATGTATTTAAAGTTCTCAATAGCTATAGTAATGTTGATGATAATAATGATTATAATTATTGTTACTGTTATTAAAATCAGGTAATATCACAGAATTCAGCAAGAGTAATAATTCTCTCAACCTCCCTTCATTTTTTTCCTCCCCTTCATCTCTTTCTCCCTCCATCCTTTTTTCCCTCCCTCCCTTCCTTCCTTAAATGAAATAATATGTAAAAGCCTAATACTTTATGTCTAAAGTACATCTGAAAAACTCTAGGATTCCTCAGAGCTCAGTATTAAAACCACCAGCCTAAAGGCACTCTAAGGTGCTGGATCTGGTAATTCCAAAAGAACAAACTAATCATGACACAATGGTATGTGACAAGCCAGACATTGGTAGCATTTCTCTACAACCACTACCCTGAGAAAGTAAACATACATCTTTATATCAGAACCTGTTGAAACTTCTATATTCCTTAGTTTACTATTGCTAAGATTCCTCTTTGAGAGGAAAGTATGAATCACTTCTTTGATGTGAATCATCACTTTCACTCTTTTTAGCTAACTAGATATTTCTTTGGGCTCCACTATGAACAGATAATTAGCTTTATTTTTTAACTTCAGAATTTTTTAAATATTTAAAGATTACAGTTTTTTGTTTTCTCTGTAAGATTTAAGCCTAAGCCCATCGACTCCTTTGCTTGTGATACTACTTGGCCTTAAAACCATCTTTTAAGTTTACTAGCCCATTTAAAAATGCAGAAAATGTGACTCAGTGGGGTCAAGTAACTTTCCCATGGTCACAAAATCAAAGGAAAAAAAGAGCCAAGATTTGAATTCATGCCTTTTGATACCAACTTTTATACCACCTTCATTGTGCCTCTCTCCTTAATAAATGAAATATTTACTCTTATCCACATGAATTAAGGGAAAAGATTTTTCACTTACATGTGGAATCTGAAAAAAGGACACAATGAATTTCTTTGCAAAATAGATACTGACTCACAGACTTTGAAAAACTTATGGTTTCCAAAGGAGACAGGTTGAGGGGTGGGGGGATGTGCTGGGGGTTATAGGATGTAAATAATATAAAATTGGGTTGTGCTGATCATTGTACAACTATAAATGTAATAAATTCATTGAGTAATATAAAAAAAAATAATCGCTCAGAAAAAAAAAAAAAAAGCCCTGAGATAACCTAAAGTTGGGGGCTGGTTGCCAGGGGAACCAACCAACCCTGGTTAGTAGGGGGGACTTTCAGACTCACCCCTTCCATCCCTCGACACTCCAGGGGGAGGGGAGAGGGACTGGAGATTTGAGTTCAGTCACCAGTGGCCCACAGTTTAGTGGGCCTGTATAAAGAAGCCTCCATAATACCCCCAAAGTTGGGGTGTGAAGAGATCTGGGGTTGAAGAACAAGAGGAAGGGCTGGGATGGTGGCATACTCGGAGAGAGCATAGAAGTGCCGTGCCACTTCCCACATACCTTGCCCTCTGCATCTCTCCTATTTGGCTATTCTGGAGTTATAGCCTTTTATAATAAACCAATAGCCTAGTGAGTAAATGTTTTGCTGAGTTCTGTGAGCCACTCTGGCAAATTAATGGACCTCCTAGGAGGAGTTTGTGGGATCCTTCAATTTATAGCCAGTTGGTCAGAAGTGCAGATAACCCACACTTGCAATTGGCATCTGAAGTGTGTAGGTGTGTGTGCAAATTTGGTGGTGGGAGGCAAGTGTGTAGTCTTGTGGGACTGAGCCCTGACCCTAGGAGAGCTGATGCTATCTCTCCATAGATAGTGTCAGAGTTGAGTTAAATTAGACAACACCCAGCCAGTATTAGATAATGGCTTTGTGTGTGGTGTCCGAAGTGAGATAGTGTTGAGGGTAGAGGTAAAACAAGAGTGTGTTTTTCCTTTAAAAATGAGGTTAAGTAACATGGGAGTCTGAACTTGATCCTTTTGCTAAAATGGACATTATGAAGAGGAATGTTGAAACTTGGCTAGCATCTGAGGATTGCATATCTATGTTAATTTAATGATCTTCATGGTTTTATTGTGGTTCTGCTGGATAATGTTCTTGTTTGTTATGAGGGAGCATCATGTTTGCAAATTAGTCTCAAATGGTTTAGGAAAAAAAAAATTCTTTGTATTGTACTTGCAACATTTTTGTGAGATTGTTTTCAAAAAAAATGACAAAGAAAAACATTGTAATGTTCTCTGTAAAAGAATCTATTTCCTACAAACAAAATGAAAAGTACTTCTATTTTACTTTTGCATGCCATTTTGCTTATTAAGGTGTATATTTTGAAAAATGTCAAAAAAAAGATTTCAAATTCTAAAACCAAACATCAGTAATGTTGGATTATTATAGCTGAATTGTGGATGAAGATTAAATCTAGTTGTGATTGCTTCTCTGTTACTTTTTATAACATAAGGGCTGCGATCATTGTTTAATCCTGAAAACATGTTGCGTATTTTACATTTTTTTCTATGCATATTACTGTGTAAATTAATGTATATAAAGTTTGGGTGATTTTTGTGTACGTGTGCACCTGTGAGAACTGCCAAATAATTCTGACATATTACTCTACCCCCCAGATGTGACCATGAGCTGTCAGGTATTGTAAGAACATTTGTACCACCTCTTATATTTTATATGGTATGATCTTTAAATGGAAAATTCCTATGAAGTCACTGTTTCTAAACATGTTGGAGTAACTGGTAAACATCTATGGGTAAAATATAAGTGGCAACTCTTTTCAGACCACACAGGACTATGATACTTAAGGAAAGTGTAACACAAAAGGTGAGCTCCATATTCCTCTAGCTCCCTGCCTAAGGGTACTTTTCAGACCAAAGTTTAGGAAGGTAAAAGCTAATTGGAAGGTGCTGATGCCAGTGAGCTGAGGTGGTAGGGTTCAGTCCAGCTGAAACAGAAAGTGAACTCTCAAGACGTATGTCCCCAAAATCTTTGTGTATTTTTTCTTTTAGCACTTTTGCCATGGGCTGAGCTGTGTATGCACACAAGACTCCATAAAGTCTAACAGAAAGTGGCTAATGATGGACAGAGAGCTGAAAGTAAATACCAGTAATCATACAATGCTGGTAAAGTTGAACATTTCAGTCACTGAGAGCAGGGAGAACTCACTAGGTTTATTGAGCATTCATTTAAGACCTAAATTTGTCTGCTTGGGCTCTCATAACAAAATACCACAAGCTGAGTGATTTAAACAACACAAATTTGCTTTCTTGAAGTACTGGAGCCTGGAAATCCAAGAAGGGTGTCCAAAGGATTGCTTTCTGTTGAAACCTCTCTTTCCAACATATAGATTGGTAGATAGCTGAACTCTTGTTGTGTCTTCACAAAACCGTTCTTCTGTATGTACACAACTTTGATGTCTGTAATAGGACTGTACTAGTCCTATTAGATTAGGGCTTCACTTTTATGATCTAATTTAACCTCTTTATATCCTTAAAGGCTCTATCCCCAAATACAGTCACATTAGGAGTTGAACATTCACATAAATTTTGAGAACACAATTTAGTCCATAACATGATCCCAAAATTGTTGTGCTATAGGACAAAGGACTATATTCCCAACCAAAGCTTGGCAGAAGCAGGATGACAAGCCCATAATTTTACTTCTTTCCAGATTTAAACCAATGTTGTTATGGAAAAGATCAATCCAGATTCCCTATGATGTTTCCTCACAGTATGTATAATACAATATAAAATTACTATATATGCAAAATACCAGGAAAAAGGACCCCATGACCAAGATAAAAAGCAGTAAGTAGGTACAGTTAGGATTATCTTAATGTTGGAATTAGCATACAGAAATTTCAAACAAGTATATTAATATCTTCAATAATTTAAAGGAAGATGGACAAAATGCATTAAGTTATAGATTCCTAACAGAAATTCAAACAATAAAAAAGAACTAAAAGAAAATCCTAGAAATAAAAAAATGTAATATCTAAAGTGAAAAGGTCACTGGATGGACTTAAAATAGGTTATAGGCTATAGAAGCAAAGATCAGTGAACCTTAAGATAGGTCAGTAGAAATTATCTAACCAAAAGAGCAATAAGAAATAAAAATTTACCAAAAAAAAATTGACAGAGGCCTAGTGACCTGTGTGACAATATCAAATAATTTATAGAGGTGTATTTTAGTTCCATAAAAAAAAAGAGAGAATAGACCAAAAATATTGGAGGAATAATGGCCCCAAAGGTCTCAACTGTGTTCACAAATACCAACTTAAAAATCCAAGAAGCTCAGTACATTCCAGCAAGAATAAATACATAGAAAACAACACCTATAGTTATCATAGACAAACTACTGAAAAATCAAAGGTAAAGAGAAGATCTTAAAAGAAGCCAGAACAAAAGGAAGCATTTCATAAAGAGCAGTAATGAAGGAAATAAAAAAAATGTTTAAAGTATCATTTAAAGAGGTTTCTGTTTTTCTAAACTCTATTCTGAAAAGTGTCCTTGGACAGAAACCTGGAGCAAATATGGCACTAACCTTATGTGTTTCTATTCTCAAGGATCACAATCTTGCAATGTCTAAAACCTGAAATACTTAGGAATGAAGTTAACAACAATGACAACAAAGTCCAACTCCACTACACTGAAAATTACAAAACATTATGGATATAAATGAAAGTTTTCCTAAATAAATAGAAAAATATACCATGTCCATGGAAAGGAAGACTCGAATTTATTAAGATGTCAGTTCTTCCAAATTTAGCAATTGAACACAATCCCAATTGAAATCTCATCAATCAAACTGATAAGCTGTTTTTAAAATATATATGAAAATACATGGGAACTGGAATAGTCAAATCAGTCTTGCAAAAGATTAAGAAATTTTTAGGACTCGCAGTATCTAAAATCAAAAGGGTTTCTGTGATATTTCAGTAATCAAGACAGTGTCATTTCAGCATAAGATTAGGAAAAGAGATCAAGAGAACAGAGTTCAGTATCCAGATATATAGAGTGAGTTGACTTTTGGCAGAGATGTCGATGAAATTCAATGCAGAAAGGAGATTTTTCAGCACATTATGCTGAAACAATTGGATAAATCTATTAAAATTGTTTTAAAAATTAATCTTGATCTCTACTACATACATATATAAAAATTTATTTGGGGAGTGTCATAGACCTAGTTGTAAAAGCTAGAATATATTAATTCCAGGAAAATTAGATATCTATTTTACTTTCTAGGAAAAATAAGAAAATGTTTTCACAACTTTGGAGTGGTCAAAAAGCAGTAAATATGAAAGAAAAGTAGATAAGATTGGGCTTCTTCAAATTAAAAAAAAATTTTTTTGTCAAAAGACACTGAAGCAAATAAAAAAATCCTGACAGAAAGTATTCATAATACATATATTTGACAAAGGCCTTGTATTCAAAACATATAAAACATCTCTCACAACATAAAAATAAGAGGACAGCACTTCAATTTAAAAATAGGCAGAAGTGGGAGTTCCCGTCGTGGCCCAATGGTTAACGAATCCGACTAGGAACCATGAGGTTGCGGGTTCGGTCCCTGCCCTTGCTCAGTGGGTTAACGATCCGGCGTTGCCGTGAGCTGTGGTGTAGGTTGCAGACACGGCTCGGATCCCGCATTGCTGTGGCTCTGGCGTAGGCCGGTGGCTACAGCTCCAATTCCACCCCTAGCCTGGGAACCTCCATATGCCACGGGAGCAGCCCAAGAAATAGCAACAACAACAACAATAACAACAACGACAAAAAAAAAAGACAAAAAAAAATAAAATAAAAATAGGCAGAAGTTTGAGCAGACACTTCATAAAATGTGATATTTGAAAAACTAATAACCACTTGGAAGGGTTCTCAACAGTCCTCAGGGAAATGAGTATTAGAACCACAATGAGATGCCACTGCACACTCACTAGAACAGCTTTAATTAAAAATAATAAAAACAAAAACTTTGACCAAATCAAATGTTGGTAAGGATATAGACTCCTGGAATCCTTGTACTAAGCAATTTTTTATAGGTAGGTATTAAATATCTATTTAGGAGTTCCTGTCATGGCGCAATGGTTAACAAATCCAACAAGGAACCATGAGGTTGCAGGTTCGATCCCTGGCCTCACTCAGTGGGTTAAGGGTCTGGCGTTGCTGTGAGCCGTGGTGTAGGTTGCAGATGCGGCTTGGATCTGGCATTGCTGTGGCTCTGGTGTAGGCCAGTGGCTACAGCTCTGATTAGACCCCTAGCCTGGGAACCTCCATATGCCATGGGAGGCCCTAGAAAAGGCAAAAAGACAAAAAAAAAACTATTTAAATAGGTAGATAGTTATTTATTAAATAGATATTTGTAAAAGATTTATTAAAAAAATCAGAGAATAGTACATTGGTTGCTTCTGTTAAGTTGGAAAACATGATAAAAATGGCCATGCAGGAAATGTCCAGGTCGCAGGGAATATTCTGTACATTGACTGGGGATGTTGGTTCCCCAGGTGCATATATTTGTTAAAGCTTATTGAACTGTGTAATTATGATCTGTGCATTTCACTGTATGTAAATTTTATGTCACTTAGGATATAATCATAGGGGCTATTGACCATATCAAAATTTTGAGAGTATGAATATGTAGGAAAACATCTTTTTGGGTTTTTTTGTCTTTTTTAGGGCCAAACCCATGGTATATGGAGGTTCCCAGGCTAGGGTTCTAATAGGAGTTGTAACCGCCAGCCTACACCAGAGCCGCAGCAACGTGGGATCCAAGCTGAGTGTGCAACCTACACTACAACTCACAGCAACATCAGATCCTTAACCTGCTGAGCGAGGCCAGAGATCCAACCCACAACCTCATGGTTACTAGTGGGGTTCATTAACCACTGAGCCAGGATAGGAACTACTAGGAAAACATCTTAATGTTACTGATATCATCAGCCCTAGAGGGATAATGTCATAAAATAGCTGTCTTCTCCAGTTATACTTTTCTAGTCACAAGACCATTTATTTTCCTGCTTCTATTCAGCTCAGTCAAATTATTAATGATTCCCAATTACCTACAAATTTTTCTTTTTACCACCTCTAGATTTTTGTGATAAATAGCTTGGAAGAGATAAGACTATTATTACATGATTATATTTGACCTTGTAATTGCTTAATGTATGCACATGCTAATAACATGACTATCCTACTTCCCCTGTCCATCCCACTCTGTCCCCACTTCCCCCTGACAAATACAAGTCTACTCTCCATGTCTGTGATCTGTTTCTGTTTTGAAGATAGGATCATCTATGTCTTATTTTAGACTCCACACATAAGTGATATCATATGGCATTTGTCTCTCTTTTTCTGGCTTACTTCACTTAGTATGAGAATCTCTGGTTCCACTCATGTTGCTGCAAATGGCATTATTTTGTCCTTTTTATGGCTGAGTAATACTCCATTGTATGGCTGAGTAGTATTCCACTGTGTTTATGTACCACATCTTCTTAATCCATTCATCTGTCTATGGACATTTAGGTTGTTTCCATGTCTTGGTTATTGTGGCTAGTGCTGTGATGAATATAGGAGTGCATTATCCTTCTGAATGAATGTTTTATCCAGTTAGATGCCCAGGAGTGGGATTGCTGGATCATATGGTAGTTCTATATGTAGTTTTCTGAGGAATCTCCATAGTTTTCCATAGTGGTGATACCAACTTACATTCCTACCAACAGTGAAGGAGGGCACCCTTTTCTCTACACCCTCTCCAGCATTTGTTATTTGAAGTCTTATTCATGATAGCCATTCTGACTGGTGTGAGGTGGTACCTCATTTTAGTTTTGATTTGCATTTCCCTAATAATTAGTGATGTTGAGAATTTTTTCATGTGCCTGTTGGCCATCCATATGTATTCTTTGCAGAAATGTCTATTTAGGTCCATGCCCATTTTTCAATTGTGTTTTATTGTTGTTCAGTTGTATGAGTTGTTTATATATTTTGGAGATTAGGCCCTTGTCTGTAGCGTCATTTGCAAAGATTTTCTCCCATTCCGTGGGTTGTCTTTTTTTTTTTTTTTTAATGGTTTCCTTTGCTGTGCAAAAGCTTTTGAGTTTAATTAATTCCCATTGATTTATTTTTGTTTTTATTGACCTTATTCTAAGAGGTGGATCAAATAAGATTTGCAGTGATTTATGTCAGAAAGCTTTATGACCATGTTTTCCTCTAGGAGTTTTATAGCATCCGGCCTTATATTTAGGTCTTTAATCCATTTTGAGTTTTTTTTGTGTGTATGGTGTTAGAGAGTGTTCTAATTTCCTTCTGAGATGAGTAAACAGGGATAACCAGCTTATTGGGGAACATTTAAGACTCAGAGTCCAAATCTATTAAATGGCAGTCAAGAGTACATGCTTTTCAATTTTAAATGATTGAGCTTTATGAATTAGAATTGCAAATTTGAATCATATGGTTTTGTACCAGCATATACCTTTGCACTGAGGGCACTTTTTTTTTTTTTTTGGCTTTTTGGCTTTTTGGCTTTTTGCTATTTCTTTGGGCCGCTCCCGCGGCATATGGAGGTTCCCAGGCTAGGGGTCTAATCGGAGCTGTAGCCGCCAGCCTACGCCAGAGCCATAGCAACGCGGGATCCGAGCCGCGTCTGCAACCTACACTACAGCTCACGGCAACGCCGGATCGTTAACCCACTGAGCAAGGGCAGGGACCGAACCCGCAACCTCCTGGTTCCTAGTCGGATTCGTTAACCACTGCGCCACGATGGAAACTCCCTGAGGGCACTTTAAAACAATAAAGTGCAGCAAGGGCTAATTCTCAGACCTAAGAGCAAAAGGATGAATATTGATTGGCTCTTATGTTCCCTCATCTTTATTACGGAAAAAATTATTACCTGCCCTCTACCACATGACTATCTGCTCCAGTCATAAACATGGTCTCAAGGCCATTTAGCTAACTTTTCCCAATGATCTTACTCCACTGGAATGTTGCTAATCTTAGAGTTATTTTGTTTAACTTTTTCTTTGGAGTTCTGGGGCACTTTTTATTTACAGTCTACTTCTTCTCGGATATAACGTTGGCTCTCTTTATACCAACAAAAACATATTAGTTTGCTAGGGCTGCCATATCAAAGCACCACAGACTGGATGGCTCATTCAACATACTTTTATTTTCTGAAAATTCTAAGGACTAGAAGTCTGAGATCAAGGTGGAAACAAGGTTGATTTCTTCTGAAGCCTTTCTCCTTGGCTTGTAGATGACTGTGTCCTCCTTGTGTCTTCACTAGCTCTTTCCTCCGTGTGTATGTGTCCTAACCTCTTCTTATACAGACACCAGTAAGATAAGTCAGATTAGGGCCCATGCCTATGACCTCATTTTAACTTAATTACCTCCTTAAGGACTCTAACTCTAAATACAATCATGTTCAGAAGTGTTGAGGACTTCAACATAAGGATTTTAGGGGCACACAATTTAGCCCATAACAACCACTACTTTATACTGTTCATACAGCTCACTGTGAACAGTGTTGACAGTCTTAGTGTAAGTACAGAAAACTGGCCAAGTCCAGTCTCAGGTTGGATATTTTTCCTGTTCTTTGCACCCTGGTTTGGGGTGGTAAGAGGCAAGGCTGGGAGATGATGACATGGTTGGAGTCAGTAAATCAGGATCAGCCCATGCTTTTGCTGTATAATACAACTTCCTCTTCTCTTTGATCTTGTGCTGCTTTTGATAGTTTTTCAAGAGCTACCTGTGGTTTGGTAGATAAATCACATTTATTTTGGCCTTAAAATATTTACTTAATTGTTAGATCTCTTACTCATTCCATCTTCCTGTGTTTTGCCCACATTTATAGCTCCCTGAATGAATGGAGATGCACAGATGTGACTTGAGTAATTTTGTTGACCAGAGCAAATCTAAAGTGAGGTTTTTTGTTGTTGTTGTTGTTGTTGTTGTTGTTGCTATTTCTTGGGCCGCTCCCTCGGCATATGGAGGTTCCCAGGCTGGGGTTGAATCGGAGCTGTAGCCACCGGCCTACGCCAGAGCCACAGCAACACGGGATCCGAGCCGCGTCTGCAACCTACACTACAGCTCATGGCAACGCCGGATCGTTAACCCACTGAGCAAGGGCAGGGACCGAACCCGAAACCTCATGGTTCCTAGTTGGATTTGTTAACCACTGCGCCACGACGGGAACTCCTAAAGTGAGTTTTTGATACAGGCTTCAGAAGTTACGGTAAGTCTGCTTATCATCAAGGAAGAAAAAGCCCAAGACATACACTTTCTTTGTTTAATTTTGCCTTCTCTTTTTGTAATCATCAAAGGAGAAATGCAAAGCATTCCTTTCTAAAGGGAATTCCATCTTGTCTGAAGTTTTTTTTTTTGTTTGTTTATTTAGTTAGCCATCAAACTCTGTCATACTATCCCTGAAGATAATGTTCATTCTTAATAGAAATGCAAATGGAATTTTTTTTTGTAACCGAGGAGATAGTTCTGAAAGCGAAATTCTAGATCATGTATGAGCTATAACACACTGCCCATAAGTGCTGCAGAACATCTTGAAGGGGAGAGATTGACAACAGTTGTAAATACAAGGCAAGATTTTGTAGAGAATATTTGATTTAACTATACCTCAGAGTATTTGTGCAAGGATTTGGGTAAACTGAGAAATGAGCGGGGGAAAGACCCAAAACGTCTGATTGCAAGAAAGAATGAGATGTGCATATATTATTTTTCTAAATAAATAAAAAGTTAATTTTCCTTTTTAAAGTTAGTATCTGAACTTTGGGTTTTCTCACTTTATATTTTGGGTATAGTACCCTTTTCAGAGTATGGTCAATGTACCCAACTTCCTAGTTACGATCCTATCTCTAGCATTGTAAAATAGAACTGATAGTAATACAGACCCAATGCAGTTGTTGTTAGAGTTAAAAGAGTTAATGCATGTTATGTGCTTAAACTATTGCCTGGAAATATAATAATTATTATTCATTAATAACTCAGAAAAATTAGTTTTTTCTCAGTCTTCCATTTGAATTGAGTCTATTCACTTTTGTGTAATCTAATCCAATATGACAAAAGAGTATATGACTTGGTTTCTTTCCTTTCCTTTGCTCTTTTGTTTGTTTAACTATGGCAAGGTTACCTCATTTAGTATTTTGTCCACTTTGTCCTCTAAGCTAGTATCTTCTAGAGCAGCCTTGTGCCAATTATAACATATACTTTTATTGCAACTAGTGGAGAGAGATTTATTCTCAGAATCAGGCTGGCAAATTTAGACCCATTTTAACTTTGCTAGATATGATTTCTAAATTTCTGAGGATTGCTTTTTGTGTGTATGTGTAAGTGTGTGTGTGTGAGAGAGAGAGAAAGAGAGAGTGTACATACCCCTGTGCATGCTTATTTCATATCTGAATGGGGCTAAACCAATATCTGTTTGCCACTAATAATTTCCAACCTAAGAGTATACAAAAGATAATTGAACGTAATTGTCTCTTCTCAACCTTTGAAATCATATGCTTAATGCTTTTTAATAATAATTTGAGATGATTAATTGGTCTTACATGTAGATACATGTAGCCTCAAAACTTAATTTGTAACAACAAATATAATTTGTAATGCTTTTCTAATGTCACTATTAGCATAGTAACATACTGTTTTGCAAGTGCATTTAATTTTAGAATGAAAGTGTGTTCAAGACCTCTCTACAGAAAATTGGAGTTCCCTTCGTGGTCCAGTGGTTAGCAAACTGGACTAGCATCCAGGAGGACGCGGGCTTGATCCCTGGCCTCACGCAGTGGGTTGAGTACCCGGCGTTGCTGTGAGCTGTGGTGTAGGTCGAGGATGCAGCTCGGATCCCATGTTTCTGTGGCTCTGGCATAGGCCAGTGGCTGCAGTTCCAATTCGACCCCTAGCCTGGGAACCTCTATATGCCATGGGAACAGACCTTTTTAGACAAAAGACAAAAAAAAAAAAAAAAACTTTGTACAGAAAATTACAATACATTGCTAAGATTAATTCAAGAAAACCTGAATAAATGAACTCTGTTATCATGAATTAGATGATTAATATTAAAATGTTAGTTTTCCCCCAAATAACACTACAAATGTATTGCAATCACAATAAAAAAAAAAATGCCAGGAGCTTTTTTTCTTGGTGGAAATTAATAGGCTGATTCTAAATACTATATGGAAATCCAGAGGACCTAGAATCAAAAAATACCTGGAAAAATAAAAACAAAATTAAGGATTTATATCAACAGGTGTCATCTTACTATAAATTCCCAGCTATTAAGATATGTAGTAATAAACATAACACCAAAGGGAATAAAAAACCTAAAAAAATTTACACATACGTGATGACCTGATTTATAACAAAGACTACTCTGCATGAGAGTTTTTTTCAGAAATTGAGCTGGATCAATTGAGTAGCATATAGAGAAATTTAACCTGATTTTTATTTCATATCACACATGAAATTTGGTGATTGCCTTTGTCAGCTCAGGCTGCCATAATGCAGAATTACAAAATGAGTGGTTTAAACAACAGAAGTTTATTTTCTCACAATTCTGGGGGTTCAGAAGTCCAGAATTGGGAGTTCCCCTCGTGGTGCAGCAGAAACGAATGTGACCAGGAACCATGAGGTTGTAGGTTCGATCCCTGGCCTCACTAAGTGGGTTAAGGATCCAGTGTTGCTGTGAGCTGTAGTGTAGGTCGCAGACGCGGCTCAAATCCTGTGTTGCTGTGGCTGTTGCTGGCAGCTGTAGCTCCAATTGGACCCCTAGCCTGGGAACCTCCATATGCTGTAGGTGCAGCCCTAAAAAGCAAAAAAAAAGAAGTCCAGAATCAAGTTTCCAGCATGTGACCATAGCTGCACTTTTTTGCTATGAAGTTAATTCCTTGCTCAGAAACAAACCTGTGTAAAATACTGTCATCATGGATGAAGCATTCCCTAAGTCCACAGATGGTAGTTTAAGCAGAAGCATTTCATGCAGAGAAGGCAAAACCATATCCAGATGGAAGTGGGCTGATAAAATAACCCTGCCACCAGGTAGCTGGCTGATTACGTAGGGGAATGGTGCCATTTCAGGAATGTACCAGGTGTCATATCAGTGTTGATTTCTGCTGCTGGCCAGTTGGGCACTCAGAGGTAGCTATAGCAAGTCACCTTGGTGAATGGAAGTCCATGTTGCTGAGCCTTTGCAAAATTTCCATCCCTGCCACCATGGCCACTTTGTTTGTCAGCCCATTGGGAGATGATAATGGGAACTGGGGAGAGAGGCTGACTGGTATCCACAGAATAGGTCATGCTATCTACTTGGTTATTAATATCCTCCTCTGTTGAGGTCACCCTTTGGTGAGCATTCACATGAGACACAAATATCCTCACATTTTTGCCCATTCAGGGAGGTTTATATACATATCTCTTCCCCCAAATGCTGTGTCAACAATTTTCCAATCATGCTCCTTCCAAGCCACTGAATATCCAGGCATGAATTAGTATATAAACATCTACACCTGGTTGTTATCAAAGAAACCTACTTTAAAGACACAGATTGATTAAAGGTAAAGCTATGAATAAAACACATAGTATGATACCTTTAATAAAAAGAAAACTAGGGTAGCTATAACAGTCTTCAATATGTATATACCTAACAATAGAGCATCAAAATATGTGATGCCACAATTGATAAAAATGTGTCAAGAAATAGATGAATATATAAGTATAGAGACTTCAGTACCCCTTTCTTAATAATTTCAGGTCCAATAGGCAGAAAATCAGGAAAACATTGTTATAACTGATTGGCACCATCAATCAGCTGGGTCTAATTGACATTTATATAATACTTCATAGGACAACAGTAGAAAATACATTTTTCTCAAATCACACAGAACATTCACAGAGATAGATCATATTCTGGGTCATAAAATATACTTTCACAAATTGAAAAGGGTAAATACAGATTATATAAAAAGAACATTGTTTGGGGTGTTCCTCTTGTGCCTCAGAGGGTTAATAATCCAACATAGTGTCTGTAAGGATGTGGGTTCAATCCCTGGCCTTGCTCAGAGGGTTAATAATCCAACATCATGTCTGTAGGGATGTGGGTTCAATCCCCGGCCTTGCTCAGTGGGTTAAGGATCCAGCGTTGCTGCCAGCTACAGTGTAGGTTGCAAGTGCAACTAGAATCTGGTATTGCTGTGGCATAGGACTGCAGCTGCAACTCTGATTCAGCCCCTAGCCTGGGAACTTCCATATGACACAGATGGGGCCATTATGAATATAATGAAAAAAAAAAAGCATTGTTTGAAACTTAAAAAAATCTGGGAATAGGATCTGCCCTCAAAAATCTTAAAACTTTTACAGAAGAGGAAGGTGTATTCATTATTCATTCATATGAAAAATATTTGTTTAATGATGGTTATGTGTTAGGCTTTCCTCTAGGGTCTACTACTATAATGGTGAACAAAAAAGAAATGATTTTTCTTTCATGTAATTTACATACTAGTGGGAAATAAGAGCAGGTAAATAAACACTAGTGTGATAAATTATATGACAAGGTGAATAGTGACTCAAAAGAGCAGCGTTAACTTCCTGAAGGCAGTGATGATTTAATATAATATCAAAAGAATAGTTATGAGGTTATCCAGGTAAAAGTGACAAGAGATGACCAACAATAATCTGAGCAAAGGCATGCACAAAATTTAGGGGGCACATGCCAAGACCAGCTCAGCAGGATGGGGCTGAAGAACAGGTGCTGTGAAACTTAAGGAAAAAAGTTAACATAAAACAAGACACAGAGGCATTTATCTTAAGTAAAGGTGGGAAACGGGGGAATCAAGGTCTCAGGGACCAAGAGCACCAGATCAAGAAACCACTCTGCTTTTATTGTGCTCTTTAGGATGATGTCAAGTGAGGAGGGGCTATGGGTGGAGGATATAGGGTTTGTTTACTGTTTTATAAGTTCTTTTAATATTTTAAAAGTCACTTAGCTGGTAAAAGGTTAAGCTTTTATTCTGACCTTAGGCACATAACAATCATTAGCATTTGAGTTAGCTATGCACAGCATTCCAGAGAATCCTCACTGTGCTTCCGCAAATGGCATGCCTATTTGTGGCATTCCGGTGAGGTTAGCACCTTGGTTCTCTTTGCTAATGCATATTCTGCTAATGACTGCTCCTAAACCACTTGGCCAGGAGGTTCCTCTTTCTCTTATCCCTTAGAGGACATATCGTGCTTGTGCAAACGGCTGCACAGGTCTGGTGTGCCTAGACCAACGCACTATGTCCTCACTCAGCTGATCCTATGAATAGCTTATGCCTTTAGGTCTTTGTTCTTAAGCTTAAGTCATTTACAAGCACTGTGACTTTTTCCAAGCAGGAAGATGGGATAAAGTAAAGCAGGAAGATGGGATAAAGTAAAGCAGGAAGGTGGTATAAAGTAAAGCAGGAAGATGGGATAAAGTAAACCAGGAAGATGGGATAAAGTAAAGCAGGAAGATGGGATAAAGTAAAGCAGGAAGATGGGATAAAGTAAAGCAGGAAGATGGGATTTTTCAGCAAAGAGGCTAAGAAAATTTTGTAGAGACATGTCTTGCAACAGGCACGGCATGCTCATGGAACTGGAAATTTCTTTGTATAGTTGGAGCATATAATTAAAAGTTGATCAGAAATTTAAATGGAAGTGAGCTAAGGTTGAATCATAAAAAGTTTCGTAAACTCTGGTAAGATTAAACTTTTTCCTAAGAGATTTGAGCAGGAAAGAAACATGATCATATTTCTCTTCTAGGAAAGACATACTGGCTGGAGTACGAAGGGTAGACTAGAGAAATTTAAGTCCACAGGCAGGGAGGACATCGGTGTTTGTACTTTGGCAAATACCTTGTCTAAAGAGTAATGGTGATGGTCTTACCAAGGGAAATGTGAAAGATAGAAAGAAGGGAGCATATTACAAATAGGAGTCTCTGAATATATTGCTTCTGAGTCAGTGAAGGTAATTTCTTGGTTCTAGCATGAGCAAGTGACTGAATTTATAAGGTACAGGAGGAGGAGGAACTTTGCGTAAGATGACAAAGATCTTGGTTTTTTTTTTCCTCATTTTGTTTTTATTGAAGTATACTAAATATACAATATAAGTTAAAGGTATTCAATATAGTGATTCACAATTTTAAAGGTTATACTCCATTTGTAGTTATTATAAAATATTGGCTGTATTTCATGTGTTGAACAATATATCCTTAGAGCTTGTTTTATACATGATAGTTTGTACCTCTTAATCCACTACCCCAATATTGCCCCTTCTCTCTTCCCTCTCCCCACTAGTAATCACTGTTTTATTCTATCTGCGAGTATTTCTTTTTTTGTTATAATCACTAATTTGTGTTTTTTATATTCCACATATAAGTGATATCATACAGTATTGTCTTTCTCTCCCTGACTTATTTCATCAAGCATAATGCCCTTAGGTCCATCCATGTTGTTGCAAATGGCAAAGTTTCATTCTTTTTTATGGCCGAGGAGTAGTCCATTGTGTGTGTATGTGTGTGTGTGTGTACACACAATATCTGTTTTATCCATTCATCTGTTGATGGACTCTTAGATAGCTTCCATATTTTGGCAATTGTAAGTAATACTGCTCTGAACATAAGAGTACATTTATCTTTTCGAATTAGTGTTTTCATTTTCTTTGGATAGATACCCAAGAGTGGAATTGCTGGGTCATAAGATTGTTTTATTTTTAGTTTTTGTTTTTTGTTTTTTGTTTTTTTGAGAAACTGCCGTATTGTTTTCTGCAGGGGCTGCATTAATTGACATTCCCACCAATGGTGTACAAGCATTCCCTTTTCTCTGCATCCTGGCCAACATTTGTTATTTGTGTTCTTTTTGATGACAGCCATTCTGACGTATTTGAGATGATACCTCACTGTGCTTTTGATTTGCATTTTCCTGATGATCAGTGATATTGAACATCTTTTCATGTGCCTTTTGGCCAACTGCATGTCCTCTTTGGAAAAATGTCTATTCAGGTCTTATACCCATTTTTAAATTAGGTTTTTGGGGTTTTTTGATGTTGAGTTGTATGAGTTTTTTGTATATTTTGGATATTAACCTTTTATTACTCATATACTCAAATATTTTCTCCTATTTCATAGGTTGTCTTTTTGTTTTTTTGATGGTTTCCTTGGCTGTGCAAAAGCTTTTAAGTTTAATTAGGTCCCATTTGTTTATTTTTGCTTTTATTTCCTTTGTTTTAGGAGACAGAACCAAAAAATATCGCTATTATTTATGTCAAATAATATTATGCCTATGTCCTTGTCTAGGAGTTTTATGGTTTCTGATCTTACATTTAGGTCTTTAATCCACTTCAAGTTTATTTTTGTATATGGTCACAGAATGTTCTAATTTCATTCTTTTACATGTAGCTGTTTGGTTTTCCTAGGACCACTTATTGAACAGACTGTTATTTCTTCACTGCATATTTTTGCCTTATTTGTCATAGATTAATTGACCATAAGTGCGTAGGTTTATTTCTGGGCTTTCTATCCAGTCCCATTTATCTATGTGTATGTTTTTGTTCTAGTACCATATTATTTTGATGACTGTAGTTTTGTATAGTCTGAACGAACCATTATTTGTTCAGCTCTGTTCTTTCTCAAGATTGTTTTGGCAATTTTGGATCTTTTATGTCTCCATACAAATTTTAAGGTTATTTGTTCTAGTTTTGTGAAAAATGCCTTTGGTATTTTGATTGGGCTTGTACTGAATGTGTAGATTGCCTTGGGTAGTATGGCTACTTTAACAATTTCCAATCCAGAACACAGTGTATCTTTCCATCTGTCTGTGTCATCTTCAGTTTCTTTTATCAGTGTCTTAGTTTTCCGGGTATAGGTCCTATACCTCCTTAGGTAGGTTTATTCCTAGGAATTTTATTCTTTTGGATGGAGTTCTAAGTGGAATTGTTTCCTTAATTTCTCTTCCTAGAAGTTTGTTGGTAGTGTATAGAAATACAACGGATTGCTGTATATTAATTTTGTATCCTGTGACTTCACTGAATTCATTGATGCCCTCTTGTAGTTTTCTGATAGCATCTTTAGAATTTTCTATGTATAATATGTCCTCTTCAAGAAGTGATAGTTTTACTTCTTTTCCAATTTGGATTTATTTTATTTATTTCTGTTGTTTGATTGCAGTGGCAAGGACTTCCATTAATACCTGGAATAGAAGTGGCAAGAGTGGGCATCCTCATCTTGTTTCTGATCTCAGAGGAAATGCCTCAGCTTTTCAGCCTTGAGTATGATGTTAGCTATAGGTTTTTCATACATGGCCTTTATTTTGTTGAGGTATGTTCCCTCTATGCACACTCTCTGGAGCTTTAGTAATAAATGGATGCTGAATTCTGTCAAAAGCTTTTTCTGCATCTATTGAGATCATCATATGGTTTTATTCTTCAGTTGGTTAATATGGTATATGACATTGGTTGATCTGCAGGTATTGAAAAATCCTTGCATTCCTAAGTAAATCCCATTTGAGCATAGTTTATGATACTTTTAATGCGTTGTTGGATTTGACTTGCTAATGTTTTGTTGAGGACTTTTGTATCTATATTCATCAATAATACTGACCTATAATTTTTTTTTTTTTTTTTTTTAGGGCCATATGGAAAGTTCCCAGGCTAGGGGTCAAATCAGAGCTTCAGCTGCCAGCCTATGCCACAGCCACAGCAACACCAGATCTGAGCCACGTCTGTGACCTACACCACAGCTCATGGCAACACCAGATCCTTAGCCCACTTTGCATGACCAGGGATCGAACCCACATTCTCATAAATACTAGTTGGGTTTGTTACCACTGACCACAATGGGAATTCCATTAATTTTCTCTTTTGAGATATCTTTATTTGGTTTTGATATCAGAGTGATGTGGATCTCATAAAATTAGTTTGAAAGGATTCCTTCCTCAGAAAATTCTTGAAATAGCTTGAGAATTGTAGATGTTAACTCCACTCTAAATGTTTGGTTGAATTCACTTGTGAAACCTTCTGATCCTGGACTTTTGTTTGTTGTGAGTTTTTAAATTAATGATTGAATTTCATTACTGCTAATTTGTCCGTTCATATTTTCTTTTTTTGTTATCATTATTTTTTAATAGTTATTTCCCCAATACAATTTTTTTCTACTGTACAGCCTGGTGACCCAGTTAGACATAAATGAATACATTCTATTTTTTCACATTATCATGTTTGTATTTTCTATTTCTTCCTGGTTCAGTCTTTGGAGACTGAACATTTCTAAGAATTTTGCATTTCCTCTAGGTTATCCATTTTATTGGTATACAGTTGTATACCAATACAACATAAGTAGTCTCTTATGGTCTTTTGTATTTCTGTGGTGTCATTGTAACTTCTTCTTATTCATTTATGATTTTATTGTTTTGGGCCATCTCCCTTTTTTTAATTGACGAGACTGCCTAAAGATTTATCAATTTTATTTATGTTTTTTAAAAAAAAAGCTTTTAGTGAGAGTTCCCTTTGTGGCTCAGCAGTTAACGAACCCAACTAAGATCCATGAGAATGGGGGTTCGATCTGCTCACTTGGTGGGTTAAACATCTGAGGTTGCCATGAGCTGTGGTGTAGGTTGCAGATGCGGCTGGGATCCTGTGTTGCTATGGCTGTGGTGCAGGCCAGCAGTTGTATCTCTGATTTGACCCCAGCCTGGGAACTTTCATGTGCCACAAGTATGGCCCTAAAAAGCAAAAAAACAAACAAAAACAAAACAAAACCAAAAAAAGCTTTTAGTTTCGTTGATCTTTTTGATTGTTCTTTGTCTCCGTTTCACTTATTTCTGCTCTGGTCTTCATTATTTATTTCCTTCTACACCAGGTCTTGGGGTTTGTGCTAGGCTACTGGTAGGCAGAGCCATGTCCTAGAGTCTAATTGTAGGGTACAGAGATCACAGAGCTGGTATCAGGTTGCCGATGGTGAGGAAGGATTATTCCTGACCTAGTTAGGTATTGTGTCTAGGGTGTCCTGAAGCTTATGTTGGCCTGATAGTGTGTAGGGCCAGAGTCCAGCTGGTCTCAAGGAAGGTCTGGCCTACTATAGGCAGGCCAGATCCACAGGCTATGGGATTCTGGTTTGCTCCCCTCTAATGTCTGCCTGCTGATGGGTGAGGCTGGCCTAGGGGCTACAGTAGGCTTCCAGAAGTGCAGGGCCAGGGCCCAGGGAATTCTGGGGCTGGTACCTGCCCAGTGGAGGATAGAGCTGTGTCCTGGGGCCTCTGATGGGCAGGGTCTAGAGGTGTCTAATGTCTAGAGGCAGGTTGTAGGCTCAGGAGTTCTATAGGCAGCCCTTCTGGTGATAGTGGGGCTGTTTCCTGCCAGTTAGTTGTTTGGCCTGAGGCATCTCAGCACTGGTGCCTACAGGCTATTGGGCAGGGCCAGGCCTTGGTTCTAATGAGCAATGGGGAAGATTTCACAATGGCATCTGATAGCACCAGTGTCCATGTGGCAGAAGGATCACCCAAGAATGCCGCTGTCGGTATCTATGTCCCCTAGGTGAGCTTCACTTGCCTCTTGCCTCTCCAGGAGACTTCCGAGATAAACATGTATGTCTGACCTGCTTTTGCCCTGGACTCTGGAGCATGTGAGATTTTTGTGTGTGTCCTTTAAGAGTGAAGTCCCTCTTGCCCCCAGTCCTATGGGACTCCCAAAATTGAAGCCTGCTGACCTTCAAAGCCAAATACTCTGGGGATATGCCTTCCCAGTACAGGGCCCCCAGGCTGGGAAGCCTGACTTGGGGCTCAGAACTTTCCTTTGGGAGAACCTCTACAATATAATTATTTTCTAGTTTGTGGGTCATCCATCCAGAGATATGGGACTTAACTGTATCATGTTCCACCTCTCTTGGCTGTATTTATTTGGTTCCTTCTTTATGTCTTTAGTTGTAGAAGATCTTTTCTGGTGGGCTCCAGTTTTTTTTAGGGCCACATTCACAGCATATGGAGGTTCCCAGGCTAGGGGTCAAATTGGAGCTGTAGTCACTAGCCTACACCACAGCCAGAGCAACACTGGATCCAAGTTGCTTAATCGAACTTCACACCACAGTTCACAGCAACGCTGGATTCTTAACCCACTAAGCAAGGCCAGGTGTTGAACCTGCATCCTCATGGGTCCTAGTCAGGTTTGTTAATCACTGCCCACGAAGGGAACTCCCCCTCCAGTCTTTTAATCAATGTTTTTCTGCAAATATAGTTAATTGTGATTTTGGTCTGCTTGTGAGAGAAGGTAAACTCAAGGTCTTTCTATTCTGCCATCTTGATCTTGGTTTATTTATTTTTTTAATGTTGATTTTCCTGTGCTTGTAGGAAATCCAGAGGTATTAAATGGGCCATTGATTTAAACTACTTACTCCTGAATTAAACTCAGGAAAGATAAATGGCAGGGGATAAAGCAATTTAAATTCATCAGTCTATATGGTGGAATTTTAAGTTAGAGAAATGGGTGAGACTATTTGTTTATTTGTTTTTTGGCCATGCCTGTGGCATGCAGAAGTCCCCAGGCCAGGGATCAAACCTGCACCACAGCAGTAACCAGAGCCACATCAGTGACATTACCAGATCCTTAACCCACAGAGCCACCAGGGAATTCCTAGATATTATTAAATACAAGGGTGTAGAGGAGGAAGAAAAGAGGCCCTAGAATAGAATACTTAAGAACACAAACATTTCACAAATAGAGAAGAAGACTTCACAAAAGCATTGAATAAAAAAAAGCCAAAATGGTAGGCAGAAAACAAAAGTGTACAGTATTGGAGTTCCCGTTGTGGCGCAATGGGTGGAACTCCGTCATGGCGCATGGAACCCGACTAGGAACCATGAGGTTGCGGGTTTGATCCCTGCCCTTGCTCAGTGGGTTAACGATCCGGCGTTGCCGTGAGCTGTGGTGTAGCTCGCAGACTCGGCTCGGATCCCTCGTTGCTGTGGCTCTGGCGTAGGCCTGGCAGCTCCGATTCGACCCCTAGCCTGGGAACCTCCATATGCCGCGGGAGTGGCCCAAGAAATGGCAAAAAGACAGAAAAAAAAACAAAAAAACAAAAAACAAGGCAGTGCAGATGAAACGACAGAAGTGAGAAATACTGGTAGAATTAGTAAAAACTAAAAAAAAAAAAAAAGTGTGCAGTATCAAGAAGACAGTAGTATCTTCAGAGACAAGAGAAGAAAGTCTTCCAAGAGGGAATATGAAGTTAACAGGATCAAATGTGACAAAGGATAATATTTAAAAATCACTTGAATTTAATATCAAGCTGCTTTTTCTGAGCATAGCCAAAGCAGATTTGGGTGGAATTGTGGGGGTTGAAACCAGGTGTTTCTGGATTTTGTAGTAAACTATAGGAAGAAAAAGGAAGTACACATGAGAACTGCAGGAAGTTTGTTTCTGAAGGGGTAAATGGATGAAGAGAGGTAGGCTAGTAGCTGGAATCTAGGGACATTTTCTATCTTACACTTTTAAGATGGGTGACAGAGAGTACATTTAAATCCTGGTTGGGAGGTGCCTATAGAGGGGAACGTTGGATTTTAGGAGTGAGAAATGATCCCAAAGTAGATGGAGAGAATAACATCCAATAAACAGGTAAAAGCACTAGTTTATGCAAAATTAAATGTCTCTTCCACTTTAACTATTTTAAATGACCATGAAAATATTTTTCAGGTTAGATAACAATGGATTGTTACATTAGGATAGGTCATTGGCCCAGGACCTGTGGAAGTGATAAACTCAAAAGATTGCAAATAATAAAGACTTTTGAATAATTACTGTGAAGAATAGGAACAAAAAATGAATAGGTAAAAATTGAAAGATTGTTTTTTATGGTAAGGATGTGGACATAGTCTGAGTATATTGCATGGATTTATAGTTTTACCTAACTATGGTATAATGGACTAAATATGTGTTTTTCCCCAAAATCCACCTGTTGAAGTCCTAGCCTGACTGTATTGGAGCTAAGGCCTTAAAAGAGGTGATTAAGGTTAAATCATGTCCTTACAAAGAAAAAGAGACACCAGATATTATTCTTTCTCTACTGTATGAGAACAGAACATGTAGGGGGCTGACTGCCAGCCAGGAAGAGATGTTTCATCAGAAACCAGTCCTGCCAGACCTTGATCTGGGATTTTTAGCCTCCAGAACTGTGAGAAAATAAAGTTCTATTGTTTAAGCCATCCAGTCTATAATACACTTGACCCTTGAATGATGTGGAAGTTAGGGGTGCTGACCCCTGGCAGTCAAAACTCTGCATATAACTTTACAGTCATTTCTTTGTTTCCTTGGTTCTGCATCCATGGATTCAACCAATCAAAAATCATATAGTACTGTAGTATATATTTACTGAAAAAAAAAAAATCTAGGGAATTCCTGTTGTGGCTCATTGGTAACAAATCCATGAGAACACGGGTTCAATCCTTGGCCTCACTGAGTGGGTTAAGGATCCAGCATTGCCAAGAGCTGTGGTGTCGATCACACCAAAGTTGCTGTGGCTATGGCATAGACCAGCAGCTGGAGCTCTGATTTGACCAGTGCAGTTCAAACCCATGTTGTTCAAAGGCCAGTTGTATTTGTTATGGCAGCCAGAATAGACTAATACATCATAAAACAGTTCTATAAAATTCAGTAACTTCAATACAGAAATGAACAAAGTAAATTCTTAGCTTGATCCAGACCTGTGATATTGCCAGATTGGCACCACAGAAATGTATAATATAGGAATTTGAGATTGTTAGCCAGAAATTTAAATGCCATGAAAACGTGGGGATTCTTGACTCTCTGAAATGGCATGAAGATTGTGTTAAACAAGTCTGAACAAAACACATCTAAATTTCTTTTGCTGATTTAAAAAGTGCCTCCCCCAAAATACAGTTGTCATTAATCCCCTCACTGAGGGATTTACACAGCCAGAAAGGAAATGAACCTTTAGCACCAGGGTGAAAGATTACATAAACATTATTACAAAACATCATAGTTTCCATTTGTTCCTCTATAAGTCTATTTGTTAGCTTTCCCCTAGTAAATTGGGGAAAACCACTTCTTTTATGCTTTCCATATGTGTATGAATGAACTTTGTATTTTCTCCTATTATTCTTTCTCATTTGTTTATTTGCAAGCACCCAATTATTGGAACCTAAAATAGTGGAAACATTTTTCTCCCAACAGAAACTATGATGAAAAGGAAATGAGAGAAATGTGGATGGGGCATTATGCCTTTCTTCCTATCCAATAGAGGATCAAATTTTTTTCACACTTTGATCCAGAGGAGACTTTTGTTGCTAAAAAGAGGTTTACATACTTATTTTATTGTCACAGAATGGAACACAAATGGCCCTGAGCAGTTTGTGGAGACCCAAACACAGATAGCTTAGATGACAAAGTGAAGCTACTTGCAGATGATATTGGGGAGTTAAGTAAGGAATTTAAGGAAGTTAAGGCAACCAGAATTTTCAGGAGAAGGCTGATTTAAAGAAGCGTTGCCTGTAAGTCAACTCATGAAGATTATATTTAAAGTAGTATCTGACAATTATTTTAACAGAGATGGAGAATAATCTGCAACTAGTTTAAAAAAATTGACACAAGGAAGCATGTAATTATGCCCATAGCTAAAGTAAGATAGATGATTCCAAGGGAGATTCATAGAATCTAGTAGAAGACGGAACCCAGAAGCAGGCCAGAACCCCATGGATTTTTATGCTTTTATCAAGGTATTCCAAAAAAAATTATATTTGACAAATATTTATTTTTCCATTTCCGTAAGGTCTAAGGTAAATTATTGCTCTGAAGTACCTGAAGTGACTGTACTATTCCTGACCATTATGGTCAAGATTTGGGTGTCTCTGAAATAAAACCCAATGAGCAAGCTATTTACAGAATTTCATACTCGATTCTTTTTCTGTTGAGTGAGCTACATGCTTTCTGTGACTGTAGAACATCTCTGAACAACACAAATCACGCATTTCTTCATTTGCTGGCAGAAAACCTAAATTTCTTAAATAGAAATTCAAAATCTTCCATTTCATCATCAGAGAAAAAATAATTAATATGTAAGTCCTGCCTGAAGGAACATGTTGACACAAATATCTTCATATTAGGATGTAACTTGTCAAAACTCATCACATATAAATGTCTCATTTTACTATCACTTCCTGTTTGGCCATGAAATGAGGAAATTTCTCAGGAAAAGAACTTCAGGCAACTGAAAAAAGGTAGTAGAAGTATCATGTCATGAGAAGCTGGAAACACTAAGAAAAGCATAGCCAAATTGTATTGGCTCATCTCCATCTTTTAATGACAGGATGTGACATAAGAGATAGAAGGGAACTAGGTGCTTAAAGTGGAAAGACTAATCCTACCAGCATGAAGCAGAAAGAAGTACAGAATGGGAAAGTCCTGGTGCAGAAGACATGCTTTGCAGACTTCCTAATTTTACACAGAGCTGCACTAGCAGGGGGGCCTTAAAAACTGTTCTGAGAGGTTGTTTTCCCTATTATAAGTGTATACTCAGTTTAATGTTAAGCATTACTACTGATCAGCATTGCTTTTTAAAATGAACCAGAATTTTTTAAGCATAGCTGCATTTAATAAAGTGTTTTCTTGAAGCATCTATTACTTTGGTTGCATCATAGCATGAGTTCTCACTTTGGCATAAATGCAGGTAAAATCATTATGTACTCTGCATGCACTCGTTGTCCTTTTCTCATTAACTGAAGGCATACTGCAAAGCTCTAGCTTATGTTAATATATCTCATGTGTACATGTCTCTTGTCAATTTAAAAACATGCTTATTTAGTGAGTGCTTTCTTTTTTTTTTTTTTTTTGTCTTTTTGCCTTTTCTAGGGCCGCTCCCTCGTCATATGGAGGTTCCCAGGCTAGGGGTCTAATCAGAACTGTCGCCACCGGCCTACACCAGAGCCACAGCAACGCCAGATCTGAGCTGCGTCTGCAACCTACACCACAGCTCACAGCAACGCCGGATCCTTAACCCACTGAGCAAGGCCAGGGGTCGAAACTGCAACCTCATGGTTCTTAGTCAGATTCGTTAACCGCTGCGCCACAACGGGAACTCCAGGTGCTTTCTTGATTACTAGAAAAATTACTGACTGTAAGCAAAAGACATTTTTTTCAATTCCATATAATTACTTAACAGTTATTTACTGAGGACTTACAACACATTTAGCCCTGTGGCGTATGTTATAAGCAATCACAGAAAGTATAAAATGTTATTCCAAACTGGATGAGGTATATAACCTGAGGAGAAGATACTAAACTTGAAAAATGAATGAACAGTAATGTAAATCAGCTAATAATATGCTCACAAGTGCTTTGTAAGAAGAAACTGCCCACCCCATGTAACATCATATACTTAATACACACACATATGAATTTTTTGTTTCATTAAAAGTGGATATAGCCCCCCCCAAATGTCAAGCTATGTACATCCCTATATGTTTGATCTGGCTCATATTTATCCTTCAAAACCCAGCCATGTGACTTCTTCCTGAAGGCATTCCTGGGGTGATAGGATGGTTTAGGTATTTCCAAGTTTCCTCTACAGGTACTACATGTTATGCGTACTTTATTTTGTAGAGGCAGTAGTACACATTTTTCTCTGAAATACGGAAGGAGAAAGGAAATGTGTATTTAGACATCAACATCTGTGAAGTGTGTGATAAAATAATGGAGTTAACAACAAGCGGCTTTGGTGTTCTCTGGGTAGAAGGGAGCTAGTTCATTTATTTATGGAAAAGGGCCATAGTACTTTTTAAGCACAAGAAACTCTTCTAAAACCTTTACAAGTATTAACACATTTAATCATTTTAATAATCCTCCCTGTGATTAATGTTATTATCCCTATATTATTAAGAACTATTATTATCATCCCTGTTTTATAGATGAGAAATTTAAGACACAGAAGGCTTATGTAGTATGCTCAAGATTACTCTGGGGTTGCAAATTGCAAACCTAGGCACTGTACCTCCAGAAATCTGCACCTGAAAAGCATAGTAAGGGCTTAGAATTGCTTTTGTGGGATTATAAGAAGAAAGTGATTAAAGCCTCAGAGGATGGGCATTCCCGTCATGGTGCATCGGAAACGAATCTGACTAGAAACCATGAGGTTTCGGGTTCGATCCCTGGCCTCGCTCAGTGGGTTAAGGATCTGGCGTTGCTGTGGGCTGTAGTGTAGGTCGCAGACGTGGCTCAGATCTGGCATTGCTGTGGCTGTGGTAGCTACAGCTCCGATTAGACCCCTAGCCTGGGAACCTCCATATGCTGTGGGTGTGGCCCTAAAAAGACCAAAAAAAAAACCTCAGAGGATAATTGAATGGCCTAATGGCATGCCTGAGACCATAAGTGACAGATTGCGTATGATTTTCCAAATTTTTTGATTCCCTATGTGTCGTATCAGAGGATGAATGTATTTGGAGATGAAAAGTTTGGGGTTAGCATGTGGAGTGGGAAAAAGAGAGTTAGAATAATGGCAAGAGAGTGGCTAGGTAAGGTAGTAAGCAAAGCTGAGTGGGCAGTGCAAAGGACTGACCATAGCTACGAAGTTTAACATGGTAGATAATACATGTTTATCTCTGTGAGCTCCAAAACCCACTAAAAGAAATGAAATTATATGGCCCTTCAAGGATCAAAAGAAGGAGATCCATTGGAAAGAGAGATGTCAAGAATTTTGGAACATGAAAAATGAATAGAGAGTGGAATTGAGTTAGTAGAACCAGACATAGCCAAACTTAAATTCCTAGAAGATGAGGGGAGCCAACAAGATGTAAATGCATTCTCACTGCTGGATTCCCTCAAGAAGAAGATGAAGGGGTTACCAAGGAACTATGATATGGCTTTAGATGATACGATTATGAGTGATTATTTTCAAAGTTTCTGTAATGATCAATTACTACTTTCCTTAAAGGAAAAAGAAAATTTCTAAAACAAGATTTTAAATGTAGGACAGTTCCAGATGATGGCAAAATTCAGGCAGTAATAATGAAAGCAGTCTGTGGAATAGAGACAAAGCAGGCTGAATAAGTCAGGGAATATATCACATTATCACTGTGTACATTGAAACTGACCAAGATGATGTTAGAATCGCTTATGAAAATGTAAGCCTGGGAGATGGAGTTTAAGAAGGTTTGAGAGGAGTTCCTATTGTGGCACAGTGGAAATGAATCTGACCAGGAACCATGAGGTTGCGGGTTCAATCCCTGGACCTGCTCAGCAGGTCAAGGATCTGGTGTTGCCTTGAGTTGTGGTGTAGTTTGAAGACATGGCTCAGATCTGGCATTGCTGTGGCTCTGGCATAGGCTGAAAGCTACAGCTCCGGTTAGACTCCTAGCCTGGGAACCTCCATATGCCATGGGTGTGGCCCTAAAAAGACAAAAAGTCAAAAAAAAAAAAAGTTTTGAGAGCTGAAAAAGGGCTGTGAACTGTGGAAAGCACAAACCCATGAGCCACCATGTGTAGTATTTCTTAGACTCTTTACATTTTGGATAATAAAACATTTACTGTTTACAAAATAAGCAACTGACATTCCTAAACAACGTAAAGACCAAGGCTGCAAAACTGTGTCCTTGGTATGTTTTGCAATTCCTCAGCAGTATTCCCCACACAGACTCCAAACAAGCACCTACCAAAATTTTTGAGCAACTTCATGAACAAAGAGACTGAATTGCATCATGTGGCTCCCTGTGTGCACCTCAGGCTTGTTCCTGCACTTGCCTTCCCAAGGCAGGAATACTAATATTATGGTTTCATTCCCATTTTCATATCCTGTTGGCTTATCCTTATCATGAAAAGTGAAAGTGGACAGGAAGGTGAAATAATGAATTCTTAGGTCTGTCAGGTGAATCAGGCACATTTATATAAGGAGAAGTAAGAAGCTCAAGAAACATGTTTTCACTTGATAATGTATCAGTGAGCTTTCATTATCTGAATAATTCAAGAAGAAACATATACCTCCTAAACCTGAGTTTCAAGGATATCATAACTTTGCTTCACTCTAATTTACTCATTTTTTCCGTGTTCTCTTTCTACAAACACTTTCAGTACTTCCACTTTTACCTCCTTATCATGGATAACTCCCCCTTTCACTTCAGGGCTTGTAATGCAAGCTGTTTTCTCTGGATGTAACTGATGTTTTAATCTAGTTCAATTAGCAAGATGTATTGCAATATTCTCTTTTCAGCCACCATGCTAGATACTGAGAGGATGATCAGAATTTAATAATTCAGACAATGATAAACAAGGGTATGGAGAAGCAAAAAGAATAGAAGTATTTAGGAGTAGGGAGTTCCCATTGTGGATCAGAGGAAACGAATCTAACTAGTATCCATAAGGACGCAGGTTCCATCCCTAGCCTTGCGCAGTGGGTTAAGGATATGGCATTGCTGTGAGCTGTGGTGTAGGTTACAGACGTGGCTCAGATCCTGAGTTGCTATGCCTGTGGTGTAGGCCGGCAGCTACAGCTCAGATTTGACCCCTAACCTGGGGACCTCCACA